>NC_047094.1:62301097-62617763 GCF_902459505.1 Geotrypetes seraphini
TGAAAGTTTAACAAGGCTGCCTAGACAGAACTTATACGTAGCAACTTAGGCGATTTAAAAACAGGTCTAAGTGCCCAGAAGGTATCCAAAGTGGCCAGATAAGCACTGCAGACACAAAGTACATACCCCCAGACCCTCCCCGAGTGATCACTGATCCCCCCAGACTGTCATACAGATCAAAATAAAAACGTACATACCTGCCTCCAGAACATCAGCACCTGGCATAGGAAAGCCTAGTAGAGCTGCACAGAGGTGGCTTAAGTAGTCGGGGGTGGGGGGGGGGGGCTAGTGAACCACAGAGAGGATGATCCAGGCCCATAAGCCACTCTAACCACTGTACTTCCATATAGGTGGCACCTGCAGCCATAAGGGCTATTGCAGTTATAGACAGGTGAGTATAGTAGAGTTGGGGGAGCTCACCATGACATATAATGGAATTGTGCTGAGATGTTTATGTGGCACCCTTTTTGTGAAGTTCACAGCAGTGCCCTGTAGGATGCCCCACTACTCTGTTGCCATGTTTGGGTGTCTTGTCCATCACTTGCTGGCCCCTCCCTTATCCAAAAGGTCTTGTTCTAGGTGTTTTTGACTTGGGTGATATTTTGGACAAGAATGGGTTATAGACGTAGTAGCAGTCTAGACGATCAAATACTGGACGTACTGTGAAGTGCAACCTATGTCTGCTAGAGATGTCCCCAAAGCAGTGCACACACTGGATCAAGAGAGGCAAATCACAGCACAGTTTAAACCTTATGCAGATATTTTTGAGGATATTTACGCTGATTCCTTTAGAGGGAGTTTGAGTGGTGAGCAGCCTGCACTTCCTAGCACACTTCACTCTAGAGCAGTGGTTCCCAACCCTGTCCTGGAGTTACCACCAGGCCATTTGGGTTTTCAGGATAGCCCTAATGCATATGCACGAGAGAGATCTGCATATAATGGAGGTGCCAGGCATGTAAACCTGCTCCATGCATATTCATTATGGCTATCCTGAAAACCCAACTGGCCAGGTGGTCCTCCAGGACAGGGTTGGGAACCACTGCTCTAGACCTATTCCCTGCAATTGCAGAGGGGGAGGGAGAGACAGGCATCTAGAGACCCTGCAACACCTGAGGGTTTGGGGTGTGCCAGTGCCTTTTTATACTGGAAGGCAGAGCAGCTTGAGAAGGAGGAAAATGAAAGAAATGCCAGACACTTCAGGCACATATAGCGCTTAGGGCTGAAGGTTCTAAATGGGCAGGAGAGGTCAGAGGCCATGGAATTGGTAGAGGCTGGTGAGGGACTGCCAGAACCCCAGACCCAGTGGGACCAGGCCATGGAGACAGTGCCATATGAACAACTGGAATCAGCAGAGCAATTAATGGGAATGTGTTGGAACACTAAGGCAAGTGAGCTTTAATGTCTTGTATATTTATGAAGTTGGGTTTTTTCACAAAAAGACTAGAAGTCATTCTAATCACCTATTTGTTTGCTCATCATTGATTAGCCTAGGAAGGGAAAATTCAAGGGCTGCTGGAAGCCAGGACTGAGATAAGCTCAACCCTGCTGGTAAAGGAGTAATACCAGTAAAGCTTAAGTGCAGGAAAGTGAAGTTGTACAGGAGAGCACAAGAACTAACAATCCTGAAAGACTGTTTAAGGGGTTTTTTTTCTGTTCTGTGCCTGCTGAGGCACTCATATGTTGTGGAGCATTCTGACACTGTTTGAGTCTTGTTTTGCTTGTTTTTTCTTGTTGCACAAACTGCTTTTGTTGTAACCAAGCTGAACATTTTGGTTTTTGTATATCATGAATAAACTTATTGAAAAGTCACTGGTTGTACAGTGTTATCTGCCCCGCGGGGGAGGAGAGACCTGAGGAGCGAGGAGTGTGGAGTTTGGTGTGCATGTAGGGAACTGATTATCTCTGACTGCGAGCTAAAATTTAGCTTTGGAGGAGATTTATTGGGTGGAGCTGAAGAGCTGAACCTGGTGTATTAGCTGGGAGTCCACTCTTGGACTGAATTTCGGATCAGGAGCCTGCATTTGCTGTTTGTGCAAGAGGAGAAGCTGGGGCATTCCCCTTCAGCATGGTGATTGATTCTGCCCTGATTGACTGTGCTTTCTGGGGAGAACGCCAACAGGACTGTGTTGGTGGTAAGGTGCTGAAGGACTGAACTTTCTGCTAGATAAGAACTGAACTCAGAAGTGAGAACAGCCTGTGATAAAGGAGTCATTATCCCAGGAAATTAGTGTATGTGCCTGGAGCAGTTGATTATTATCATTAGTCAAGATTTTGTTATCATTTCTTTGTGAGGAACTATTATAAATGTGAGACAAAAGAACTGTTTGTTTAATGGTCAGGACTACATTTAAAGAGATTTACCAGCAAGAAAAGCTTGTTTCTTTGGGAAAAGTGTTTCCTTTATTATGACCTGTTGGAATTGGATTTTATAACTGGGCTCTATTGAGATAGATTTCAGGTTATGGCAAATAAAAAAAGCCAGACCAGACCTTAGAGCCTTTGTTTATCGTGCAGGAGAAACAGTGGAAGTGATGACCTCAAAATTGGCTTCAAAACAGGAAGATTCTGAGCAAAATTTTATTGGAAAAGAATCCATAGAAATACTGGAGGTACCATCGGATCAACCAGTACTAGCTAGTAAAGAAGATTTACAACACTGGATGGGAGATATTAAACTCTCAATAGCAGTCTTTACAACAGATATTAAAGTTAATATTGATGGATTGCATAAAAAAATGGATGATATGAGTCAGAATCTTCAGGACTTTGAAGAGTGGGTTATTTCACATGATCAGGAAATATCTAAACTTAAAAAAACATCGTAACAACCTGGACTTGACAATGGAAGATTTACTTCTCAAAATTGAAGATGGAGAAAATAGAGCAAGGCGAAATAACTTAAGATTTCATAGAATTCCTGAGACTAAAGAGATTAAAGACCCGATGGCTATTATGCAATCTTTATGCCATAAGTGTCTTCATGTGGAAGACCCAGATATAAAATTACCAACTATAGAATTTGAACGAGTCCATTGTGCCTCGGGCTTTCAGAAAGCTGAGAAGTCGAGGGATATAATAGTATGCTTCTTGCGATTTCTGCAGAAAGAGAGAGTTCTACAAGCAGCACAAAAAGTTGACAATATTATGTGGAACAATACAAAAGTGGAACTATTTGTGGATATTTCTTTAGCAACTTTAAGACGCCATCGAGGTTGCCGAGAAGTTACTAGATGTTTACAACAAAACAATATTCGCTATAAAGGGCATTATCCATTTGGGATTTCCTTTATGATAGAAAATAAGCAACATAAAGTAACATCAGCATTGGAAGCCCAATAGATACTTATACAGGCCAATCTTTGGCCTGGTAAAGGAGAAAAGCAACAGTTGGATCAAACACATGTTCTGACTATGAGAACATCTAATCAAAGATGGCATAGTGATTACAGAAACAAGTGATTACAGAAGCATCTGGAGCAATAGTAATTGATTTAAGGGTGATATGGGCAAATTAAAAAGATTGATAAATGTTATGTTGAGATGCTGAAGTAAGGATTTAGGTGGGAGTCGGGGTGGATAATTAAGAGGTGAGGTGGAGATATTCTGATATCTTTGTTTCTGCTATGTTATTCGAAGTTGTACCCTGCTACTGGTTTTTGGAACTGGGTGATAGGGTCTGTTTTTGTGGAAAGGGTGGGCTAAGGTTATTGAGGGAAGGAAGCCCAGGAGATGACAAGAGTGAATGGGTGTGTTTGAATGAGGGGGATGGTATGAGTGAGATAAGAATGGGAGTGTAGTTTTACTTAAAGGAAAAATATGACTTTTAAACATCAAACCTGTGTTACAATAAATGTTCGTGGATTAAATTATCCTAAGAAATGTCAACTTTTCTTTAAAGAAGCTGAATGTATGCATATGCCAATAGGTTTTGTTCAAGAAACTCATCTGCTCCCACATTGTGAAAAATAATTTTCTCATAAAAATTTTTCTCAAATTTATTTTGCCTCTAATAGAACAAAATCTAAATCTAATGGGGTTACAATATTGTTTGCAAATTCAACATGCCCTATGGTTGAGAAGATTATTAGAGATAAGGAAGGCAGATTTATATTATATTATATTATATTATATCAATCATTTTGACATGAGGTGTATCCATTATACTACTCACACAAAACACCTTCGCCTAGTATGGAATATGTAATCACAAAATAACCCCTCCCTCTTTTACAAAACTGTAGTGTGGATTTTAGCCACAGAGGTAACAGCTCTGAAGCTCATAGAATTCTGAGCATCAAAGCTGCTACCACCATGGCTGGCGCTAAAAAACTCTCCACAGTTTTGTAAAAGGGGGGATAAAATAGAAATACATAGACAAAGGTTAAAGTGAACCAGCAAGAAGCTGGACTCTGCATACAATGCACCACAGAAACAGTGACACATGTCTCCTAAAGCAATAAATAAATAGAAAATGTGTTTCTACCTTTGTCTTCTGTAGTTTCTGCTTTCCTCATCTTCTTGTAACTCTCTTCCTTCCATCCACTGCCTGCCGTCTCTCTTCCCCTATATGGCATCTTCTTTCCTTCTATGCCCCTTCCAGAAACTGTATGCCTTCCCCTTTCCAGTTTTCCTTTCACCCCCATTGGTCTGGCATCTCTCTCCTCTGCTTCCCTCTTCCACACCTCTCCTCTGCAATCCCTTTCCCTTTCCCTTTTTTCACTCATTTTCCTTTTCAATTTATTTTCTGCATCTGACTAGATTACGTTAATACTACCCTCTCATCAATTTCCTTTACTTTCTACCTAAAGCTTGCCACCTCTTTCCCTCACCCCTCCAGTGTTTCCCTAACACAATCCTTTTCTCCCCATCATGTGCCCTCCTTTTTTATCCCCTCCTTCCATCATGAACCCTCTTTCTCTAACCCTTCCATCTAGAACCTTCTCCTCTCTCTGTCCACTTCCATCCAGCATCTGCTACCCTCTTTCTGTCCTCCCATTTCCTTCCTGCATTTGCTCCCTTATCTCTCTCATCTGCATCTCCCCCATCTCATCCCATCCAGCATAAGCTCCCCGCTACCATCCAATGTCCTTTCTCTCTCCATCCACCCCTCTTCAATCAGCATCTGCCCCCTTTCTTTCCCTCCAATATCCTTCCTCCTTATGTCTCTCCCCTTTCTCTGTACATTAATTCCATCAGCACCACCCTTCCATACCACCCTGCCCCCTTTCTTTCCCTTCACCATTCTTCTATTCCAGCAGTCCTGCTCCTTTCTCTCCCTTCATGCAGCAAAGTCCTGCGATGACTGTAGCTGCTGGCTGCCAGTCCACCCCACTCCGACATACGTGCGCTGGAGCAGACTTGGCAGCCGCATGCTGGAAGGTCCCACGATGACTCGTCTGCTGGCTCTGCTCCGGAAGAAGTAAGTTATGTCAGAGGGGTGGACTCGGCAGACGCAGGGAGTTGAGGCAAAGTCCCGCAATGACTGCATTTGCTGGGTCCACCCCCTCTGACGTAACTTACTTCTTCCGGAGCAGAGCCGGCAGACGAGTCATCGCGGGACCTTCCTGAACCTCAGCGTGGCTGCCGACTCTGCTGCAGAGAAAGTAAGTCAGAGGTAACGTAACCATTTATTTTTTTCATCAACAGGGGACATCTATTAATTGACTGTGTATCCTTTCTTTCATTTCTTTCTGCACTCAGGCCCAATTGTCCCTTTCTATTCCCTTCCTCCTTCCTTCCTTAGTGCCCCCAGTGCCTCCTTCCCGTGTCCTTAGTGCCCCCAGTGCCTCTGTCCTGTGTCCTTAGTGCCCCCGGTGCCTCCTTCCCATGTCCTTAGTGCCCCCAGTGCCTCCGTACTGTGTCCTTAGTGCCCCCAGTGCCTCCTTATGTCCCCCATTGCCTTCCAGATTTTGTCCACCCCCAAAGCCAGCCTGCCTGCCTACCTATCTCCCTCCCTCGCGAAAGCCAGCTAGCTTCCCTGCCACATCCTTCTCTCCCTGCCGCGGAAAAAAAAGCCTCTCTTTTTCCTTTCCCCGGTCCGCCCCGCTACAGTCTTACCTCCCCGCTGCTGCTTCTAATCATCGACAAGAAGTCTTCTTTCTGACGTCAATTCTGATGTCGGAGAGGACATTCCGGGCCAGCCACGCAGTGATTGGCTGGCCCGGAATGTCCTATCCAAAGTCAGAATTGACGTCGGAAAGAAGACTTCTTGGCGATTAGCAGCAGCAGCGGCGAGGTAAGACTGCAGTGGCGCGGACCGAGGGAAAGGAAGGAGGTGCAGGTCCAGTTGGTGCACAGTAGGGCAGGAGGACCCGGACCTGACCGGCTGTGCACCCCCCCCCCCAAGGCGTGCACCCAGGGTGGACCTCCGCCCCCCCCCCTTCGTATACCATTGCTTTCACACACAAAGAACCAATACCTAATAACAGCAAACCATTAAGTTAAAGGCAACTTCAAACTTTTAGGTTTAACTAATCTGCATGGCTTCAGTTGACTCCTGACATGTTGGGAAACCTGTATCAATTTCCATACCTTCAGGTTGTATGAAACTCTAACTTTGGGCTGAGAGGAGATTCTTCCTCCATATCCGAGTCTGGAGGAAAATCTTTAGGAGACTCACTCTGGACTCCAGCTGGGCTCCTGGATGGTCTGTGCTCTGACCAATTCTCCTGGTCTCTCTGCCTCCGTCTGACTTCCTGCTCTCTGAGGCTCCCAGAGCTCTGCCTTCAGTGATCCTGTCTCTCCGTCTATCTTCCTTTACAGTGAGCTGGCTTTTCAGGAGCTCTAAACCACATCCCCAAATCCAGGGTGGGAAAACAGGCTTAGGCTTTACGCAGTTCAGGCCAGGCTTCCTTCCTATGCTTCAACAGCCCTATGCCTTAAAGAGACAAGACTCCATACCTGCCATAGTGCAAATCCTGGCTATTCAGAGACAAAAACTGAATTAGGTCTGGATTTGTCACATTCCCCCACACTTAAATACCCACTACAGTAGTCAATATATCAAACATGTCCTTTGAAAAAAAACAACCCCAAAAATCTATCAATGTCATTTACGATTCTTGCCTTTCTTCTCTACAGGTACAGTAGCAGGAGTGGGATCCTGAAAATATTCGGGCCATTCTAGAACAGGGTGTTGAGTAGTCTCTATGCTACCTCCTGCTTCTTCTTGATCTACTCCTTCCAAACTCCTTGCTCTCATGGCCAAGGCTGTCACAATCCCGGCTATCTCCTCCAAACTTTCATATTTTACCTCCTTCACCCGGGTTTGCAAATTTTTTAGTGTGCCTTCTATTTTACTAAGTTGAGTTATTTTTCTCCATCTGAGTTTCTATAGCATGTTTTTGTTTTACCTAGTTACCACTTTCTCCTTCCTTCTCTTTCCATTTAACTGTAAGGTTCTCTATCATGCCACCCAGTTCTTTCTGCTGCTGTCGATTTTCCGAGACATGTTTACCCACTTGCGTTTGCTGACTAGCCATTTCTGCCAGAGCCTTCTTAAAGGCCTCTGCGGACTGTTGACTGTGAGATAACATTTCTTGTTTTTCTTCCCTATTCAATGTTTCCTTTGAATCCCTCAGAGATTTAATCTGTTCTTTAACTGCTTCAAGCTTCTGTTTAAACTCTGTTTCTTTTACTAAGCCCAAGATATCCCAGGCCTTCAAACAGGGCCACCATCAGGGCAGTACTACCAGTCCTGCATTCAGGGGCCCGGAGCTGACAGGGGGCCCGGGCTCCCCAGTGTTCTCCCCAGCGCTTTTCAGCCGGGCGCAACGCCCAGCAAATTTAGATGACCGCCCGGCTGTCATCTGCCGAATCCTGCTGCCGCCACTGCTTAATGCGCAGCCTGAAGAGCCGCCGAAAAACCCGCCGGACTTTAAACAAAAAAAACCCCCAGCAAGCGACTCGAACCCGGCTTCCCTCCGAAACCGGAAGTTACGTCGGGTAGGGTGGAGAAGAGAAGCCGGCACGGACCATTAGAGCCCTGGAGCAAGCGGGAGATAGGCCAGCCAAGGAGGGAAGCTTACTTGCTCTTGTTTACTTCAGGCCTTTCTCGCTACCGGGTCCTGCCTACTTTCTGTTTCCGTGAAGGCAGGACCCGGCAACGAGAAAGGCCCGAAGTAAGCAAGAGCAGCAAGTTGTAAACTTCCCTCTGTCGCTGCCCTTTGGGAAATAGGTCAGTGACCAAGGGAAACTTTCAACTTGCCTTGTCTGTAGCGAATCTGCCGGGTGTGTGAGACGGGGGGGAATGGGAGGAGTAATGCTGCTGCACCCAATTAGGGGGGAGGGGGAAGAGAAATGCTGCTTCTGCTGTACCCAATTGGGGGGGGGGAAGAGAAATGCTGATGATACTGCTGTACCCAGTGGGGGGAGGGGGAAGAGAAATACTGCTGCACCCATTTGGGGAGAGAGAGGGAAGGAGGGAGAAGGGAGATCAGGAAAAGAAGGAAAGAGATGCAAAGACCATGGGAGGGAGGGAAAGGAGATACCATACCATGGAGTGGAAAAGAGAGATGTCAGGGCATATGGGGGGGGGGGGAAGCAGGGCCAGATTAAAGGATAGACCCAGTAGGCACAGGCCTAGGGCCCTAAATAGTCAGGAGGGGCCTGCCAGTGCTGTGCTTTGGGGCCTCACCCTTGCTGGATTCGCTGGCAGCAGCAGCAGCCCCATCATCATCCCTGGCGACCCCCAACCCGATCCGACTCTCCTATCTCTCCCTCCTTTCCTCATCAGTGACATGCCAGAGGGAATCACGGCAGGAGAAAGCCCTGAGACAGCCTGCTTAGAGTAGAGCAGTGCTGTTTAGAGTCTCGTGATGGGAGGGAGAGATAGGAGGGTCGTGGGGGGGGGGGGAGAGTAGCAGTCTGCCCCGGGTATTCAACCTGGCGTCATGAACTTATTCGGCTAGCATCAGCATTTACAATTCACTCCAGTTGCTAGCTTCAGGCCTTCCTCTCTGCCGGGTCCTGCCTACTTCTGTTTCCATGAAGGCAGGACCCGACAGAGAAGAAGGCCCGAAGCTGGCAACATCAGCAAATTGTGAATGCTGCTGTCTGAAGAAGTTCATGATGCCAGGTCATGGGTGACAGAAGGAGGAAAGGGAGCAGAGGGGGAGAGACTTGCTGCACCCAACTGGAGGGAGAAAGAAGATGAGGGAGGGAATGAAACGAGATGCCAGGGATTGGAGGGAAGGGAGGGAGGAAGAGATGCCAGGGCATGGAGGGAAGGAGGAAAGTATGCCAGACCAAAGGAAAAGGAAGGGGGAAAGAAAGGAGGAGATGTCAGAGCATGGATGGGGAGGGAGAGATGGAAGAAAAGGAAAGGAGTGAGATGCTAGAGAATCAGGGAAGGGAAGATACCAGACTGTGGGGTGCGAAGGAAAGAAAGGAGAAGAGAGAGATGCCAGAGCACAGGGAACGGGGTGGTGACAGAGAGAGAAAAATGGAGAGGTGGCAGAGCTGAAATCAATAATGTACAAAGGAGAAGAGAAGGGGCACAGGATAGACAGTTTATTGAAGGAGCATAAAAAGAGGGAAGATGCCAAATGGAATGGGGAGAGGGCGGACAGTGGATGGAAGGGGCTGATGCTGTATGGAAGACAGAGCGGACAGATGCTGGCTAGAAAGAAGAGTGAAGACAAGATGATTAAAGCAAAAATGACAAAAGGTAGAAAAAATTGTTTTGTTGCTTTACGTAGAATCAAGTAGTATTGTATCTATTGATTAAAGTTTATAAATAGGAAATGGAAATAAGGCAGTTTTTTGGGGACTAAACCCCTTTCCTCAGGTCAGGACAGGATACCATAACAGCAGGGGTGCCCAAATTGTCGAGCGCGATCGACCAGTAGATCGCAAAGGCAATGTGAGTCGATCGCGTTGCCTTGGCAATCTTTTTCTTCCTGCCTCCCTGAGCCAGGCCAGGCACGTAGAAGCGCCGGACTCATAAGCCTTCACTTCCGATGTCAATTCTGATGTCAGAGAGGAAGTTCTGGGCCAGCCAATTGCTGCCTGGCTGGCCTGGAACTTCCTCTCCGTCGTTAGAATTGACATCAGAGGTGAAGTCTTGTGTGTCCGGCGCTTGTACATTCCTGGCCTGGCTTGTGGAAGCAGGGAGAAATCGGCATGGTGGCTTAGGGGATAGGGAAAGAATCAGGGAAGTGGAGAAATTGGTGCGATGGCTTGGGGGGGTAGGGAGAGAGAGAAAGAAAGAGAGACAGAAAGAAAAGGGGAGGGTCAGAAAGAAAAAAATATTGGATTTATAGTCAGAAGAAGGAAGTGCAAACAGAGACTCATGAAATCACCAGACAAAAGGTAGGAAAAATGATTTTATTTTCAGTTTAGTGATCAAAATGTGTCTGTTTAGAGAATTTATATCTGCAATAGCGGTTTTTAGCGCAGGGAGCCTATGAGCATCGAGAGCAGCACAGGGCATTCAGTGCATCTCCCTGCTCTAAAAACCGCTATTGCGATTTAGTAAAAAGGGAGGGGGTATATTTGTCTATTTTTGTATAGTTGTTCCTGAGATGACATTGCATAGAATCGTCTGACTTGATCTCGTTAAAAACCCGCAGAATATAAATGATAATTAACATTTTCTCTGCATACAGTGTGCTTTGTGGGTTTTTTTAATTTTATTGTTGGTAGATCATTTTAACTTGGTCATTTTAAAAGTAGCTCGCAAGCCCAAAAAATGTGGGCACCCCTGCTGTAGAGCCATTTCTTGTATGACTGGATGAGCTATATTTATCTTTTTTTTTTAGTTGTTTAAATTCATGCAGAAATAAATGGCTAGATTGAACCTAAGGACTTCATTAACGCCTGTCCCTTTTTTTAACTTCTAAACCATTTGAAAGAGGGCAAATACTTCTTAAATTTAGTAAAAATATTCTGGCACAAGTGTCAAACCTTAAAAAAGGAAGTCATATTGAGCATTGGAAAATAATAATAATAATTAACTAATAAAAATAGGGCTCCTTTTACTAAGTTACGATAGTGGCTTTAGCGTACGCCACGCACGCTAGATGCTAACGCCAGCATTGAGCTGGTGTTATTTTTCCCACGTAGAGCAGGGGTTTGTGCGCGCTAGACATATGTTAGTTTAGAATAGATAGGTATAGATTAGTTTAGTTTAGTTTAGGTTAGGTTAGGGCCCTGCTGAAAGAGTCTACGTTGACGTGGTTGCAGGCTTACAAATCTTTTGGTCAAAGAGTGCGGTGACAGAGAAAAGTATGTGTGTATTCGGCCCATGGAAGAAGGGGGGGTCGGGGGGGGAAGGGGTGCGTGGGGGGCCCAATAGAATTGCTCAGTAAGGGGCCCAGAAATTTCTGATGGCGGCCCTGCCTTCAAACCAGGAACCCCCTCTGAGCTAACATTCTGTAACTCCTGCCTATGCTTACTTTGCTGAAGTGTGTTAAGAGGCTCTAATGCTGTCCCTGAGTTACTAGGCCTAGCATTTTATGATGAACCAAAACCTTTTTTCCCCCTTTCTGTTTTGGAGAGATGTACCCACTGTTCTAATCTTGCGGGCCAAATCCTTTTGCATAGCATCTGTGCTATGTAGTCTCCGATCTTGACCTGAAAGGGCTCTGTCCCGTGATTAAGTTTCAAGTTTCAAGTTTATTAGGATTTTATATACCGCCTATCAAGGTTATCTAAGCGGTTTTTACAATCAGGTACTCAATCAGGTACTATCTGTCCTGGTGGGCTCACAATCTATCTAACGTACATTACCCCAATAGTCGGGGTCAATAACTCCAGAAGCTACCTCTATAGCATTTCTAAGTGCCAACCCAGATCGTGACGCAATCCTTAAATAGGATCCAGGTGGCGGGGATACTTGTATATCAGAATCTACTACCACTCTTCCTTAGGGGGAGTATACAATGTTCCTGGGCGGCATACAGGTCAAAGCTTGCTGCACGATCATAAGCCTGAGTGGGAGCTTTGGCTCTGTCTGACATAGCCACCCTCTGCGCTGCCACCCTCTGCGCTGCCTTCTCCGTTGCCCCTTCCCTGTTTTTCCAGGACTCCTGGGATAACCTTGGTTTCTCTGGGACCATACTCCTAACACCTGCTTACATTCTAACCTACTATCCTCATTCAAGGCCTTCATCTTCCGGATTCTCTTAGCCCATAAATTTAACCAATCCTGACCCAGGATTATGAAATGAGGAAGTTTAGGTACAATGGCTATCTTTAACTGGATCATTTTCCCTTCAGCCCTTACCTCAACTTGATGGCAAGGATATTTATTTACATCACCATGCACACATCCTACTGCAACAACATTCCCCTTTAACTTTTTAAGCCTAGTATTCTGTATTTTTTTTGCTCATCACACTGTTCTTCCCCTGTATCAATTAGGGCAGATTCTGACCTATTTGCCACCCATAATTTCTGGCAATATCTTTCTGTTACCACATTCTTAAACCCACAAGTTATGGTGAAGTTCTTCCTTTCTCTGCAGTCTCTCTGCCGGTGACCCCATTTCCCATACCTAAAACACTGGTTAGGGGCAGTTTTTCAGGGTTTCTTTTGATTAGTACTCGGGATTCTAGAGTTCCTATCAGGATTGGGTCTCATGTCCCTAGGTGTGTGTGCCTGCGTGAATGTTCTAGGCAAAGGCATAGGTAGAACCTCGGGTATTTGGGAATCTATAAAAGCCTCTACTACAGACAGTGTTTGATTAATGTCCTGACAATCTTCTCTTTGGACCCAGCCTTTTACATTAGGGGGCCTAGCTTCAACAAACTGTTCGCTTACTATCTCTAAGAACAGAGCTCTAGGGTCAGCAAGAAATGATTGTAACTACTTTTCTGCTGTTTTTGTGAGATGCTGTAAGAGTACCTTACTTGCAACAGAGTATTTCTAAAGGTCTGTCTGTAATACTCTTTAGTATATCCTAGAAAATCTAGAATATGAGCCTTAATGACGGGATAATTATTTGCTTGCTCTGGGGCTATAGTTTGAAAAGCTGCTAAAGAATTACCAGCTAAACATGAATGCAATCTTACAGCCCACTGTTCCTGCGGCCAACCTGCTGCAGTGGTAATCCTTTCAAAGGATCTCAAAAAAATCATCCGGGGCATCCTCTGCAGTAATTTTACTTAAGTTCAATAGGTTAAGAGAGTTCTGTCCTACCGTGGGTTGAGTAGTCACAATACTGGCAATAAGGTTGTAGTAGACATGCCATTAGCTTGGATTGTCCTTCCATAACTTTTACAAAGTCTCCATGATGGCGTTCCATCGATTCCTGGCTTGCCTTCCATATACCCTGGCTAGTCTCAAGAGCTTTCCTTAGGTCCTCATTCTGCCTCTGGCGCTCTCCAGCCACGACTGCCAACACCAACAGCTCCATCCTGGATCTGTGGAGAAATCAAAAACACCAGATCCAAGTGCAATACAATTACACTAGGACCCCCCAGTACCACCCTCACCAGACCCTCTGTCTAGCATGTTTACTGTGGCACTGGTATATCAACGCCTACGTGCTTCTTTTAGGGTGCACCGCCCTTCTTCTGGGATCTCCTGATCCCCATCTGGCTCCAAATGAGCACCTGCGGACGTCTGAACACCGGCTCCCTCTGGGCTTGTCCTCAGTATGCTGTGCTGTAGCTCCTCCTCCGGGACTGGAACAGCTGCACACCTCCAGAAACCGCAGAAAAGCACCAACTCCGCAGTGATGAGAACCAATTTCCAGTAGCAATTATAACTCCAATGAATGTAAATCCAGGCAATGTAAATCCTGATGTCAATTGTATCCAGTAATATAGAGAAGTATCCAAAAATAAAAATTCTTCCACCTGCACTCTTCTTCTTCATCTGAAGGGGGTACAAAATCCATATTTCTGATACCAAACTTGTCATCCATAAGCGCCCAACCAGCAGGAAACTACAGAACGGTGAGTCTGACCTCGGTACTTAGAAAGATGGTAGAGGTGCTGATAAAGGACCGCATCATTGATCACCTTGACAGACATGGTCTAATGAGGACCAGTCAGCACGGTTTCAGCAAAGGCAGATCTTGTTTGACAAACTTGCTGCACTTCGAGGGAGTAAACAAGCAGATAGACAAGGGCGACCCGGTCGACATTGTATATCTGAATTTTCAGAAGGTGTTTAACAAGGTTCCACATGAATGACTACTTCGGAAAATTGCGAGCCATGGAATCGAAGGTGAAATACTCACGTGGATTAAAAACTGGCTGGAGCATAGGAAACAGAAAGTGGGGATAAATGGACAATACTTGCACTGGAAGAGCGTCACCAGTGGGGTGCCGCAGGGCTCAGTGCTTGGACCTGTGCTCTTCAACATCTTTATAAAATGATCTGGACATAGGTACGATGAGTGAGGTGATTAAATTTGCAGACGATACAAAGTTGTTCAGAATAGTAAAGACACAAGGGGATTGCGAAGATCTGCAATGTGACATAATCAGGCTTGAGGAATGGGCATCGACATGGCAGATGAGGTTCAACGTGAATAAGTGTAAAGTGTTGCATGTCGGGTAACAAAAATCTCATGCACGAATACAGGATGTCCGGGGCGGTACATGGAGAGACCTCCCAGGAAAGAGACTTGGGAGTTCTGATCGACAAGTTGATGAAGCCGTCTGCACAATGTGTGGCGACGGCGAAAAGGGCGAACAGAATGCTAGGAATGATAAAGAAAGGGATCACGAACAGATCAGAGAAGGTTATCATGCCATTGTACCAAGCCATGGTGTAGGTGGAGCAATTGTCTTAATGATCTTAAAGTCTCTGTGTCCTCGTCGAGGACTGGCAGAGACACCGAGACTTTAAGATCATTAAGACAATTGCTCCACCTACAGCTAAGTAATTTTGACATAAATTTTGAGAAAGTCTGATCCATTAGAAGTGTCTCATTGTAGGTAGGAGGGGGATGAGTCGGTGAAGATCTTGTCCCTTTCCAGTGCGGGAGTATTGACTGTTCACGCACGGGGATCTGAGGCTCTCTCCTTATGATTTATCATTCTAAGAATCTTTGATGCAAATGAAACTTTCAATAACCAAGTGGCATAAATTTGAATTTTGAAAGCAACAACGAGAAAGTTATTGGATTTCATATTGATTTTTTTCTCGTTCCTGTTTATAGGAAATTTTCTTTTGGTTCCCATGTGCATAATTCATTTTCAAGAATAGATTATATTTTTGTTTCAGATAATTTAGTACAGCTGGCAACAAAAGGCACCATAGATCTAATTATTTTGTCGGACCATGGTGGAGTTTGGATTGAATTTAAGTTTGCTGAACAAGATTCTAGTAGACCTGTGTGGAGATTTAATGATACATTGCTTGCAGACTCAAACTTTCTTGAAGAATTTCAATTAAAAATGAATGAATATTTCCAAATCAATGCCTCAGAGGAAATCTCCTTAGAAATATTGTAGAAAGCTACCATGAGGGGGCAAATCATTTCATATTCGGCACATATTAGGAAACAACTTAAAATGGAATTTTCTAATTTGGAACAAGATATTAAGGAATTGGAGTCAAAATTGGCTGCGAAGTGGGAACAAATTACTTTACAGGCTAAATATACTTTAAATACTTTACAGGCTAAAAATACTTTAAAAGCTAAATATAAATACAATGAGATCTCTTCACAATTGGCCAGGAAAGATTTGTTTTCTCAACAGGCTCTGTATTACGGAAACTCGAATAAAGCGGGAAGATTATTAGCTAATTACCTTAAGGCTAAGAAAAGAAAAGTAAAAATTGTTGCTTATTAAAGATGAGAAGGGAGAAACTCATTTTCATACTGGAAATATTTTAAAACAATTTTTGAACTTTTATAAAGCTTTATATTCTTCTGAGCCTTATTCAAATAAAGAACTAGAGGGTTTAGAATTTTTAAAGTTAATCCAGGGACCAAAAATTCCCAAGCGTATAATAGGAACTCTTGAGGCACCTATATCACTTAAGGAATTACAAACAACGTTGAAGTCCCTTAGAGTTGGATCCATTCCAGGTGGTGATGGTTTCACTGTAGAATTTTATAAATCATTCCAAATTACCCTATTACCTCATATTTTAAATTTATATCAGGCTCAACTAATTAAAGGTTGCATTTCAGGTACTATGGCAGAATCTCTAACTATTGTTTTGCCAAAGCCAAATAAAGATCCCATGTTGGTTTCAAATTACAGGCCTATTTCTTTAATTAATGTAGATGGAAATCTTTTAGCTAAATTATTGGCTTTATGTTTAGCCAAGGCTCTCCCTTATATTATTGGCATGCATCAAACAGGGTTCGTTGCTCAAAGACATTCTTCAAACAACACCAGATTGGCTTTTCATATGTTAAATTTAACAAAAGTCATGGAAGATCCGGCCTTCTCTGTGTCCTTGGATGCAGAGAAGGCCTTTGATCGTGTGGAATGGACCTTCATGTATCAAGCAATGGATTGGTTTGGTATAGGATCCAGTTTTATTCAAATGATTCAAACCTTGTATAGTTCCCCTTCTGCCAGATTATATATCAATAATGCTTTTTCAGAACGTTTCCATCTGGAGAGGAGAGTTAGACAAGGGTGTCCATTATCTTCTTTGCTGTTTGATATTGTTCTGGAACCCTTGCTATTGGCTATTTAGCAGGCAAAGGAGATTCAGGGTATTCCTTATGCAGGTCGGGAATATAAGGTCTCTGCGTATGCAGATGATATTTTGCTTCATTTGAGGAATCCTGAAACTACCATTCTTCTGCTAAATGTACATTGTCCAAAAGGATTATTTGATTCATTCCCCTTCCTTTGGAAGGAAGCGGGTATGGAATATTTAGGTATTTGGATACAATAAAACATTGGAAAAGACAATGAAAGTAAATGAAAAATCTTTATTGCTGAAGGTTACAGAAATGTGTGAGCAATGGAACTCTTTACATCTGTCTTGGGGGGGGGGGAGTTCAAACAGTTAAGATGATGATTTTGCCGGTGGTTTGCTATCAAATGGGTATGTTGCCAGTGTTTTTTCAGGGGTCCTTTCACAAGAAGTTGAATAGCATTCTTACCAAATTTATTTGGCTGAGTAAAACTGTGAGAATTGCTTTAAGTATCTTTACAAAAACCAATTGCGATGGGTGGGGTAAATTTTCCTAACTTTTATAGGTACCATCAGGCCTATATACTGTAGCATTTCCCTGATTGGTTGTATTTAGAGTGGCAACTTATGTCCCCACTGCGATTGTTTCATGTGTTAAGTATCAAATTACCCAGATATGTGAAGGACAATATTATTTTATTTGACACTTGGAAAACTTTAAAATTTATCAATAAATGAACAGATGTTCCATCAGAGAAATCCACTTATCAATCCTTATGGCTAAACTCCAAGACTCCAATCTGGGATCTTCTGGAAGCAATGGATGCAGGCGGGAACGTACATACATTGGATGATGCTTTATCAAATGGGAAAATGCTTGATTTTTCACAATTACAATCATCGTTTGGTATATTAAAGTCTCAAAATTATAAGTGGTTGCAGTTGAAGCAGGCCATTCAGAAAGGGTTCCCTGATTGGCGGAATCTAAAAAATTATTATAGCTTGCAGATCATATGCTTCCAGACAGATTTGCTTGGACATCAGGCTGCCCGGTGGTATAAATTAATATCTGAATTCTTGAATAAAAAACGAAAATCTAGGGCTCCTTTTACTAAGGTACGATAGCGTTTTTAGCGCACGCACAAGATTAGCGTGCGCTATAGTGCTCGCTAGCTGAAAAACTACCGCCTGTTTAAAAGGAGGTGGTAGCAGCTAGCGCGCAGCATTTTAGCACACACTGTTCCGCGCATTAAGGCCCTAATGCACCTTTGTAAAAGGAGCCCCTAGTCTTAGAGACATTTGGAGTATTGAGATAAAGCAGTATATTTCTGCGTCTCGATGGCCATGACTTTGGACTTGGAGGTTAAAATGCATAGCCTCAGCATCTATGAGACAAACTTGGTTTTTCTTGTTATACAGATCTTTTTGGACCCCTGTTAGGTTACAAAAGTTAGACAGTTCTAAATCTAATAGATGCTGGCACTGTCATAAAGACATTGGGACGTTGGATCATCTGTTGTTCTAGTGTCCTTTGATACTCAACTTTTGGAAGTCGATATGGGGATATGTTGTTCTTGAGTCATCAATTCCATTGACTTATGAAGTAGTAATATGTGGAACATTATTACATATTAAACCCCCCATGGATCGTTATAAATGCTCTTCCTTATTATGATTGGGATAGCTATGCAGATGGTAACATGTAATTGGAAAAATTATGATTGCCTCAATTTTCCTTTTTGGTGGGCGAACCTATGCTCCATTTTTAGGTATGAAAAAATGAATGCCGAAATGCAGGGGCATAGTAATGTATTTAAATTGGTTTGGTGCCCTTAGTAGTATAATGGGTACACCTCATGTCAAAATGATTGACAGCGTCAGAGATAAGGATCGACCAATCAACATTCACTTCCGGGTTAAGCCCCACCCACTCTCCACCCACTTTTACCCAAACCCCACCCATGCCCCTTCCACTCCATGCCCACTTTTCCCATAGCCCTGCCCAGGCCCCACCCATACCACACCCACTTTTCCCATAGCCCTGCCCACACCATGCCCCCTCCCATCCATGCTCCACCCACTCTCCGCCCATGCCCCGCCCCCTCCCATAGGAATGAATGTTAGTGGCCCCGCCCCCAGAAATGGACTTTCTGATGACATCACCAGAAATGGGGGGCATGTTTGACCCCTGAAATATGCTTTCTGATGACATCACCAGAAATGGGAGTGCCTTCCTTACTGGAAGTGCACATTCTGATGACGTAGGCGGAAATAGGGTAAATGAAGAGCCGGAAATGCGCTTTTCTGATGAGATGGAAATGCATTTTCTGATGATGTTACCGGAAACAGATTTAGTCAAACCCTCCGGAAATGATGTGGCCAGAAAAAGAAGTGTCTTTATTTTAACAGTTTTTTTTTAGTTAAAAGACAGATGCACAGGCAGATCACAAACCAAAAGACATTTACAAATTCTTTCCTGTTGATCCAAGATGGTGATCTAGATGGACGTGCAGCGCTGAGCTCCGTGCTGCCGCCGTCTGACTCACACCCACATGTTGATTTTCAGCGGTTTGTTAAACCGCTTGTAGATTTTTCTATTCGGAGCTGTCCTGCTTGTTTTGTACTGCTCTTTTTCAGCGATGGGGAAAAGGAAGGGAGCTATGCGGCCAGGACTTCCAGTGACCATAAGCTCCAAACCGATGAAGCAGACGATGTTGGACGCTGGATTGACGCGCCAGCCAACGTAGGCTTCCCTGACTTCGGGAGGAATGCCGAGAGAATCGGCAGACCTTAGTAATGATCGGGCATCATTGAGCCCGATTCAGAGACAGGCACCTTCCCAACCTGGGATCAGGAATCCTTCATCGGAGGAGGTGGACCAGCTGTTCCAGGGAAGTGTGCAGCTGCTAAGCCCCGGAGAGAAGGTGGGAGTAGAAGAGAAGGGAGGACAATTTCCCACTGTGTCAGGACCAACAACGCTCACTGAAGGAATGGGTGAGATACTGCCTGCTTCGTATGAACAGTTTGGGGAGATTATAAAGCCTGATAAAGTCAGTATGGATGAGCTGTGGAAGGCCATAACCACTATGGACTCCAACCTTAGAAAAGCTATTAATATGGTGCGTTCGGACTGTGCTGTTATTAGCTCCCAGGCTAATGCACAAGGAGTAACTCTGAAGGAACATTCTGTAACTATTAAACAACATGAAGAACAAATTTCTCAAATAAAATTATTAGAGACTGAGATCATAAAAGAAAGGGCTGTTTTCCAGAAAAAATTAGAATAATTGGAGAATAAACAGAGAAGGAATAATTTGAGATTATTAAATTTTCCTAAATCTCCGGTTATTTCTCCCTTGGAAATGGTGAGAAAATATCTGAAGGAGATTCTTCTAATTCCGGTAGAAGGAATACCACCAATAACAAGAGTCCAGAGTATCTCTTTGGGTACTCAGAAACAAATAGTTTCTACTCCAACTGGAGAACCTGAGATACAAGAGAGTAAATTGGACCTGACAAACTTTCTGGAAAGTTCCCTAGAACAGAGAGAATTACCCTTAAAGTGACATTTGCCTTGGAGTTTGATAGAGATTTAGTTTTTCGCTCTTACTTCAGGCACATGAAGGACTCTTTCCTTGGCTCAGTAGTAAGAATTTTTCTCGATATTTCCAAAGAAACACAGAAAAAAAGGAAGGATTTCCTATTATATTGGCCCAGAGTGGTTGCTTTAGGGGCGTCATTTCTTTTAAAATTTCCTGTTAATGCTCTGTTTCTTTGCAAAGGAAGAATTTTTTATTTTATGAATCTAAGCATTTGCTAGAATTTATTGTTGCTAGAGAAGGGGGAGGGGTAGCTATTGGTTTAAAGGCTATGTCCACAGTATAACGAACCGGCTGTCGGGGAGAGATATCGTGCCTTCTAATCCATCTAATCCATCTATTTACTTATGTATTTGTTTTATTTCCTTGTTCTTGGATCCAATTTGTGGACTAAATAATTTTATTTTATTTCCTTATATATTGTGACAGGGAAGCTCCTGTTACTGGTTTAAACCTGGATGTAAAGCCTGCCATGCAAAGAGCTGTCCCTATTCCTAAGCCCAGGAAGCTGCCCATTAACTCTGTTCCTATCGTAAAGAGCCAACAGGCAGGGCAAGGCAGGGAGAGAAGGACAGAAAGCACAATACCTGAGTTAGGGCACTATAATTACCTGAGTTAGGGCCTTTTATAATTCCTTGGGCAGTTCTCCAGTAAAACTTCTGGTAAAGAAAACTGTCCCAGGAAGGGTTAAGGAAAGGGGTGGAGCTAACAGGCAAGATGAACCCAGAGGGGGAGTGAGAATGAGCCTGCAGCATAAAATCAACACAGCTGGGAACACTCGGGGGAACGCAGGAATGGGAGAGAGAGACAAGCAGTGCAGAGCAGGAAGGAAACGGCTAGGAGCTTTTCCTCGCAGCCCAGGACTAGAGAACACGCTGTCACACAGCTCTCCCCAATTAACAAACCCCTGGTTCCTAGGCAGAGGCACAAGGGAAGAGAAAAGCTTCCAGAGCAGGGCTGGCCGGTAGCTGCCTCTGAGGGGAATTCCTATCCAGCCTCAGACAGCGGGGAGTCCCTAATGGAAATAGAGGGAGAGGTCTCTGAAGGAAACGAAATGGATTGCAGTTTGGCAGCCTGGGACCTCCTATCTAACTACATTCAGTGAGGTAACGAATGGGGGAGGGGAATGAAAGTTAAAGTCTTTCAGTGCAGCGTTCTTCATCCCTTAGGCAGGACTGTAAGGAAGTGTGAATGTGAAAGGGGGAGGAGGAGGTGCCCTGTGTTAATTAAAGGCCGAGAGATAAGCTCAGCAGAAAGAGTGAAGGAGGTGAGAACACTAATTAACCTCCGGGGAAAGCCTGAACGGGAATTCAGTAACCTGACTTTACATAGCCCTGAATAGTAAGCCAAAGGGTGGACGGTTCCCCAGCCCCTACCCCATGAGCATAAGGGTAGTGGGGGCATTATACTTCAGGTGGGTCAGGTGGGAAAAGCTTCCTGAAGTATCCTCAGGCACAACTGCTGAAGCCTAAAAGAAAGCGTTTCAGTATATTTTTGGTTTATTTGCCTGAAGGGCAGTTTGGACTCTCTCTAAAGGAGAAGCATTGCTTATGTATTGCTTGTTTCAAGTATCCTCAGCCGAGGGGGCTGTTTAAGGACCCAGTGCCGTGAACTGGGTAATAAAAGGACAAAATGTGAACTCTCCAAAGTTAGCAGTGTATGTTTTCTACTGGGATTATCCAGCGGGGCCGTCCAGGGAGCACTCCGTCCTGCGCCTGGGGCGGGAGCTGGATTGCCAGCGCTAGGCTTATTCCTGGCCCTGCCACAGAGTGAATTATGGTGGCAGTAGTGGGATATGGTATTTTTATTTTGGTTTTTTTTCCCAAATTTTGTTTGAAGAACTGACTAGTGTGGGGAAATTACACTGCTTATTGATATTGCAAGAACTATTGCCTTGATTTTGGGGAATTGCAATACGGCTTGGTGCAGGTTTTGATTGCTGCACGACTCCCGAAAGACTGAGACCAGTAACTTTGGGTTTCCTGTGGATTACAGGGTTTTTTTGAAGTTTTGACAATGCTAAAGCATAAATTTTGTTGGAATGTTGGTGGAGTCCCGCAGAGGTGTTGCTGGAGGTGTTGCTACTAAGCCAGAGATCCTGGTTGGTGAGCGGAGCCTGGCGGAACTGGTCGGAGGCCTCGGAGAGAGGAGACTGAAGGGAGCCAAGGAGCATCCTGGTGGAGAGGCGACCGGAGGAACAGTGTCCTCGGAGAGGGAGACCCGATCCTGTATTGGAAAAAACCCAAAGGCGCAGACTCATCAGTGCCTGAGGTAAGGGTACCTTAGGGTGCTGGTGAGGGATTCTGAGTAAAAGGTTTCCTTCCCAGGAAGGGAGAGGGGAAAGGTGCCCAAAGAGCCACACTTGGTTTGTGTTCTCATTTCCTTTCCTTCCAGATGGAGTCGGTCAAGCCTACAGCAACATGGGGGGTCGAACGGCGACAGCTTGCGGAGGCAATGCGAGAGTCGGTGCGGACACAGATGGACCTGTGGAAAGCCGATCAGAGTGCCCAACAAACCCGCCATGCCGAGCTACTTCACATGCTTGGGGAACAAGTACAGGCTATTCACAAGCTTGCACAGCGGCAAGTGATTGAACCAACCACCAGCGCCCCGGTAGGAGCTTCCTTTAGGGAGCCTATTAGACTCAATAAGCTAGCACCGGAGGACGATATTGAGGATTTTTTATTAGCTTTTGGGCGGGTGGCTGGGGCATCTCACTGGCCACAGGACCAGTGGGCGGTAAAACTTATTCCATGCTTAGCAGGACGAGCGCTAGAGGCTTACTGAACTCTGAATGCTGAGCAAGCC
Organism: Geotrypetes seraphini; assembly: GCF_902459505.1. Classification (NCBI taxonomy): domain Eukaryota; kingdom Metazoa; phylum Chordata; class Amphibia; order Gymnophiona; family Dermophiidae; genus Geotrypetes; species Geotrypetes seraphini. The sequence continues at coordinate 62,324,065 of NC_047094.1, forward strand.
TCGGACTATAAATGCTTAAAAGAGGTCCTATTAGAATACCTTGGACATTCCCCAGAACAATATAGGATGCAGTTCCGGGCCCTGAAAATGAAACCTGGAGAAAGGCCCAAGGCCCTAGCTCAGAGGCTTAAGCATCTCTGTGAAAGGTGGTTAACCCCCTATCTTCAAAGTCTCCCGGCAGTGATAGCTTAGGACGTGTGGTAAATGTAGTCACTTTTGTAGGCTATAAAATGAAAATACTGATGCTTTGTAATGAAAGCATTAATATAATCATTGATTTTTTTTTTTTTTAAATATCATATTTATTGAAACAAGAAACATTTGAACAGCCACCGCCATCCACAACACAGAGGTATGACAAATGCAAATACAAGCGCCCAGAAAGAAACATAACAAAGAGCATGTAGTTCTATACAGCGGAACACTATGCAAAATCAGAAGCATACAGAGCTTGGAATTGCAAAGTAAATTGAAGCAACGCATTCCTGCAGAATATTATCAACGTGCTATTGGAGAGGACAGTTCCCTGGCCAATGTCTCTCGTCCGTATTTTGTATAAGAAAATAGCAACATCCGGGATCCCCAAATGATCCAAAGCATGCGCCCATCAGTTACACCTCAGTCACAGCAAACATTCCTCCAAGCACTCCATACATACATCAACAAACTCACACACACCAGTCAAAGTCAAAATCAAATTCAAATACAATACAGAGTTGCCCGGGCAAAGGTGAATTAGAATCAAAATATAGATGCCCATATACATGAATGTACCGGCACTCAGACCCTTAGCATGAGGAACAGGAAGAACAAGAAACAAGATACAAAGAAAGAAAGGAAGGAAGAGAAAAAAATAAGAAAGAGAAGCACAAGCATGGACATGGACATCCGATACACATACCAATCCTACAGAGTGCCTAAGCCTCCTGAGTTAAGGTGTGTCTCCAGAAAGAACAATAAAGCTTCCAGTGGGGCTGGGGTCGTGAAGCGTAAGTGTCCAGTTCGAAACGTGCTTGCAAATGCATCCGAGATATCCACATACCATATGTCGGTACCTCTGCAGTTGCCCAGTGTGTCAGGATGAGTTGTTTGCCCACGAGGATCGCGTGCAGTAGATATTTATGGGCAGGGAATTCCAGGCCTTGCTGTGTGAAGTCAGTAACATCGCCCATCAACAAAGCTATAGGGTTCCAAGGCACTGTGCATTGTAGAATGGTCTCTAAACAGAGCTTGACAGGTTCCCAGAAACACAGTTTAGGACAAGCAAAGAACGCGTGGACATAATCACCCCTGCAGCAATTACATTTGGAACAGAGATCAGTACGCCACAATCCCATATGACAGCCCTGAGCTCTAGTAATATAGGAGCGATGCAATATTTTATATTGCGTTTCTTGCAGGCCCGCAGCTTTCACATGCATGTAAAGTGTTTGAAAAAGGAGCCTGAGGTCATGTATGGTTACAGTCATCCCCAGCTCTGCAGACCACTCTCCCCCCAATACATGGAGACATCTCTCCCCTAAGCTGTCTCTTCCCTCCCTGTACCATGTAGAAATTTTATTAAAAGCCGTAGGTGTGGAGAGGAAAACCATATCCAACGGGCCATATTTCCATCTATCCCCATGAGTGCGTATTAAAGAATGAAAATAGTGATGAATTTGCAAATATGTGTATCTGTGCGCAGCCGGCAATCGCCAAGCTATCTGTATTTGTGCAACGGATGGGAACTCCCCTCCTCCCAAAGCCAAGACATCACCTACAGTTGTGGAACGCGCCGTGCGATCCCCCAGTCCCGCCAGGCCCCCCACTCCAGAAGCAAAGTCAGGGTTACGTAGAAGAGAAAGAAACGGGGATACGGCGGGCAGCCTGTTCTGAAGGTTACGCCACCATCGCCACGCTCGTCTGAAAGGAAGGAGGAAAGGTAGAACAGCTGAGCGGGGTCTCACGCTCCCACCCCTCACTCCATGAATAAAGGAAGAGAAGGACCAAGGCAAGCAGCAGTCCTCTAGTAGAGATTCAGGGGAGTAACGGTGCGAAGAGACCATCTGCTCATGAATCCAACGAAGGAGCGCAGCGACGTTATAAATACGCAGATCGGGCAGGCCAAGGCCCCCTCACTCATGGCTCTGGGATAATTTAATTAAATTAATACGCGCCCTCCTCCCCCTCCCACGAATGCGCAAATAATGGAGTGGTAGGCGCGCTCATCCGAACGGGAAATCCAGACAGGTATAGTTTGCAGTGGGTAGAGTAATTTCGGAAATAGCACCATTTTGACCAAGGCCACGCGCCCTAAGAGCGATATAGGCAGTGACTGCCATTTAAGACAGAGAGTTTTGATCCGTCCGATGGTAGCAGATATATTAGCCTCGTACAACTTGCGCGGGTCTCTGTGAAGCATGATACCAAGATATTTCAACTTGCCCGGGGCAATACCCACGCCAAGGCTCCTGCACCAGGTCTCAGAGGACGAGCCCCCCAACAGCAACGCCTCCGTCTTATCGAAATTAATTTTCAAACCCGAGAAAACCCCATAGTCACGAAATATAGACATCAGAGTAGGCATATTACGTTCCGCATTGTTGACATACAAGAGCATGTCGTCAGCAAACAAACTGATGCGGAATTCATTGATGCCCACCCTGAGGCCTTCTAACTGGGCATCTTGACGAATTCTAGCTGCCAAAGGCTTGAGTGAGAGGAGAAAAAGGAGAGGCGAAAGGGGACAACCCTGGCGCGTGCCCCGTCCCAAAGGAAAGGGGTTAGAAACTCCACCGTTCACTAAGAGTTGCGACGTGGGTTGATGATACAGAGCTAATAACCATGCCAGGAAGTCTCCCTGGATCCCGAAGCGAGCAAGCGTCCTAAATAGATGTGGCCAAGAGACCATGTCGAACGCTTTTTCTACGTCCAGACTAGTGAGGAGCGCCCTGTCGGAGGTGTCTCGAGGATGTTGTAACACTGCTAAAACCTTCAGTAGATTCATGGACGCGTGCCTACCAGGCACGAAACCAACCTGGTCTTCGTGAATGAGTGAGGGCAAAAATTTGTTGAGGCGTGCCGCCAGAATACTAGCCAAAAGTTTCACATCTTGGTTAAGAAGTGATATAGGTCGGTAAGACCCTAGAGCGTCGAGCGGGCGCCCGGGCTTGGGGAGAACAAGAACGTACGCTCTATTATGAGAATCACCCGGAGGAGTAGAACTGCGCAGTCCCATAAAATATTGCTGTAGGGAAGCTAGGGCCCGAGGTTCTAACAACTTATAGAATTCCGGACCAAAGCCATCGGGGCCCGGCGTTTTAGCTAACTGAAGCTTTGTAATAGCAAGCTGCAGTTCTTCTCCCAAGATAGGTCCATTAAGAGTGAGACCTTGATTATCCGTTAATGTGGGAAGACAGAGACCCTGGAAGAACTTATCACTAGCGTCCACGTCATAGGGTTGTGCCTTGTACAGTTCGGAATAAAATTGCACAAACTGTTCCATGATGGCCGAATAGGTTACATGCGTGACGCCCTGTTTATCTTTAATGGCTGTAATAGTGTGACGAGCCTTATGCGGGCGCACTAGATTAGCCAGTAACCTCCCCGTTTTGTCCCCCCAGCGATAGAGTTTATATTTGTAACAGTATATATTCCGTCTGGCCCTTTGCTCTAAAAGAAGATTGATCTTGTTCCTGACTTCACTCATGGCCTTTTTAGATGGTTCATCGAGTCGGGAAATGTGAAGGGATCGAAAGCTCGCTAGCTCCTGCGACAGAGCCAGTAGTTCTCCGTCTCTCTTTTTATTCAGGGACGCCGTATAGGCCAAGACATGTCCTCGCTTAACCGCTTTAGCCGCCTCCCAATAAACGACGGGGTCCACATCTGCCACTAAGTTAGTGTTAAAAAAATCCTCCCACCTTTTTTGAAAGAATTCACGAAATTCTGCATCCTTGTAAAGAAAAGGGGACATCCGCCATACACGTCCCGCGGCTTGGGACCTGAATTGTAAGTCAAGGCCCAAAAGAGCATGGTCCGATACTATTGGTGATGACAGACTCGCCGCCAACAGGTTTGGAAACAGAGAAGCTGAAATGAGGAAGTAGTCAATGCAGGAGTGAGACGAGTGAGGGTGAGAGTAGAAAGAGAAGTCAAGCTCGGCGGGATGCAGCGTGCGCCAAGAATCCAACAAGCCGAGCTCCTTGATAAGGAAATGTACCCCCTTGTTGAAATGGCCCTTTGTCACCGGCTTAGCTGGCCTACGATCCCACTGAGGGTGTGCCACAAAATTAAAATCGCCTCCTATTATAACCGGCTGAGGCAGGAGCGGCACCAAGTGACCCGCCACTGATGTAAAGAAAGCATGAGAGTAAATGTTAGGGGCGTAAATTTTGCACAAAACTAAGGGTTTGCCCCATAGTTCCCCCACCAGAATAAGGGGTCAGTTATTTGGCTATGCATGTGGAAAGGTATGTTCTTATGTATGAGGATAGCCACCCCACATTTCCAAGATGTAAATGATGCCGAGAATATCTGACCCACCCAGCCCCTACGCAGTTTCCCATGTTCCGCAGAGCTCAGATGGGTTTCCTGCAGAAATGCCATGTCCGCACGCTCACGCTTAAGATAGGCTAAAATTTTTGTACGCTTAATGGGTGAGTGAATCCCATCTACATTCAATGATTTAACATGTAATTGTACCATGTAACATACGTTGAGTCATGTAGTGTGTAGTAATGAACCAAAGGGAGAGCAGTGGAGGCTGTCCCAGCCTAAACCTCCGCCCGCTCCTGAAATATAGAACCATCTTGCCCAAACGAAAGTAAAAATGCAGTGTGTGAATACCCATACATCCATCCACGCCACCCTGCACCCCATGCAAACCCCCAGACATACCAGCAGGCACACCCCCATTCGCATTCACAGTCACACTCCCCTCCCCCTCCCTCCCAAACCCCTCCCTGTCCCCATACCCAGCATAGAAAACCATGCTACACCCCAAAGATGTGAGAAAAACTAACGAACAGCTCCGGGCTATGCCCGTTCAAACATCAAATGAAACAATAGAATGTGCACCAATATCATGTCTCCCGTGAAGGAATCCCAGGTGTCATCGGGCTCTTAGCACACCATGCATCATCAAGGGGGGTCCAACTCCTATGTGGTAGAATATGCAAAGGTCCTGAAGATCCAAGTATCACTCACAGTGCATGGATCCCGCCCTCCCCGACAATGCAGCATAGGTTCAAGGCTCAAGGTGCAATGTGCTCCGTGGTCAGAAGAGAAATGTAGGGGGATGGTGTAGGACGCCTCCAAGATTTCACCAGGGTCTCCCTTGAACTGTACCTCATCCTCAGGCACCCAGACAAAAGGTGATAGCTGTATCCGTGTCCCCGAAAGTCAGCGCCCCCCATCTAAACCAGGGGCTACACAGTGGAGGCAGATCTTCACCCATGTGGGAGACCCCAGGAATAATCAATCTGCAATGGCGATGAGGCACAAAGCAAGTCATCTTTAAGTGCACCGCGAATCCCCATTAGTTGCCAGCAGGACACCCCGAATTCCAGGCACACCATGAACAGCAAAAATTAGGCAGTCCCTGAATCCTCACGCTGGGGCGCTGGCAGGTCCTGGATGAAGCGCTCTAAGTCTCGCGGCGTATCGAAGTAGTGGATCTTGTTATTATGAGATACCCGAGCCCTGGCAGGATATAACAAGGACACCCTAATGTTTCTCCGGTAAAGGGTGTTGCAGTGAGGCGCCATGGCTCTTCGGCGGGACGATACTTGGGGAGAAAAATCCTGAAATACTAAGATCCTTTGCCCCTCAAAGGTAAAGCCAGACCCCCTCCTGAAGCTGGCAAGGACACGTTCCTTGATGGCAAAGTTTAGAAATCGGGCAAGGACTGTTCGGGGCCGCTGATCTCCCTCTCTCCTACTCCCCACGCGGTGTGCGCGTTCAATCAACACCCGCTCTCCCGTGTCACCAAGCTCCATAATTTCTGGGAGCCACTTTTCCAAACAGGCTCGTAGATCGACATCCCTGACAGAGCTGGGTAAACCAATGAATCGTAAGTTGTTTCTACGATTCCGGTTTTCATGATCGTCCAGGCGTTCCAGGCAAGCAGTCTTAGCTGTTTCTAGGACCTGAATGCGCTCCTCAAAGTTAGCAGCGCGGTCTTCCTGTTGTGCCACGCGGTCCTCAACTCTTTGCAATTGACCCGCCTGATTCTCCAGGGTTTCACGGAAATCTTCCATAAAGGTTTGAATTTTAGCAAGTTTGTCTTCCATCACAAGAGTAAGCGATTTAGTTAGTTCTTGTATGGCCGCTTCCTGTATAGTAAATATTGGTATCTCGTGGCCCTCCGCCATCTTGGGATCAGGCAGTCTCACCTTCCCACGTGTGTCTCGCTGCGATTTCGCGGTCATACCCGGCATAAAAACGCTCCGGAGATACACCGCTCACACACTCAACAGCCTGGAAGTATCTCCGGTTTAGAAGGCAGGAAGTCCCAGCGGAAGAAAAATGCTTTTTAAGCGTATTCACAGCTTCATGGCCCGGAGCTGATCCGAGGCACGTCCAGTCAGTTAAGTGGCATCACGTGACTCCTCATAATCATTGATTTAATCAGAGATATTAAGACCTCTATAAACGGGCCACGACTACTCAATAGATTGGTCAATTTCATGAGAGATGGTGAATATGTAGAGATTGTAAATGATTTAATCCGTGACACCGATTATAAATCATTCTTCAAAAGAAATGCTTTTTAAAACATGGTTTTATTCTTGGGATTGTAGGAAATACAGTATGTAAACTGTTTGTTTATTTGTATAAAAGTTTAAACATTTATTGTAAAATAAAGATTTTTTTTTTAAATTACAAATGTGTGGTGTGTTTTAGGAATGGCTAGCCACGTGAATTATCAGCCCAAACTAAAACAATAGAAGGTGTGACAGGTTATAAGGAACTAGGCTCTAGGCATGTAGGGGTCATTTTGATATCTAAAATGACTAACCAAGACAAACAAGATCTAGCAGAGGCCTTAGACATACAATAAAGCCTTTGTGAATGGATAACTTCTATAGAGGGTTGTAAGTGTATAAAAAATACACTGTGACAAGACCAGCAAGCGTTCTGGTTTTTGTGGATGTTACACTGGACCCCGGATATATCAATCACTAACATGGTGAGTAGAAAAGGGGCTTTTATTTTTGGTTTTAGGGATATCATTTTTTCTGTCTCTGAATCTATCATTGCATTTAAAACAGGAACGGGGATCTAATGGTAGAAATAAACTATCTCTTACCAGAAAAAGACAACAGAAAATGTTAAACAGTAAGTGACAATTGTATTACTGGCACATATGTTGTTTTTTTAAAAAAAACAACCAGCGTCTACAAAACATTCTTTTTTACATTAAGATTAGACCAAGAAACGGCTGGAGAACCAACACCTTCTACATCGACAAGTTCTAACCAACAACTGGTTCCATACCGGAAGCCAAAAGATAATCAAAATAGTAGGTATCCTGGTTTTTGTAAGGAGACTAGGGTTAAAATAAAATGTCATTACTTTTATAATGGTTGATCATGAAAATATTAGGCAGTCAGATCCTCAAAGGGGGAAAAAGTATTAACGGTTATGCTATGTTATAAATTGTAGATCGGGAAAATGTTAGAAAGTCGCAAGCAGATACCATGAACCCGACAGAAAAGTCTAACAGGAAAAGATCACATAGTGAAAGCTTCTTAGACGGGGGAACCAGAGCCCAAAGGTGCTTACAGGAAACCAAAAGATAAAAAAATAGTAAGCATTCTGATTTTGTAAGGAGACTAGTGTAAAAGAAAATGTCATTACTTTTATAATGGTTGATGAAGAAAATGTTAAGCACAGTCAGATCCTCAAAGGGGAAAAAAGTATTAACGGTTATGCTATGTTATTAATTGTAGATCAAGAAAATGTTAGAAATTCACAAGCAGATACCGTGAAGCCGACAGAAAAGTCTAACAGGAAAAAGACACACAGCGAAAGCGTCTCAGAGCCGGACTGCACAAAAGAAGGAGAATGTTATGAAGTTGATAATTATTCTGATAGCAGCAAGGTGTCAGAGGATGGGTCAAATAAGGGTGTATTAGGTCCTTCTGAAGATTCAGAACCAATCAGCTATGTCCAGTTTGTGAAAAGATGGGATAACATTATTACGTGAGGCTCAAAATGCTATACGCCAAGGCATTCAACATATCCTTGATGATGTCAGCAACAGTGTTTCGCCCGGTGACTACATACAAGTGCATCTACATTCATCACTTTTTCATAAATGTTTGTTTTCTGGTAAATTAAATCCCGAATCGCTAGATGCTGATGATTTCTTAGACTAGATTGCTAAATAATAACAATAATAACAGTTTATATACCGCAGTACCATTAGGTTCTATGTGGTTTACAAAAGATTAATGAAGTACAAGTTGAGAGAACTTAATTGGATGGGAAAACAAGAGGGGGATAGGGCAAGAGAACTGTTATAGAGGGGAAAGAGAGGAATGGGTCAGCTGTCTAGATACTTCAGGAACAGGTGAGTTTTGAGGCGCTTCCTGAATACCTCGTAAGTGGTGGGCGAGAGCAGTTGTTCTATATCTTTACCCCATAAAGCTGCTTGATGTGAGAGAAGGTGTTCATGGTGTTTTTTTAGTTTGCAACCTCTAACCGGGGGATAAACGAAGTGCAAGTGGGAGCTTCTCTTGTGTCTGTTGGCTGAAAAGGAGAAGAGGTCAGTTATGTATTTAGGGGCTAGACCATAAAGAACTTTAAAGCAGAGGCAGGCAAACTTAAACTTGACACGAGCTTCCAACGGCAGCCAGTGTAGCTGTTTGTAGTATGGCGTCACGTGATCAAATATTTTTAGACCGAAGATTAGTCTGACCGCAGCATTTTGCATTAATTGTAAGCGTCGCATATTCTTTTGGGAGATTGCTAAATAGGCAATGTTACAGTAGTCGAGTTGACTCAGTACGAGGGATTGTACCAGGATTCAGAATGCAGAGTTGTCAAAATATGATTTAATAGATTTAAGCTTCCAGAGGGTGAAAAAACTCTTTTTGATTAAGGAGTCCACCTGGTCTTTCATGGTTAGGCATTGGTCAAGAGTTACACCCTGTAGCGAGATTTTATGGTATACTAATCAGTTACATAAACAAGTTACGTGTCTGTTAGTTTTGTCTAGGGAAAACCATAAACTCTGCCAGGTCCAAATTTCTTTGTCTATTTATACGACACAAGACCCAGGCTAATGAGAAATACTTTTATTATGAAAATAGAAAAATATAATTCACAAGCCAGCTGAAATATCTAAACATTGTTCACAAAATATCTGATTACACAAATGAAACTCAGTACATAATTATCACAATACTCTTGTTAGATAACTAAGTAAACTGATTCTTACACACACTAAACAATTCCTTATAATAATAATAATCCCTGATTAGCAGCAATTGATTACAGTTATCACCAAGGTAGCTTTTCAAACCTTATCCTATATCACAATCGGATGCACTTATCTAACCCCAGCTGATAAGATAATAAATTCCTTATTCTCACCATTCAGTAAGGCCTCAGCACACAATTAGGTGAAATGGAAAACGATTCTTTTCAGCTTTAGTAGACGTAGGAAATCCTTTGTTTACAGGCACACGTGTTCATCAGCCACTGGTAAGCTATAATTTATTGGCAGCCAAGTTTCCTTGAAGTGATGGAATTCAGAGCTGTTTAGAGTCCGATTCACTCTATCTCAGGCAGAGAGTCACATGAGGTAACTGTTCAGGTCTAATTATTAAGAAAGCGATGCGTGCAGGACACCTGTGGTAAGATGTGAGCTTCATCGCATCCCGACACAGACTAATTATAATTAGCACCTTTTCACTTGGATCTCGTCAGATGACTTCCTCGGACCAATCCAGAAACAGAACTTAGATGAATAGCTTTTCTGTGTAAGGTCTTATACAGGCTGGGAGACACAGGCGCCGTTAGACAGATAAGAACAGGATAGGAGTATACCTCCCACAAGAATCACACAGTCTAATTATGAAGACACAGATGAATGTCCTTGACTAGAATACCATTCTGGTACATACCCAGAATGCATCAGGCAGAAACAGCAAAGATGTGTTCTTCTTTCTTTCTTCTTGCAAAGTTCATGCTGGAAAGATTTCTTGCAGACAATGGTTCAGGCTTGATGATGTCAGAGAGGCCTAACCTTCAGGTGCAAATAAGGAAACACCCCTACAACCCAGTATTTTAATGGTGGGCTGTATGGGGTAGTTAAGCTTGTTGATGCCTAGTGGTGTTTTGGTGTCAAACGAATGTGGTGAAGCGATGAAAAATTTTGTCTTCTCTGTATTGAGCTTGAGCTTGAAGTCTGTCATCCAGTGCTCCATCAAGTTTATGGGCTTCTGATGCTTTGGGAATGGTTTCCGAGATGGAGTTGGCAAATGGGATGATGATCGTAAAGTCATCAGCGTAACTGAATAATTTTATCCTCAGCCGGGTTAATTGTATGCCCAGTGAGGTCATGTAGATGTTGAAAAGCAATGGGGATAGCGGGGACCCTTGCGGTACACTGGATGGGTTGCTCCAGGTGTTGGAGAGATCATTATTAAAACGTACCTGATAGGTGCAGGATAGAAGGAAGCCATAAAACCAGTTTAGCACTTCACCCCTGATGCAATAGCGTCTAGGCATTGTAGCATTTTCACATGGTCTACTAGATCAAAGGCGGAGCTCATATCGAATTGCATGATCAGGGCAATGAGGCCTTTGCTTAACAATGGATGCAAATTATCTAAGATAGCCGCAAGTACAGTTTCCATGCTGAAAAGAGGTCTAGAGCCGGATTGAGTCTCATGTAGGAATGAGAACTAGTCAAGATATTCCATCAATTGGGAGTGTACCAATCCCTCCATGATTTTTACGATAAGTGGAACGGAAGCAATTGGTCTATAGTTGGTTACTAGAGCTGAGGATTCTTTACTATTTTTTAGGATAGGGGTTATTATTATGTGACCGTTATTAGTGAGGAATTTCCCATTTTTCAGGTTATGGGCTAAGTAGTGCAGTAGTGATAGTTTAAATTCAAGTGGTGCCGCTTTCATGATTTCTGGGGGACATGAGTCCAGGATGCAATATGATTTTGGAGTATTTGTTATATAATTTGGTATAGTTATTCCAATCTATGTCTTGAAAGGAACTCCAGATCATATCTGCAGATGTTTCATTTCCTTGTGTGTTAGCTATTTGGTGATCACTAGGTTCTTTTGTTGAGCAATTGTTTCTTAGGATTTTAATTTTTGAGTCAAAGTGCAGGTCTAAATCTTTTGCAGAGGGTAATTTAATGTCGTGTGTAGGTAGAGTGTAGCGAGTGGTGTCAAATAAGTTCGTAATCAGATTGAACAGCTCTTTTGTATTGTCTCCTTTTGAACTATTGCAGGATAAATTGATTTTAGTAGAGTAGAATGCTTTGCGTTTGTCTTTTATCAGTTGTTTGTAGGTTTTTATATTAGCTCTCCAATTGTTACGGTCTGATAATTCTCCTGATTTTTTCCATATTCTTTCTAGTCGTCTGGCTAGCTGTTTTATTTTTAGGAGTTCGATGTCAAACCAATTGTTATATTTATTTGCATTGCTTTTACTATTATGTTTAGGTGCAATTTTATCTAAAATGCAGGTGCTGGAAGTGGTCCAGTGATCCCAGAAATCGACTTCTTCCTTTATCTCTGCTTGAAGTTCATATTGTGACCAGTAGTTTTCTGGGTTAATGTGGCCTCTTGTGAGATGTTCTTTTTTTATTATCGGACGTGTTTTATGTTTTCGTTGGGACCAGATTAACTTAAAGTAATAAGTGAAGTGGTCCGACCAGATGTCATGACACCAGGTGCTTTCCGGTAAGGAGTTGACGGGGTCTGGGATTTCCTTTGTGGACATGGCTACTACATCTAGATGATGGCCTTTTTTCGTTTGTTTGTGTGGGAGCAGGGAGGTTGTAATTAAGTAGGGATAGGAAGTTTTGAACTCTTTCGTGTCTGTGTTGTCCTCTTCATCTAGGTGTATATTTATGTTTCCTGCGATAATATTGTAGGAGGGACTAATAGAGTTATGTAGGTAAAATTCACAGAAGTCCTCTTTGGCTTTTGACCAGCTTTTTGGTGGGACATAGAATAGTATGCAAGAAAGGGATTCTTCTAAGTGGATGTTACTGATTTTACAGGCTAAGATTTCTAGTTGGCTGGATGTTTTGGAGTCCAATAGTTCGAACTCGAATCCTTCTTTGAGAACAATTGCTAATCCTCCTCCTTTTTTTCCCTCGCGGTTTAGTGTAAGGATTTAAAAAAATTGTCAGGAAGGAGATCAGTAATTATTGGATCATCACAGAGATTTATTCCGTGTTGTTGTACTTGTTGTTGTACTTGTAATAAGAAACAAGAGTGGTGGGGCCCATAGGGTGTTAAAATCTATACTGTTTAGCCAGATTTTGCAGACAAAAGGATGTATTTAATAGATTTGAATAACACAGGCAATAACCTGTGTTTTGCCGGTAGCCTTACAGCACTTATGTCTCCAGTAAAATTCACAGATGCTGAGCTGTTAACAGGTGCTGAAAAGCTACATAATGATTTGGGGTGGTCGGTACATAAAAAAGTCATGCTCGATGATGTAACAACCATAGAACAACATTTAAAGATAAATATAAGAGTTGTGATTTATACAAACTCGTGGTGTTGCTTTAAAACATCAGATCAACCCGTGTATCCTAAAACGGTTTTCTTATTGCTACAATCATTTCTACAAAAATAAAGTCACCACATTCGTTAGTATACTTGATAAGCTTATTTTCTGCTTAGAACTCTGCTCAGAGACATGAAGGCTGATTACTCGGCCTCACCTACCAATCATTGCAGTGTTCAAGAAAGTTTTTTAATTTTTCTCTTATTAATGCGCTAGCTCAAACGCTATGCTAAAGATATTAATGTTCTTATAATTTTATGAACTATACAAGAAGACTTAACTTTGAAACAGTGACTGGTTCCGACGTGCACGTTTCGTTGCTGCGTCAGGGAACCGACAATAACAGCTGAGTTTAAAGCTGGTAGTGAAGTCACTGAAACAGAAAAGAAATACTGTAAATAGCTATGTAATATAACGTAAATGCAAGTTATAAAATGCTATAACTCTATCTCATGGCTATTAACTAGAAGAGTACACTCACCATAAGATTGTAAAACTGGGTTTCTCAAAAAAGTGTTTCTTCTTAGACGTTTCAAACAGGGTAAGCAAAGTACAGACGCTATTTATAAGTAATGCAGAGCCGGTGCGACTGCCACGTCAGAACGTTGAACGTGACTGTCCCGGCCTGCGGAGTGCTATTACATCATCAATCTCTCTAATGTCAGGAACCAAAAGACCTCATTATTCAACAAAAAACTATTGCTAATGGAATAAACTGAAAAAACTCAAAAATTCAAAAAACAAAACTGAAACTAAACCTGTGTTGTGAATGCTGGAAAATATACAGTAATATACAAAATGATCACAAAAAAGCTCTCCATTCAACTTCACTATTTAGCCCCCGAGGGAGCAGGGTGCCCAAGGTATAGATCCATTTTTGCTCTAAGGCATACAATTTGGCTTGCATATCGCCTCCCCTAGGAAGGATGGGAGCATCTAAAATAGAAAATCGCAAAGAGGATATAGGGTGTTCATGTTGGAGCCAATGTGGTGTCAGAGGGGCTTCAGCAACTGCTTTGACTATCCTGCTCACGTGTTCCCCAATACGTACACGAATCTTTCTGACAGTATGCCCTACATATAACATCTGGCAAGGGCATTGAATGATATATACCACATTTTTCGTGTTACAGTCGGTAAGGGCTATAGATCTACGATTAATTACCCATTCAGGGAGGTGTAAGTCTTCCAACTTAGCACTATACTGACATATAGAACACGCAGAGCATGGTGAATGAGTGCCTCTCTCATACTGTCTAACTGGCTCAGAACGATACAGGGCTTTAGTTAGATGTTGTTTCAGATTCCATGTACGTGAATAGGCAAATTTTGGAAAGATGTTAAAACATTCGTGATACTGTAAAATACTCCAATGTTGTTGTATGATGTGTTTTATCTGAAAAACATGTTGGGAGTATGGTAAAACACAAACTATTTCAGCTTCATTTGATTTAGCAGATGGGGATAACAGCACTTCTCTGTTAGACCAGTAAGCTCTTTTGTAGGCTTTCTTGATCACAGAGGTAGGATAACCTCTTTCTTTAAACCGCTCTTTCATTTCTTCAGCTTTATGCTCAAATTCAGTCCTAGATGAGCATAATCTTCTTAACCTTAGAAACTGACCCGTAGGAATATTTCTACGTAGGTGTCTTGGATGATGACTGTCATATCTAAGAAGGTTATTGCGATCTGTTGGCTTCCTATAGATAGAAGTGCTGAATTTCCCATCTACGATAGAAATACTCATATCAAGAAATGGTAAAGAATGAGTATTAAATTGAGCAGTAAATTGTAGCGTGGGGTCTTGTTGATTCAACCACTCTAAAAAATGCTCTAGTTCAATACTGGTGCCCACCCAGACTGCAAAAACATCGTCTATATATCTCTTCCATAATAGAAACTTTGAAAAATATTGAGAAGGATATAAATATTGATCTTCAAATGCTGCCACATAAAGGCATGCTATAGTAGGTGCCATTTTTGCTCCCATGGCAGTTCCACAAATCTGAAAGAATCTTGATATGAGTATTTCTATCGTAGATGGGAAATTCAGCACTTCTATCTATAGGAAGCCAACAGATCGCAATAACCTTCTTAGATATGACAGTCATCATCCAAGACACCTACGTAGAAATATTCCTACGGGTCAGTTTCTAAGGTTAAGAAGATTATGCTCATCTAGGACTGAATTTGAGCATAAAGCTGAAGAAATGAAAGAGCGGTTTAAAGAAAGAGGTTATCCTACCTCTGTGATCAAGAAAGCCTACAAAAGAGCTTACTGGTCTAACAGAGAAGTGCTGTTATCCCCATCTGCTAAATCAAATGAAGCTGAAATAGTTTGTGTTTTACCATACTCCCAACATGTTTTTCAGATAAAACACATCATACAACAACATTGGAGTATTTTACAGTATCACGAATGTTTTAACATCTTTCCAAAATTTGCCTATTCACGTACATGGAATCTGAAACAACATCTAACTAAAGCCCTGTATCGTTCTGAGCCAGTTAGACAGTATGAGAGAGGCACTCATTCACCATGCTCTGCGTGTTCTATATGTCAGTATAGTGCTAAGTTGGAAGACTTACACCTCCCTGAATGGGTAATTAATCGTAGATCTATAGCCCTTACCGACTGTAACACGAAAAATGTGGTATATATCATTCAATGCCCTTGCCAGATGTTATATGTAGGGCATACTGTCAGAAAGATTTGTGTACGTATTGGGGAACACGTGAGCAGGATAGTCAAAGCAGTTGCTGAAGCCCCTCTGACACCACATTGGCTCCAACATGAACACCCTATATCCTCTTTGCGATTTTCTATTTTAGATGCTCCCATCCTTCCTAGGGGAGGCGATATGCAAGCCAAATTGTATGCCTTAGAGCAAAAATGGATCTATACCTTGGGCACCCTGCTCCCTCGGGGGCTAAATAGTGAAGTTGAATGGAGAGCTTTTTTGTGATCATTTTGTATATTACTGTATATTTTCCAGCATTCACAACACAGGTTTAGTTTCAGTTTTGTTTTTTGAATTTTTGAGTTTTTTCAGTTTATTCCATTAGCAATAGTTTTTTGTTGAATAATGAGGTCTTTTGGTTCCTGACATTAGAGAGATTGATGATGTAATAGCACTCCGCAGGCCGGGACAGTCACGTTCAACGTTCTGACGTGGCAGTCGCACCGGCTCTGCATTACTTATAAATAGCGTCTGTACTTTGCTTGCCCTGTTTGAAACGTCTAAGAAGAAACACTTTTTTGAGAAACCCAGTTTTACAATCTTATGGTGAGTGTACTCTTCTAGTTAATAGCCATGAGATAGAGTTATAGCATTTTATAACTTGCATTTACGTTATATTACATAGCTATTTACAGTATTTCTTTTCTGTTTCAGTGACTTCACTACCAGCTTTAAACTCAGCTGTTATTGTCGGTTCCCTGACGCAGCAACGAAACGTGCACGTCGGAACCAGTCACTGTTTCAAAGTTAAGTCTTCTTGTATAGTTCATAAAATTATAAGAACATTAATATCTTTAGCATAGCGTTTGAGCTAGCGCATTAATAAGAGAAAAATTAAAAAACTTTCTTGATCACTGCAATGATTGGTAGGTGAGGCCGAGTAATCAGCCTTCATGTCTCTGAGCAGAGTTCTAAGCAGAAAATAAGCTTATCAAGTATACTAACGAATGTGGTGACTTTATTTTTGTTCTATCGATCTCTTTAGTCACTCAACAGTAACCTTCATTTATAAGAGCTACCCCTGCATATTTTGTTTGACAATCATTTCTACGGCATAACCGATGTCAAAACATTCTACGGGGAGCGTAATTTCTGTACTTTTTGCCAGAAGCCCTATAGTCACGACCACTCCTGTACATTATGGTGTCGTCTTTTTTCGACACAGACGTGTTTGAACAATGTCAGTGTACAGCAGAGATGTCCTAAATGCAAGATGTGTTGTCGCTCTAAAGAATGTTTAGATAGACATATGCAGCTGGCGCAGAAAAAAGAAGTGGAGTGTTTATCTAAAACACTGTGTCTGAAATGCGAGTCCTATGTGAACGAGAAACATAAATGTAAGAGTAGGATGTGTAAACTATGCCGTGAACCCTTAAGCGGTGACGACATACACTTATGTTTTATGTCATATCCCATCGATAAACTCAAAACATCTGAAAAGTATATTATTTGGGAAGTGCTAGTGAGCCCGATGGGATAAGACGCCATAAGCATGAGCTCCGGCGGTAAGTCCTGATATTGAATCATTAAAGCATCTTTCTGCTACTTGTCTGCGGCGAATTTCCCCTAACGCGCTGCTAATCTGGCATCGAGTAAGCCGTCCAAACGGAAAAGCGCGGAGCCGCCGTCCCCAGTGAAAACTGGATCCTTAAAATCTGACAACGCTGCCGCCACTGCCACCACCATTTTGAATGAGCTGTGATCCATTAGAGAACTACTCATGGATACTAAGCAGTACATTACGGATCTGAGAGCGGATATTACCTCCATGAAAGAAGAGTTTGCCGCGGCACAAGTGAAATCGGATCTCCTGGATAAACGAACGTCGATGACTGAATCTTTGATCAAGCAACTGTTCCAGCAAACCTCGTGCATCGCTACGCTTGAGCGGGCGCTGGAGGCCGCTGACAACCATGCCAGGAGGAACAGTTTTCGGCTGCTTGGGTTATCTGAGGGTTGGGAAGCCTGTGACTTGGTTGATTTCCTGGCTGCACTTCTCCCACAACTACTGCATATGGATGATGACATTAAACTTGATTTTGATGGTGCATTCTGCCTACAGCATCCTAATACTATACACAAGAAATATCCCAGACCCATCCTGGTTTCCCTTCTGAAACATCAACATGTTCTGCTGATCATGAAGCATGCAAAGCTGCTGAAGGGACACGTATCATGAACCATGATAATTTTCCTTAGGCATTTGTTGTTTAAAGATGTAAAGGCAGGCCCTGTTTGTCTTTCCTTCTTTGACATGAATGTTTAAACAGAGTTGTTGTGAAGTGAATTCAATTGTTTTGTTAAGCCGTATTTACAGACAGATTTAGATTAGAAGCTCTGCTGGTTAAGGCTTTTTCTTACCTTGTGGACTTCAATCTCCAGATAGGAAAAATGCTGATGTGTTTAAAGTTTCATGTGACCTGTGTCCATATATGGTTTGTGTTTACGTCACATGCCGTCACATGCTGACAAACCTGATTCATATAAAAGATGTGAAACTCATAATAAAATTTGGACATGTTTTGGAAGACGATTTCTGGTCTTTAAGATGTTTTTGTCCCTTCCCCCAGACTTCTCTGTTTGGGCTTCCACTGACCCCCTATAGTGCTTCTTTGAAGTTACTCATTCTTGGTTTTATCAAGCAGTAAGGTGAGATTCCACTGCTTGTCTCTTGACTTTTCTCCGGCATTATCAAAACCACCATCTCTTCTTATAATACGCCCATCGCTCTTGTTGTCAAAGCTGATGGCATTCCCCGTTTCGTCCTAGATTTTAGGGCTGTTAGTGTTTTGGTAATTCTCATTGCACTTATGTTTCTTCCACCATTCCACCGGCAGCCAATGATTTTTTTTTTCTGTCATTGTCCTAAAGAATGTTTTATTTTTAGTCCCTTTGGTGAGGCTGCCTTCACCTTTAAGCAACAGTATACCTAGTGTAGAATTGCCCTTCAGGCTATTCTACAGTCATGCACTGCCCCTCATGGTCCTATCCTTATTTTGTACAACTTTTTGTGTTCCATAATTCAGGAGACCTGTCAGGCTGATAGTTTGCACCTTTTATAATGGTTGTCTGTGTGTGGTCACAAGGTGTCATGAAATAAACTGCACTGGTGTACATCTGAAGTGAAATACCTGGGTTTTGTCCTGTCTCATGGTCAGAGGAAAATCTGCACTTTCTGCATTGCTGCTGTTCTGGGTCTGCCCCACTCAGCTACCAAGAAAGACATGCTTACTTTTCTTGCTATGATTGGTCACTGCCGCCAATGGATCTCTGCTTGTTCCTTCTATGACCAGATTTTGAGACAGACCCTGGTTTCTGAAATGACTGCTCTTATCAGATGGACTTATGAAATGTTGGACATTTAAGATGTGCTTTGGTTTCTAGCTCAAGTTTGGGTTTTCCTGCTTATGCCCACATGTTTTATCTCTTTGTTTGGGACTATTGTAGCACCATGAAGGGAGAACATGGCGGTAAGTTACGCTCTGTTGCCTTTTTTTTATAGTCACTCCTGTTCAAGAAAGCCCTGGCTGCTTGTGCTATGGTGGTAGAGATGGTTACTTCTCTGACCCTAGGTCACCCCATTACCCTTCACACTCTTCACGATGTTCAAGCCCTTCTTTTAAATGGGCTTTTGGGTCTCACGGGTGAACAGGATTCTCTTCCTCTCCTTTTTCACAGCTTCCTCTGAATTTGATGCCTGGTGTTTGGCAGGTGCCCAAAGCCGCCCTTTTAGACGGACTTTGGTGCAAAGAGGGGAAACCCTGGATACCAGCTGCTAGCTCTCCCTTATTCATTGCCCAATATCATGGTATTGGTTATCGTAGTGCTCGCTCGATATTTTAACTTCTTGCTAGTGATATTTTCATTCTTGACCTTTTGCTCCTTGATACAGATATATATAGTTCAATAATTACAGCTGGCACGGTTGTGAATTGAAAATAAATTGGAAAATACAATTCCTTTCTATTGTTTTAGCTGAAATTAGGATGTTGCTAATTTAAAATGGTTTTTCCGGATTTATACATAGCCATCCCAGATCTGTTTTGGCACAGATATTTCTAATGTTTTCCACGGGTCCTCTTTATCACTGCAGAGATAGAGACGCTCCAAAGAGACATTAGCTTTATGCCTTTTTTCAAATATGAGATGGTTATGATATACATCATTTGTTGTTTTGGTTTTTTTATATCAATGTGTTTATTTGCAGAGTTAAATTCAGCCCTGCACACTTGACAGATGGAGTAATAGCTCCACGCTTAAAACTTTATGTTTTGTCTGTGTCATGTCTACTTGTTTCAGTTTAGTGGGTACCCCAGGATACATAATATTGGCCATTTCTAGAGCTCTTTTTCCACTTTTTACTAGCCTAACTGCGCAATGTTCTTTTACTTATAGCTTTTATATTCTGAATATAGTTTAGTTAAGGGTTATATGTTTAAGAAAAAGTTTTACTTTATGCAGCGTTTATTTCGTGGTGTTCCCTACATATGATCCATACATTTCTGAATACATTCAGTACATCAGTATGGTCTCTCTGAAGTGCATAATAGTTATATGAAGCACGAAAAAACATATCTTTTTGGATTGTTCAATTAAGAACCTTAAGTAACTGAGTATTGTCTCTCTTTTGCCATAGCTATGCCAAATACATGAATTGGTATTGTTACATGTTGCCACATTCAGTACAGGAAACATGGTTTCTCTTGTTTTCTATCTCTTGTTTGGATCACATTGGAGTACAGCTGCTGAATGATATTTGGAATGCTTTTCAAGCATCTCTTTTCAAGTATCTCTTTCTGTATGCACAGACATCTGGCTGCTCTCCCTTTGAGATTCTCACGGGATGACCTTTCCCCGCCCCATGGGTAGATTTTCCCTTGATACAGGAGGAATACGTCTAAAAGCTAATTGAAATATTAGGGCTTGTTCAAAGAAACGTGTCTTGCACTTCTCCTTTCTCTCCACAGATTCCTACCCATTTTTTCCAGCCTGGTGATTATCCAGCAGCTTTCCAAGGATCGGAAGCAGACGGATTTCCCCTTTGGCCTTCCCACTACTGTGATCGCTGTGACCAGGACCGCTGCACTCACTGAGGAGTTTCCTGTTTGGATCCACGCAAGTCGCTTGAAGAGGGTTAACCTAAAACCCCAGAAGCAAGTCTTCCCTGCGCAGATTTCACCTCCTCCAGTGTAACAACATGATGATTTCATTGCAGCATTCTACCAACTTTATCATTCTCTTACTGGCACCGCTGCTGCTAGTTTTTCTCCCTGTATGGATCATTTCTAACTGGGTCTACAGGGATGATGTGTTCTGGGTCCACGACACTTTCTGCCCATACCCATCTGTAAATGACACTCCTGCTGTAAACAGCACCCCCGACACCTCTTTGCGAACACGACGTCAAGCTGGACTACTCCCTCGCAAAGGCTGTCCTTCAATTGGAATCCAGAAAGACAGACAGTATGCTACCCTTTGGTATAATTCCAGCAGTGTGCAAGTTGCCACCTTCTCCTTTGAGTATTGTGACATTGCGGACTGTTCATCAATTGATATCCCAAGGCTGTGCCATTGATCCTCAGAAATTCCTAAAACTAAGGACATATATATATATATATATGTTACTGACTCATGTTGGGGGTTAAGTGTGCATTCTGGGGAGTGGTAGGGTGGAATATTGATACTGACTGGGTTTATAAACTAGAAAATACTCTGAAAAACAGTGGACCAAAATGGTAAATCACTGCTTACTTGTATGACCCTTCATAAGGTTGGACACTGTTATAGGAAAAGTGTTCCTGCACAAATTATTAAGCTTTCTCTTACTATTGACAACCCTAGACCTACTGATGAAGGTATGTACATTATGGACATGTGGTTTAAGGGTGGGTCTAGCTATCCGACCCATCAGTTTTCTTACGGGATCTATCTACCTCCACTCATCCTCTCCCGCCATTTTGTGGGGGCCCCAAAAATACTAACCTACTGGCCCCTACATTCAATAAACTTACTGACATGATGGCTATTGCCAATCCCACTTTTGAAGATATTGTGGCTGTTGAGGTAGGGTTTTCAGAACGTAACCTTTGGTTAGAATGGATGAAATTCACTGCTGATCAACATAATAAGAGTAATTGTTACATATGTGCTCAAGCTAGACCCCATCTAGGAACCGTACATCTGGACCTCCCTCCTGGTATCCAACCATGCTTTTTTGGGTTATTTACCAATATCTCCTCTAATTTTACCTATCCCCTTTGTGCACTGCAGTGTTCTAAATACCCTTTGTTGCCAGGACAGCAAAAGCTTGATATTGCCGTTACCATCTATAAGGGCAATTACACATGTCATGTTTCTAATCTGACACAGAGTAGTTTTGTAGGTAATTTACCCCCAGGTTATTGTTCTGTCTTGGCTCATAGGTATGCCCCATTGTTGCTGCATCAGATTTGATATTTACTGGCTTTATGGAGACTTTTGGCTCCCTGTTAAGCTACCCAGCCAGTGGATAGGCCAGTGCACTTTAGTTAAGGTTACTATGCTCCTGCATATTTTTCTGAAAGGCATCCTTCCTATTCACATGGTTTTTCCTTTTATTTGTCTTGATATAAATCTGATCACATGTATACATAGATGCTATAGGGGTCCCAAGAGGGGTCCCAGATGAATTTAAGGCTCGAGCTCAGGTTAAGGCTGGGTTTGAGTTCCTTATTCCTTTTATTACTATTAATAAGAATGTTGATCGGATTAGTTAAAATTATTATAATCAGCAACGCTTTGTGAACTATTCTAGGGACGCCTTGCAAGGTATTACTGATCAATTAGGCTCCACTTCTCAGATGGTTCTCAAAATCATATGGCCCTAGATATGATTCTAGCTGAGAATTCTGTTAAATTCTCCTCAGTATTTTATGCTGTTGTACTTTTCTTTCTGACAATATAGGTCTTCCTATGGACATTCAGAAATTAGCAGACCTCTTTGCTGAGTTCATCTAATTCTTGGGATCAGCACTTTAGTTGAATGCAGTGTTGGATAAAAAAAAAAAAACCTTTTTATTGTTATAATCTCTATTTGCACTCTTGTTTTTGACTGCTCATGTACTGTGTTATTCGTATTACAGCTCCTAAAAAAAACCCTCCTTGAGAGACATATCTAGAGTATACAGCTCATGCTGTGTATTTATGACGTCATTTTCATGACGTAAGAGGGGATTTGAAGGGACACGTATCATGAACCTTGATAATTTTCCTTAGGCATTTGTTGTTTAAAGATGTAAAGGCAGGCCCTGTTTGTCTTTCCTTCTTTGACATGAATGTTTAAACAGAGTTGTTGTGAAGTGAATTCAATTGTTTTGTTAAGCCGTATTTACAGACAGATTTAGATTAGAAGCTCTGCTGGTTAAGGCTTTTTCTTACCTTGTGGACTTCAATCTCCAGATAGGAAAAATACTGATGTGTTTAAAGTTTCATGTGACCTGTGTCCATATATGGTTTGTGTTTACGTCACATGCCGTCACATGCTGACAAACCTGATTCATATAAAAGATGTGAAACTCATAATAAAATTTGGACATGTTTTGGAAGACGATTTCTGGTCTTTAAGATGTGTCCCCAGGTACCTGACTTCCAAATGACAGAGACAGAGAAAGTATGGGGCAGGAATTTGGGACCTAAATCCTTTTCAGCTGCATTCTCCGTTATCCTTTGAAGGAAATAAGATCCTAATACTTCCTGACCTTGCTAAAGAAACTGCTAAGAAAAGAAAATTGCTATTGTCTTATCGGCCCCAGCTCAAGAACATGGGAGCCAAATTTGCCATGCTCTATCCAGCGAGTCGGCGGCCATTTCACAGTCTGTCCTTTTTCTCTATCACAGAGCTTATTGGACTCCGCTCAAACTATCCAAGTTGGACTGCTCGGTCTCTAATAGATGGTCTTGTCTTCAGAACATTGGTACATTTGATCACATGCTGTACTGTTGTCTTCAATAGCAATTATTTTGGAACAAGGTCTGGTCTATAATTTGTACGATACTACCTATTACTGATGGGATCTCTTACCCGGTCATTCTGTATGGTGCTGGTGCCTTGCAGTCACCTTTAGACAAATTTGAAGCTAGATTGTTAAAGTGTTTGCTTCTTTTAGCTTTTAAATCAATTCTGTCATGCTGGAAAGACATTTCCTCTCTTATTCCTATCTCCTGGTGGAATACAGTATGTCTATACTCTAAATATGAGAAAGTTGCTGCGGAAAAGTCCAACTTCCTGTTAACTTATCTTAAGGTGTGGTCTCCTGTTCTGGATTACTGCAGTTCTTAACCTGTGCACTGTAGTACTGGTTCCCCTTTATATTATACCTGAGGGCATATTCTTTATTTTGTTTCTGTACGTACTTCTCCTTTACTATTTTATTACAGATCCTTTTATTGTATTGCTGTTGATTTTACCTGCTTGCCATTCTAGCTGATTGTTCTCTCCCCTGCAAGGATTGATAGTTATTTGTTGTTATTTATTTTTGTATTTTATGTTACGTTGTTTTCAAATACAATAAAACATTATTGAAATTTTTTAAAAAAAAGTATATTATTTACGATTGCAAATGTATGCAGGAAATGGGCTGGCACATTCCTAATTACATATATGCCAAGGACTTGTACGAAACAAGAAAATGGGAATTCAAGGTTCTTGAGTGTACTTTTGCCTTTATACAGATTTTTGTGACAAAAAATTTAAAGACTATACCTTCATAGCCCATAATGCCAAAGGCTATGACAGGTATTTTGTTCTTAGCCAACTATTAAAGGAAAAGATGGATACAGGTCTGTTGGTTCAAGGTGGCAAGCTTGATAGGGGTGCAACAAACCGTTATTATAAGAAACAAAAAGAGGTGAGCTATAGAGACTGGTGTGATTAAAAAAACACAGCAAGTTGTGTATGACAAAAGAGTGAAGGAGGAGGATGGGTTCAGCACACTACCCTACGGATACTAGCACGGTGGATGCCCGCTGGTCACACCCTTTCTCTTGTATATTAGCAGGACCGTCCAATTCAGGCAAGAGCTTCTTTGTTAAAAAACTGTTAGAACACGCTGGCCGTGTATTGTCTGTCATACCTGACAATATTGTTTGGTGTTATAGTTGTTGGTAACCTTTGTATAAAGAAATGTTAAATAAATATCCTTTTATTACTTTTACAGACATTTTGCCTGATACTTTTAATGATGACCGAATGTTTCCAACCCATAAAGTAAACTTGGTTATTGTAAATGGATTCCTCTTGTAAAAGCGGCGAAATAGAGAATGCCTTTACTAAGAACATACATCATAGAAACCTGAGCATCATATATATAGTTCAGAATGTTTTCTGCCAGGGTAAAACAAGCTGGACTATAACTTTAAACACCAAATACATGGTTCTCTTTAAGAATCCTAGAGATAAGTTACAGATAGCCATTCTAGCTAGACAGATGTACCCTGGAAAATCACAATTCTTTTTAGAGGCCTTCGAGGATGCCACCAGAAAGCCGTACGGCTATCTCTGTGTGGACTTAAATACCACAACGCCTGAAGCTTACAGATTGAAGACAGATAATTTCCAGTCAGACTGGACAACGGTATATTCCGCTTTCACAAAACCAGATAAAGATTTTAAAAGGGAAGCGTCACGCTATAAAAACACTGTGTGATAAAGATTAACCCTTAGGAAAAAAAAGAAGCAGTTGGTGAAACAATCGGGTGGATTTATAGGGCCCTTGTTAAGTTTTGCTATACCATTGATAACGGGTCTTCTGACAAACCGCTGAAAAAATGTACCTGGTTCCTAGTCAACAACTCGAGCGCTTGAGAAACCCCCATAGATTGGGAAGAAAATATTAAAACCTCAACGATACATAGGTTAGACGAGGAAATGAAAAACATACTGCAGAGCCCTGGTATGTCTGACCATCAAAAAGTTAAATGTTACTCAGAAGTGTTACAATGCTATCTCGTGTTGAGCAGAGGGATATGGAAAAAGAAAAGCTAAATTGTGTATCTACAGGGACCGGTTGATGCTACAACAACCCCTTCTCCAGAAAATAGTATACCTCCCGACTCTGTGGTTCAAGAAGTGTTAAACAGCATCAATACGCGCTGTAGGAAAAATGCCGAAGTTCTGCTTAACAAACTGTCAAAAAACAAAACTGTTGCATCCTGGGAGGGAAATGGTACGTTTGTATACTAAGGAAAACCTATCAGTGGTTCTAACCTGCTCGACCTCATTCGCAGTGTTACACAGACCCATGCTCTTTCAGAGCAAAGAAGGCCCCTAGGCTGGGGGGAGTTCATGCAAACCCTAGCTGAATTAAATATGCCTTCCTCGGTTGTGGGTAACGCAGCCAACAGAGATGTACTGTTATGCCTCAAGGAGAACCCAGCTATGAAGGTTCCTGAACTATATACGAAACCTGCCAAGACCAAATAACTCCTGCCTCATAAAAGACGTAAATTATTATCCAGTTACCGGTGGCTGAATGTATAAAAACATATCTTCAATAAAATAATGCTTTTTAAAAATGAAAATAAAAGACTGCAGACAATTTGATTTTAAGGTTAATTTTTTTTTTATTTAGAAACAGCGTAACATTCAAGGTAGGAAATACAGCCCTGGGGTGTATAAAACGGGTTTTGAAAAGGTCTACACAAGACCTTTTTTATTTTTTACAAATTTCAGTACCATTTCATCATTTTGCATTAAATCTTCAGAATACATTTCTAAAATATTTTTAAAAGGTTGCCCTTTACAGCGATGATGTAAAAAAAAACACACAGTGTTAGCCACAGGCCTCAGACAGTGGGAGCTGTAACTGTCTGTTATGATATAATACGGCCTTACAGTGTTTATTGAAAAAGTTCATAATGCAGTTAGGAAAGAATAAACTATTCAGTGGTTGTCCGTAAGAATTAAAAAATTCTCCTGTCCCGTACCCCGTCACATAGAGGGCCAACTATTGTTCACCCAGTAGGTTGTGTGTGTGTGTGTTCACAACAATTCCCATGGGTTTCCTTGGCATTTCTAATCCTGTTAACCAGTCACTGGGCAGTACATCTAAAAAAGATTCTGCAACACAGGAGTCCTTTTTTAAAACAAGGAAGATCTGTACGGTGTTTATGTTCAAGAATTGTCAAAAAGAACATTCCTTCTATGATTAACTTCTATCACGTTGTCGAAAACCCCATACACAATCATGTTCACAGTGTGAGGTAAAGCTCTGGCAAAACGTATTTCAGCCCGTAGGTTACCGGTTTTGATCAGCGAGTAGTGGTCAGCGCACTCCTGGTCCGGCGATAGGTCAAACGCTAGCAGCATACAACCTTTGTAAAACTCCTGACAATCAACCAGGAGAGCGTTGTCTTTCAGGTGTTTACTGGTCGCTTGAATAAGTTGCATATATTTTCTCACACAATTTCCATTTTCAAAATCAGGTTGCAAAGGTTTTCCAGGTACTTGTTCACCATCTACATACAGAGCTGCAAAATTAATATCGTAATGTTTAAAATTGAAAGGGTTTTTCGCATAATTATCACTGAAAGCGTCGTTAACCACAAAGCCCAACACGATGAGCTTTGGTAACTACCCCAAAAAGAGATTTTCCTGATTAGTCACATGGGCGCCGGCCGGTATGCTAAACACCTTCAATCCCACACGGTCTATCACA
The DNA here is from genome assembly GCF_902459505.1 of Geotrypetes seraphini. Taxonomy (NCBI): domain Eukaryota; kingdom Metazoa; phylum Chordata; class Amphibia; order Gymnophiona; family Dermophiidae; genus Geotrypetes; species Geotrypetes seraphini. Next base: position 62,351,258 of record NC_047094.1, read on the forward strand.
TACTTGGCATTAGCTTTCAGTAGAGCTTCCGCATGTCCCAAGCGTACTCCAGGGGCCACTTTAACTCTCTTTACAAAGAGGGCTGCCGTTTAGGAGAAGGAGTTTATAATTTTGGTCAGCATCACCGCTCATTAAACAGAAAGAGTTTTTGTTACGAGACAGTTTTATTTTAAGATCTACTCCGTTGATGAGTAGCTTTTCTTGAAAAAATAGATCGCTGTTTAAATGTTCCAACAGTTCCACCTTGTGGCTAGATGCTGTAAAGTGAGCCATTTTGGGAAAACCCACATTACGTGCACCTATATCTCTAACGTCGTGATGTTCGGCTGTATTCTTATAAAACAGGCCGCTTGTGAACTGTGATTTGAGGGCTCCTTCACCATAATTGAGGATCAGCTCTATGAGGGCTCTGTAGGGGTAACAGTTATTACTCTGACTAATCAGCTGGTCTCCCTGGGTAACATCCAATTGGCTAAAAATAGATGCAATCAGGGAGTTTACCAGGGCTACTTTGGCGGCTGCATCAATGTCTGAACCGTCTTCTTTCACAATTTTACAGGTCAGATGCAGGAGAGTGTTGTTTAAATCAATGTAGTCTTCACCGTGCCCCGCTATGTAGAAGTCCAAAGGTGCTGTTTCCGATAAAGCTGATAATGGTGGTATTTCCACATAGATGCTTTTTTCGATACTGGTTTGGGTTGGGGATAGCTCAAACAGATCTAGTTCTGATTTAACGCATTCTTCAGAGCCGTTGTGTACAAAAGCCATGGTTTTTTTTAGAATATATCACGTTTCGTAGAACGGGTCCTTCTCTTCTTGGATCCGCTGGATAGCTTCTGTGATTTGTTACCTTGGGGTTTCTTTTTTTAAAAGGTTTTGGAGGTCCATGCAGAATCTCTTGAGGATGGGTCCTCTTTCTTTTAACAGCCCGTCTAACCACAGCCAGTCCCGACCCCGCCTGCTCTGCGGAATGGTTTATTTTATTTAGAACGGTTGTTGCGACATGGCCCATGACATCTTTAGCTATGTTTTTTGCGGCTCCTTTCACATGTGGTTTAATAATTTCAAAACCCCTTCTCAAAAGCGGTATTGCTTTTCTAAAGAGACTACAAAACACGCTACCTACACCGGCACCGTATATGACAGGGGCCCCATGATATCCTGAAAGTCCATAACCGGCTTGTGCTGTGTAATAATTTTTGTATGCTTTGAAGTCTCCGTAATCTTTAGACACCAACATTTTAAAACACAAGTCTTCCTGGGTCACAGGTGAAGCTTAAGGATCACCTTCCCATAATGAAATGAGACGTTCCTGTTCTGATCCGTCTTTATTTCAAATGTGATGGTGTAGATGTGCTGCTTGTTCACAGGTACATAGTGCAGTTTATCGTACGTGAGGGTGATAAACTTATCCACTGACCCTAAAGCTGGAACACAGCACAACAGTTGCACAAAATGGTCACTTACTAGCTGGTGCTCTACAATATCGGTGTACACGTAGAGGGTATTAAAGCCGGCCTCGATATTTGCTGGGAAATGAGAATGCCTTGTATTAACGTTAGCCTTTACCCCCAAAATGGTTGCCAAATCATCCCCTGCAGAAGTAACAGATTTATCCTCTGATTTTACATTAATTCTTTGCGTATTGGGGTCATATATGATTCTCGGCGGTCTCTCAGACTCATAGACGCTTCTAATGTCATGATTCATGGTTTCCAATAACCTCCCAATGGTTGCATAATATCCTCTCTGGATTGTAAATTGGTGTACATTTCCTTCTCCAGAGGTGACAACATACTTTATGTCTTGCTTAATATTTTCCCAAGTATGTGGGTATTGTATTTCCACCAACCCCACTTCCCACTGACCCTGTAAGTCCAAAGGCCTAGCTATTTATATGGTAAAATTAGAGCTGGGGTTATGGGGAAACATAGCTGCCAAAGCATAGCTAGGCAATGTGATGTAAAAGCCACCGTCATTCATTTTTTTTCTCTATCTCTGTGCTGCTTCAAAAGACAAAATCAGATGTCTTGAATCTCTGAGGCCTTCACCCAACTGTTAAATTTATCAGACCACCCCTTCCATTTTACGAGACAAATTTTGTTCTTACCCCCTCCTTTTACCTTTAGAACCTTTTCGATACGGTATATTTTGTCCTGTAGAGGCTTGATTTTTAGTAATTCTTCAGGATAAAAAGAACCTTGTATAGCTTCGCTATCATAATCCTGTATCTTGTATGTTGTTCTCTGACCCCTGTTTAAAACATCTTTTATTATAAATATCTCATCCGTCCATGTTTGCTAGTAACCTTTCTCTAATTTTCCTGTAACTTTTAATAGCCTTACATGGTCTCCTTTCTTTAAGAGATCCTTGCTGGGATCACGTTTGATGTTACTGCCGTAGAATGTTTTCCAAATCTGCAAAGAGTTTGAGGGTGTCACATGTACAGGCCTCGTCTGTATCGTTTTATGAAAACTATAATTATAGCAGTGCACTATAGCCTGTAGGATGTCTTGATAAGTAAAGGTATTATGGACTGTAAAATACCGCCACATTTTGGATTTTAAAGTCCTGTTAAATCTTTCCACTACATCTGCTTTAACATCATTATGGGTCACAAAATGGCTAACACCTTTCTGTTTTAATAAATTCTTCAGAGACTTATTTAAAAATTCTTTACCCTTGTCTGTTTGAAGTTTTTCAGGTGTATGCCCTAAATTAAATATTGATTCAAAGGCTTTGGTATCTTCGTGACCGGTTTTTGTTTTTAAACTCATGACCCATGCATATTTGGACAGGATATCTATTACCGTTAAGATGTAACCGTTGTTATAACGGGCAAAGGCTGACATGTCGACTAAGTCACTTTGCCACTGTCTGTCAACTTCCGACACAATTGTTTTATTTCTTTTAAAATGGATTCTAGCCAGTCTGTGTAAATTGTATGCGGTTTGACTGGTGACCCAGTCCACTACGTCTTTTCTCCGGACTTATAATATCGCTCTTTTTAGCCGCTTGAAGTAAAGGGGTAATGCCTACATATCTTCCTGCCGCGTATGGATCATAATAAATTTGCTTCAATAAAGATTCTTTCATGTTCCATTCAGCTCTGACAATTTAGCTCTAAATAAAAAAAATAGGTCTTAAAACTCTGCCTTTTATCAAAACTGTTAGGTGACAGTTGTTGGGTTTTTTTTTCAGATTGTTAAAGACAACATCAGGGGGGCTGGGACATGTTCAGACATGTTTAAACACACCTCCCCCTCTCTCCCTCCTTGGCTTTATCAGGGGGCTGCAAGGGGCTTATCAGCTGTTACCATGACAACTGGAGTGCTGCCCATTAACCATTAACTCAGAAATTCTGCTGAAAGTGTGTTAAAAACCAGGAAAGAAAAAAATGCAGCCTTTTTTAAGTTGTTTCTGCACTGGTTTGTAAATGTCTTTTGCTGCCTGTGCATCTGTCTTTTAACTAAAAAAAAACTGTTAAAATAAAGACACTTCTTTTTCTGGCCACATCATTTCCGGGATTTTGATTAAATCTGTTTCCGGTAACATCATCAGATAATGCATTTCAGTCTCGTCAGAAAAGCGCATTTCCGGCTCTTCATTTACCCTATTTCCGCCTACGTGGTCAGAAAAGCGCATTTTCAGCGCTTCATGTACTCTATTTCCACCTACATGTTCAGAAAAGTGCATTTCCGGCGCTTCATTTACCCTATTTCCGCCTACATCATCAGAATGTGCACTTTTAGTAGGGCAGGAACTCCCATTTCTGGTGATGTAATCAGAAAGCGTATTTCCGGGGTCAAACATGCCCCCCATTTCTGGTGATGTCATCAGAAAGTGCATTTCTGGTGATGTGGGGGCGGGGCCATGGGTGGGGCCACCACCATTCATTCCTATGGGGCGGGGCTTCCACCATTCATCCTATGGGAGGGGGAGGGGGCATGGGCATAGAGTGGGTGGGGAATGGGTGGGAGGGGGCATGGTGTGGGCGGGGCATGGGCAGGGCTATGGGAAAAGTGGGAATTGCATGGGAGGGGCATGGGCGGGTTTGGGTAAAAGTGGGCGGGATTTGGGCGGAGAGTGTGCATGGTGTGGGCGGGGCTTAACCCAAAAGTGAGCGCTGATTGGTCGATCCTTATCTCTGACAGCTGTCAATCATTTTGACATGAGGTGTACCCATTATACTACTCCCATTGACATATTTTATTACTTCTCTGTAGTAATTCTTATCTTTAATTTCTGTGCTATTCCTTACATATCCAGGATGGAAGGGAAAGAAGGGGCGCGATTATATTATTGTATTATTTATATAACTGTAGATTATTTGAAAGAATATATATATTTGTGTTATTGATTAATCTATGAGTGGGGGGGGGAAATAAATGAATGATAGAATATCTGTAAGCTGAATGTGCTTTTCTTGACTTAATTTATGTTCTTATACCTGTGTACGGCACTGGAACTGGGAGCATTTCTGAAAATGCTATCTTGGAGAATCTGGATTTCAGCTTTCTACCTAAGAGCCTAAATGTGGCTTCCAGAACCCCCTCCCACATTTTCCTATATCATTGGTACCTACATGTACCAAAACAGCTGACTCCTTCCCAGCACTATCTAAAATCCTAGCTACATGATGCGTGAGGTCTGCCATCATTGCACCAAGCAGGCAAATGAACAGGCGATCCTCACACCCACCAGCCACCCAGCTATCTACATGCCTAGTGATTGAATCACCAACTACAACAGCTGTCCTAACCCTGCGCTCCTGAGGCAGAGGCCCCTGGAGACACATCCTTGGTGCGAGAGGATATTAAATCCCCTGGTGGGCAGGTCCTAGCTACAGGATTATTTCCTACTTCACCAGAGTAATGCCCTCCTTCTAGGAGACCTATCTCTTTATGCCCCTTCACATTTATTAAGATCTAATGAGCAACATCTGTTATCTATCCCTTCTCTAAGAATCATCAACACAAGACGTTCAAGTATCTTTTCTGTCGCTGCCCTACAACTCTGGAATTCCCTACCAATCCATTTGAGGGAAGAAAAATCTCTAGATCAATTTAAAGGCAATTTGAAATGTTTCCTGTTTAAAGATGCTTTTGACTAAAAATGTCTACCACTAAACAGGTCCTCTTAGCAGGCCCAACCCTATATAGAATTTTCATCTGTTTTACAGTAACTTTATCTTTTAATTCTTCACATCTGGACTCCCCCATCGATGTTGTCTATACCAGTGTCCTTCAACCTTTTGACACCTATGGACCAGCGGAAATAAAATAATTATTTTGTGGACCGGCACTGGTCCACGGATCATCAGTTGAAGAACACTGGGCTGTCATGCCCATCTCCACCCAATCTCTGCCCCAGACCCCACCCCCATAATAGTATTAAATGTAACACCATTTTTTCATCCATTTTTCATATATATACACATAAAATATAATCGTATTAACAACACATAATGGTTAACCACAAAATTAAAATATACAAAGCACACTGTATGCTTTTCAACATTCATTCATACCAGAAAACAGATAACCCCATGCAAATGTAGGACCAAAAACTAAAAGTACTAATATTCACAAGCAAACCCTAAGATGCAAGACTGTGCAAGCAGTACAATCCCAGAGAAAAACAAACAAATGCATTTGTTCTTGAACAGTTAGGACAGATTATTAGGGCTTGCCCCCTGGTGTTAGCTTCAGGCTGGTCCACGGTGCGATCAATGCAGGGTCTTCGGACCAGCTCCCTGAGTGCTGCATTGCACAAAGCTGTCGGAAGCGGCTCCACACGCGCGTCCCATGCCTCATCTGGAACCCTTCCCTCTGATGTTGCGATGTCAGAGAGAAGGCTTCCGGGTCAGTCGCAGGCCGTGGGTAGGAGCCACTTCTCACGGCTTTTTGTGCACTACAGCACTCAGGGAGTTGGCCCGAAGATGTTGCATTGATCGTACCAAGGACCAGCGGCTACAGAACAATCTCTTGGGCCCTATGGAGGTGCCGGCCCTATGGACCGGCAGAAAATTTCTGCGGATCAGCGGTTGAAGAACACTGGCCTATACCATCTATGTTTACTGTCCTATACCAATGTAGTTCTTACCCCTCTACCCATTTGTCATTGTTTTAGGGATATATTTTATTATGTCTGTAATTTACAATTATATGTATGTACCCCACTTTTATTCTTTGTATATTGCTTAGAATTTTGATAAGCAATTGAATAAAATTTCAAATAAACTTGAAACTTGATATTCCAATGGAGCTTTTCTTCCCTTAGCAGATCCTCTCTCAGCTCCTACTCCATGATTCTGGTAAAATTGTTCTGTTAATCTCTCTTGATCTTTCAGCTGCATTTGGTTTGGTTAATCATTACTTATTTATCGGTTAACATCTATAGGTATTTCTGGTACAGTATTTTTTTTTTTAAGTTCAAAAGCTTTTTATTGATTTTAGCATATAAAAGTATAACAAATGTTAACAAGGCAAGATACATACAAGCTGCATCAATGCAAGGAGTCACAAAATATTATTAATCTTAATAATAAAATGCTAAGTGCGCATGTGCACTCGCGCTGCGTGTTCCCTGATCCCTTTTCTGTTGGGATGTGGCAGTACAAGTGCGCATGCGCACCAGAAAAGCTTCCCTGCTCTCCACCTCACAATACGGCCCTACCGGCCAAAGTTTCTTTAGACGCTGCCGCGGCAAGGCAGTGCAAAGGCAGTGCGGAGTGGCGGCTGCCGGGAGGAGGCCGCGGCAGCTTGAGGCAAAAGGCGGTGCAGAGCGGCGGTTGCCGTCCGCTAATACCCCTTGCCCTCTCCGTCGCGACCCAGGAGAGATGTGGCAGTGCGAGGCCTGGACGTCACCACTGCGCGATGCGACGCCTGTGTGCTGCACACAGAAGAAAGCGCTGCGGCTCGCCTGGGCAGACATGGTGCAGGTGGCGGCTGTGGAAGAGGGAATGGGAGCAGACACCAGCTCCCCGTGACCCAGCAGAGGCCCCACACCAGAGTGAACTCACGCTGCCACCCAGAATTCCCCCACCTCTGCTGACCTTTGCCCTGCCTGTCCCACAGGGCACCCCTGGCAATCCTGGCCCACAATAGTCGGCCCAGACCCAAGGCAGAGGAGACACTGGAACACCAACAATGCAACAGGTACTCAATGATGCTGGATGGGGTGAAAAAGGTGGAAATAGGAAAGGTAAAAGGCGAAATGGGAATATTGGTAGGTAAAAAAAAGGGAGAAGGGCTACTGATGAACAGGGGGAGCAGGGAAGGGGTACTGCTGGACAGAGAGAAAAGGGGATCAGGAAAGGGGTTCTGCTGGACAGAGGGGGAGAGACAGAAAGAAAAGACAGAAAGAAAGGGGGGCAGGGAGAAAGAAAGAAAGACACACATACAGAAAGAGAGAAAGAAATGCCTAAGTCTACACATCTATTCTAGCATCCGTTAATGTAATGGGCTAAAAACTAGTATAATATAATACAGCAAGCAGACCCATGCCTATTTAGAAGGAGGAGAGTATCAGCACAATGCATAGCCAGAAGTACATGTAGTATCCAAAGCACAGAGAGAGACACCGGAGCCATACAACTAAAGGAATGTGTGAAGAGAGACAGGAGACAACAGCTATTGTTGATATGTAGACATCCATGTTCCAGGACTTGAACTGAATGTCATTAGCCTGTTCTGCAATAGAAGTTAACCGGACTCCAAATTTTGGTATAAGAGCTCATGGACTGGTGTTTTTCTGCTATAACACTTTCATACTTTACTGTAAGGCATAGTGTATTCTACCAGGTGATGTAGTTTACACTAGAGAGGTCTTTCCAGCAATGTAATATGTTATTTGTGGGACTCGTTCTTTACTCAGCAGCCAAAAATCTATTCTAGAGAAAGTATCATGGGGTTCTGAATAAAATGTATATTCTTGGTCTAATGGATGTTGAAAACGCCAAATATCAATTAAGTCCCAGTTCTCCAGAATCTTTTTCATGCTTCCTATCATTTTTACCATACATTGCAACACGAGAAGAGTTATTTCTTTCTGGGTAAAGGGTCAAATTAAAGTCACCCCCAATTATGAGATTCCCCTCTACATGAAGTTTCAATAAATCATTTAATTTATCGAAAAAACTTTGTTGGTTGGATTTAGGAGCATATAAATTTAGAAGAGTATATAATCTCCCTCCCATTTTCATCTTTAATAATATAAATCTCATGGATAGAGCAGATCACAAAACAAAAGACATTCACAAAATCTTTCCTGTTTTTAAAACAGACCAGGGGCAGAAACAATTGAGAAAAGGTTGCATTTATTTATTTTCTGGTTTTTAACACACTTTCAGTAGGAATTCTGAGCAAATGGTTAATGGGCCAGCTCCCCTATTGTCATTGTAACAGCTGATAAGCCCCTTGCAGCCCCCTCCCCTGATAAAGCCAAGGGGGAGAGGTGGAGGTGTGTTTAAACATGTCTGAACTTATCCCGGCCCCCTATTGTTGTCTTAACAATCTGAAAAAATAAAACAAAAGCAGCTGTCACCTAACAGGGCTCTGTTAAAAAGACAGAGTTTTAAGACCTATTTTTTTTTTTTTATTTAGAGCTATGAAAGAATCTTTATTGAAGCAAATTTATTATGATCCATACGTGGCAGGAAGCTATGGAGGCATTAACCCTCTACTTCAAGCGGCTAAAAAGAGCGATATCACAGTGCGGAGAAAAGATGTAGTGGATTGGGTCACCGGTCAAAACGCATACAATTTACACAGACCGGCTAGAATCCATTTTAAAAGAAATAAAACAATTGTGTCAGAAGTTGACAGACAGTGGCAAAGTGACTTAGTCGACATGTCAGCCTTTGCCCATTATAACAACGGTTACAAATACATCTTAACGGGGGCGCTATTGAGCTGGAGAACAAGGTGGCCGCATAATCTCTTCTCTCCTCCTCAAAATATAAATCATCGAAGCGGAGCAAGTGATAATCTCCACAGTTTAAGTATATAAACATACCAACTTAAAGCTGAGATGGCAGTGAATAAATCTGGCAAAACAGATTTACAACCAGCACAATCGTCGGGATCGAAAAGATCCAAACATGATCCTCAGTCGCCAGTGAAACCGCCGGTGAGTAAACACCTCACAGACTCTTCAGACATCGTATTAGACGAGATCCGCGCTTTAAAAGATCTCATAACAAAACAATACGATATAACATGCGAGATGCGTGGAGAGATTAACTCACTCTCTGTCTCCTTCGAATCTTGTAAAACGCGTGTTGAGGCGTTAGAGACCAGAGCAGACATGGCTGCGCTTTCCTCGGCACAGTTTGAGGAACGTGTGCAGCAGCGCTTTAAAAAACTGGATCAAGAGCTGGAGGATCTTTCCAATCGCAATCGGCGAAATAATATAAGAATTATTGGCCTACAGGAATGTGCGGAAGGATCAGATCTCATTAAATTTTTGGCTGATCAACTCCCGAAAATCCTACATTTGCCACTCGACTCACCTCTACAATTTGAACGAGCCCACAGGACGCCATCTTCTTTAAAGCAGGGATTCACACGACCAAGACCCATCGTGGCAAAACTATTGCGCTATCCTCAGGCTCTACAAATTCTAACAGCAGCAAGATCCATCTCTGATTTAAAGTTTGAGGATAAAAAAATCTTGATCGTTCCAGATTTGGCAAAAACAACGGCGCGAAAACGAAAGTCATTTCTGGACATGAGAGCACGCCTTAAATCAATGGGAGCACGATATGGCCTGCAATACCCTGCTCGGATGATTGTGACAATTAACAACACTACCCAGCATTTTGATTCCCCAGAGCAGCTCCAATCTTTCCTAGATAATCTACAGTCACAAGGCATGTCATCCACCTGATGATTTATACTATACTTCATCTTCCTGCCTAATTTCTACTCCTTTGGAAGACTGAGACAATCAACAACTCTACCCAGCATTTTGATTCCCCAAAATCACTTTAATTCTTTCCTGGACAGTTTGCAGTTATAAGGCATGTCATCAGTCTAATGATTATATATTACACTCAATTTACATGCCTAATTTCCACTCCTTTGGATGATCGTAACAATCAACAATTATTTCCAGCACTTGGACTCCTCAGAAAACTCCATTCTTTCCTAGACAGTCTGCAGTCACAAGGCACACCGTCCATCTAAACACTCTTTAATACATTTCACCTACTTGCCTAATTTCTACTCCTCCGGATGAATGTGACAATCAACAAATCTACCTAGTAATTTGTCTCTCCAGAGTGACTCCACTCTCTTCTGGACAGTCTGCAGTCACAAGCCATGTCGTTTGCCTGATATACTATACTTTACCTATATGCCTAATCTCTACTCCTGAGATCTGAAGATGTCTGAAGAAGAACACAAATGTTTTTCATTTTCTTTGCCTCCATATTTTATTGAATTTGCTTCTGTTCCCTTTCTTTCTTATTTAATTCATACTACTATCTTTTTGATTATTTTATTTCCCAATTCCGTTTTTTTTTCTCTCTCTCATTGAATATTTTCCTTTCTTTTAATTTCTATTAATGATATATGTTATAGAGATATATAACTTTTTCATATGGAATATGTATGATTTGTATATAAATGGAAAGGGGAGAGGAAGGGAATGGGGGAAAATTTGAGGGAGGGGGAGGGCAAAAGGCAGAAAAAGAAAAAGAGGGAGGGAAACGGAAAAACAAAAACAAAAAAAAAATAAATAATAATAAAATTTAAAACAAAAAAAAAATACTAAATAATTACATAATAAATATAATAATTAAAAATTTTAAAGGATAGAAGGAGAGAAAAGGAGGAAAAAAGGGAAAAAAATAAAAAATAAAAAAAAAACAAGAACAAAAAGAACAAAAAAAAAAAAAAAAAAAAGAACAAACAAACATAGATTAAGGGAATAGTCATTCTTTGTTTCATCATTTATTATAGATCTATCCTGATTTTATTTCATTTAGGATTTTTACCTTTGATTTGGTTAATCACTTTGGTTAAAAGGAAAGAATTAAATGGGATGAGTTATATATGGAGATTTATATACACAAGATAATCTGAAAACATTAGAAGAAAATAAAGTGGGAAATCATATGAAATAGGCAACAAATAAATTTAAAAATAATAAAACTACAAAATTACACAAAAAAAGAGTAACGGGAAAAATGAGGGGAACGGGGAATAATTATATTATAAAAAATAATAATAAAAAATAAAAAAAATAAAATAAAATAAAAAATAAAAAATTTATTACAATAAAATTAAAAATTTATAAAAAACAAGAAAAACAATAAAAAAACAAAACAAAACAAAAAAAAAATACAAAAACAAATAATTAAAAAAAAAAAAAAATCTAAAATAAAAAATACAAAATATGAAGGGAAGTAGGATGTTAAAAACGAAAGCAAAAAATAATAAAAATTACTAAAATACAAATATAACAATAAAAACTAAAAAAGGGGGAAAAAATAAAAAAAATAAAAATTGGAATATCACATAAAAGGAAAATCTATAATTACATAAAGGAGTTGATGTGGTTAATAAGCGATATGCACTCATGATTTATCTTTTTGATATATTACATTTATGAATATTCTATAAGTTATAAAGAATCTAAGTAGCTCACTGTTAATTACTGATTTGATTTTTCTACAAGGATTACTGATTTAATTTACATTCATTATAATTCATTGAAGTAATCCCATTTCTTTTTTGCATAAATATTTCCTATTTGTAATATCGCACAATCTTTAGCGATCTCTTAATCTACTATTTATATGATTTTCTTGCTTCGTAGATATACTATTATAATATCACATTGATAGGAGAGATATGTTTAACCTTGTTACTCTGAGTTTAATGGCACCATTCTTCTTTTTTCATACGATTGGCTGGACCAAGTTGGTCCTCTTTGCCTTTTTTGCTATATTGCATGTTCTAATTCAGTTTTTGTTTTACATGTATGTACTTTCTTTTGGCACTTGGCAGTACGCCTCTGATACTAAGATGGTATTCTATGTTTCCCAGATTCATACTCTAGATCTAAACTTTGAAACAAGCTCTTATGACCTCAGATAAGCAATTACCAGTTTCTGTTGTCTCATGGAATGTTAATGGGCTAAATAATCCTATAAAAAGGAAGAAGGTTCTCATTCACCTAAAACAGAAATCACCAGATATAATAATGTTACAAGAAACACATCTCCCTTCCACATCCTCTTTGATTAAAGCGTGTAACTGGATTGGTTCTGGGATTGATTCCCCTTCGCTGGGTAGAAGGGGTGGAGTATCTATACTATTTTCTAAATCTATACAACCCAGGATATTAAGTCAGGATATAGACACCAATGGTAGATGGATAATACTACAAATCACCATTCACACTGTTTCTTTTCTTTTGATAAATGTATATGCACCTAACAGTGATTCCCCAGGATTTTTCATTGATTTATTAACTACTATACAAACATTTGAACCACTTCCAATTATTATGGCGGGGGATTTTAATCTACCTCTAGACCTTCACTTAGACAAACAATCGAAATCCAAAATGTCTCCGCAAAAATCTCATATCTCCTTTAAATCACTTATCGCACAACTTCAGTTAATAGATATATGGAGATTACAACACCCCTCTGATAGAGACTATACATTTCACTCTATTCCACATAATAGTTTCTCCCGACTAGATTACATCTTTGTTTCTCCTCCTTTCCTTAACTCCATACTTAATACATATATCTCCCCAATTCTCATATCTGATCATTCGCTAGTATCTGGCACTTTCTTATGGAACACAACACCTACACCTAGATCTCCTTCCTGGAGACTGCAACTCTCTCTTTTGGAAGATGATGTAATAATTGATCGTATTAAGAAATTTATTCAAGATTTCTTCACTACTAATGTCACATCTGATACAGATCCTTTAATTACATGGGAAGCCTTCAAAGCCGCGCTGAGAGGAGAATTTATCTCTATTGCTTCTCATAAATCCAAAGCAGATAAAATTATTATAACAGACTTAGAAGCACAAATCTTGAATATGGAGCACTCATATAGCACTACAAAAGATCCCAAGCAATATAATGACCTATGTCAACTCAAATATCAATATAATAGTCTCATTTCCAAACAAGCAGGGATGCAAATATTCCTCACTGAAGCCAAATACTACGCAGAAAGAAACAAAAGTGGTAAAATGTTGGCCTCATATTTGAAGCGGAAACAAAATAAAATTCAGATCCCAGTGATACACAACGAGAATGATCTTCCTATCACTTCATATTCTGGTATTCTAGAAGTCTTTCAGAAATATTATCAAAAACTATACCGCTCTGAAACTACAACCGACTTATCCTCTCTAAATTCCTTTCTCTCGAAACTACACAGACCAGTTTGGTCTGACTCAGATAATATACTACTAAATCATTCCATAACTGCAGAGGAAATCCTTCTTGCACTGAAACAACTCAATTCCAACAAATCACCAGGTGCTGATGGGCTCCCTGTAGAATTTTATAAAATCTTCCAAAATGATCTTTTACATCATCTCCTGGAGATGTTTCGATATCTCTCTCCAGACTTAGTTCAACGTAGTCGTTTTAGTGAGGCAATCATTACGGTCATTCCAAAACCTAATAAAGATCATTTGAAAGTACAGAACTATAGGCCTATTTCGTTGCTGAACGTAGACTATAAAATATACGCTAAAATACTAGCAAATAGAATAAAAAAGGTTATTCACAAAGTAATTCACCCCAACCAAATTGGCTTTATGCCCAACCGACTTATTGCAGATAACTCCAGACTTTTCTTTCACCTATCTCACATAGCTAGCAAATCACCAAATCCTGTTATAGCCTTATCTCTTGATGCTGAGAAGGCCTTCGATAGAATTGAATGGAATTATTTATTTCATATATTAGACTGGTTTGGTGCACAATCTCCTTTTATTCAAATGATTAGAGTTCTCTATTCCTCTCCGTCAGCTCGAATAATAGCGAATAACTCTCTCTCCTCCTTTTTTCGCCTGTATAGAGGAACTAGGCAAGGATGTCCTCTTTCCCCATATCTGTTTAATCTTGCTTTGGAACCATTACTTATTCAAATTAGGCAAAACCCGAATATATCTGGTGTAAGGTGCAATTCTACTGAAGTTAAACTCTCTGCATATGCAGATGATGTTCTTCTATACATTTCTAACCCGGAAACTTCGATCCCAGAACTTCTTCGTACTATAGCTGATTATTCCTCCTTCTCAGGTTACAAACTTAACCAAGATAAAACAGAGTCTCTTCCTTTAAATCATTTTGCAAATTCAGCCATGGTTCAACCTCATAATTTGATTTGGACTTCTAATAAACTAAAATATCTAGGCATTGATCTCACGCCAACTCTTCCAGAAACTATTGAAGTCAATACACAAAGAATATTTCAACTAGTTAGAACCTTAATTCAATCGTGGCACCCTCTATCCCTTTCCTGGTGGGGTAGGTTGGAAACAATAAAAATGATGTTTATGCCCAAAATAAATTATATTCTACTTATGATACCTTGTCTCTTTTCTCCACCTTTCTACAAAAAGATTGATTCCCTTCTATCAGCCTTTCTTTGGAAAAATAAGCAGCCCAGAATAGCACTTAAAAAACTTAAATTGAAAAAAGAAGCAGGTGGAGTTCAATTCCCCGACTTCTATACCTACCATAAAGCCTTTATCACTCATCAAGGCTTACATTGGTTCTCTGATCAAGAAAATAACTCACCTATCTGGCTTGAAGTGGAAAAACAAATATTATCTCCTCTACCTCCAGCTGCTTGTCTAACAGCAACACGCAATCCATCTATATACCCTATATTGAATTCAACAATACAATGTCTCTTAGACTTTGATTCCATCCTGGAAAACTCATATGCCACATCGCAGCATATATCTCTCTGGTATAATCCAAATATCCTTATAGACAAAAAACCTTTTCTCTGGAAAGAATGGATAGACAAAGGAATCTTCTTCTTGAAAGACATCGTAGATGTTAATTTTAAATTACTTCCTTTCTTATCCCTTCAAACTAAATTTGATCTACTGCCCTCTGCATTTTACCAATGGATGCAGCTCCATCATTGTATCTCACACAATGCTTCCCTTCAAAACATCACTGCTACTCAGCCATCTATTTCTACTCTTGCCTCAGCCTTTTTGTCAACAGGACATACTGCGTCTAAATTATATAAGTTAGTCCTTTTCCGGGACACTTTACCTAATAACACGTTAATGGGCATCTGGGAAAATGATTGTGAACAACAATTAGGTAATAAGGCATGGGAATTGCTCTGGTCAAAATCTCTGAGGTCATTATCATCAGCTAGTACTATACAATCTATGTATTTCTTATATCATAAAGCTCTATGGACCCCTCATAAGTTATGTCTTGCAGGTCTCCTTTCTTCTAATGTCTGCTGGAACTGTCACATAGATCAAGGTTCATTAATTCATATGATATATGAATGTTCTTATGTGAATTCATTTTGGCAAGAAGTATGGTCGACAATGAAATCCATGTTTCATCTAGATTGTCAATTATCTTTATCTATTGTAATGTTCAAATCTCACTCCATACACATTGATTTAGTAGATTCTCAAAGAAAATTGTTTGATATATTACTCATTCTTGCTCAGAAATTGATTCTAACTCACTGGAAATCTGCAAACTTACTTCACATCCAGCATTGGTGGAACTTAGTTTTACAATACCATAAATATGAAATAGCATTTTACAAATGTAAAGGACAAATACGTTCTGCTAACTCTTGCTGGTCCCCTTTACTACAATATCTGCAAACATCTAATGTATGAATGTACTTATTGTATATTTTTCTGTAATATTATTAATATTTGTACTGCTCTGTGCCTCTGTTACTTTGGTTTTATATAAAATCAATAAAAATTTTCATGGAAAAAAAAAAAAAAACCAAATACATCTTAACGGTAATAGATATCCTGTCAAAATATGCATGGGTCTTGAGTTTAAAAACAAAAACCGGTCACGAAGTTACCAAAGCCTTTGAAACAATATTTAATTTAGGGTGTACACCTGAAAAACTTAAAAAGACAAGGGTAAAGAATTTTTAAATAAGTCTCTGAAGAATTTATTAAAACTTAAAGGTGTTAGCCATTTTGTGACCCATAATGATGTTAAAGCAGCTGTAGTGGAAAGATTTAACAGGACTTTAAAATCCAAAATGTGGAGATATTTTACAGCCCATAATACCTTTACTTATCAAGACGTCCTACACGCTATAGTGCACAGCTATAATTATAGTTTTCACAGAACGATACAGGCGAGGCCTGTAGATGTGACACCCTCAAACTTTGCAGATTTGGAAAACAGTCTATGGCAGTAACATCAAACGCGACCCCCACCAAGGATCTCTTAATGAAAGGAGACCATGTGAGGCTATCAAAAGTTAAAGGAAAATTTCAGAAAGGTTATGAGCAGACATGGACGGATGAGATATTTATAATAAAAGATGTTTTAAACAGGGGTCAGAGATCAATATACAAGATACAGGATTACGATAGTGAAGCTATACAAGGTTCTTTTTATTCTGAAGAATTACTAAAAGTCAAGCCTCTAGAGGACAGAATATACCATATCGAAAAGGTTCTAAAGGTAAAAGGAGGGGTAAGAACAAAATTTGTCTCGTGAAATGGAAGGGGTGACCTGTGTGACAAACCCAGCACCAGCACTAGTTTTGCCCCTAATAGGATCCGGTGCAGAAGAGCTGACCAGATTGATTCTGGCGGTCAACTTGAGGCTGACCTCCCTTGCCCCTATGATAAGAGCAGTAGTGATCCGGAGCAGAGGCAGGCAGACTGGCAACAGCAGCCTCCAGTCTATAATGTAGCTAGAAAAGCCACAGAGAAACTAGCTACACCTAGAAAACCCAGGCAGGGAAAGGCTGCTTTGGAACCAAAGCCCATCCCCCTCTACAGGCTGAAGGGGATTGGCTCTGAGCTGTTTAAAAGCAAGCTGAGACAAGCAGGAGGAAGAGGAGCGAGTGACCAGGGTGAGTCATTCCCACAGCCCAAGGCAGGTGAGGAGCCGTGGAGCCAAGCAGCAGAGCCAACAGTTCCAGATTGGCCCATGCAGGAGGTGGAAGAAATCCTCCCCACCTCAAACTTCCAGATTCCGGATTGTGTGGAAAGCATGGAGGTACAAGTTGCTGGTCCTATGTTAGAGAGCCAGATAGAATGTATGGACATTGAATGAAGGAAGTGAGTAACTGGGAAACAATTAGTGTTTTGTGTTTTTTTTTTCTCTTTTTCTTGTGCTTTCCTTCTGTGCAAGACAAGCCTGAAGAATGTGCTATGTGGTTGGGCTTTATGATGATTTTTGGTTTAAGGATTATACTTACCTGAATTCTAACTATTGGATTTACTTAAAGCCAAGTTTGAGAACAAGAAACTAAAGGTGGAATATTTAAGTTTATGTTTGAACTTTGGAAATCCTGCTGTGGCTCCCGTTCCTGAGAAGCTAATTAGCTTATCTCTCTCAGCTGTTTGTTTTTGCCTTCACGAGGTAGCTGAAGAAAAGCTGAGCTGTTTGCAAGGCTGTGCTGTAGCTATAGTGCCAAAGGAGGTATTCAATATTGTTTATAGCAAGGGTTTGTTCTAAACTTTACATGACTGCTGAAATCTTCTGTTGCATGCCTCTAACAATTAGTGCTGGGAGAAAATTTGAATTGTGTGTGAACACCAGTATAAAGCAATTCTGAATCAGAGTACAAGATCTCAAAAAAAACCACCTACATGAGATTGCTGTTTTTGGTATATCTTTATTTTTGCAATTGACTTTATTTTGGAATGAAAATGCAAAAGTGATTTTGTTTTATGTTTCATCTTTTTGACCACTGTGTCAGAATAAACATCCTATTCTTACTTGAAGAACGTGGTTTGACTAGTGGTATTTTGAAACCCTTACTTACCTGGTCTCTCCCAGGCCTAGGCAGTTGCCTAGGGCCAACTGAAAAGTCCTGAAGGTACCCCTGGTTAGAGAGGACACGCCAGAATCCCGGTGTTTGTCACACGATAGCTCTGCGCTGAGGAGTGTTTGTGACACCTGATAAATTTAACAGTTGGGTGAAGGCCTGAGAGATTCAAGACATCTGATTTTGTCTTTTGAAGCAGCAGAGAGAGAGAAAAAAACAAAATGAATGACGGTGGCTTTTATATCACATTGCCTAGCAATGCTTCGGCAGCTATGTTTCCCCATAATACCAGCTCAAATTTCACCATACAAATAGCTAGGCCTTTGGACTTACAGGGTCCGTGGGAAGCGGGGCTGGTGGAAATACAATACCCACATATCTGGGAAAATATTAAGGAAGACATAAAGTACGTTGTCACCTCTGGAGAAGGAAATGTACACCAATTTATAATCCAGAGAGGATATTATGCGACCATGGGGAGTTTATTGGAAACCATGAATCATGACATTAGAAGTGCCCATGAGTCTGAGAGACCGCCGAGAATCATATAAACCCCAATAAGCGAAGAATTCATGTAAAATCAGAGGATAAGTCTGTTATTTCTGCAGGGGGTGATTTGGCAACCATTTTGGGAGTAAAGGCTAACGTTAATACAAGGCATTCTCATTTCCCAGCAAATATCGAGGCCGGTTTTAATACCCTGTACGTGTACACCGATATTGTAGAACACCAGTTAGTAGGTGACCATTTTGTACAACTGTAGCGCTGTGTTCCAGCTCTAGGGTAAGCGGATAAGTTTATCACCCTCACATACGATAAACCGCACTATGTACCTGTGAACAAGCAGCACATCGATACCATCACATTTGAAATAAAGACGGATCAGAACAGGAACGTCTTATTTCATTACAGGAAGGTGATCCTTAAGCTTCACCTGCGGCCCAGGAAGACTGTTGTGTTTTAAAATATTGGTGTCTAAAGATTACGGAGACCCCAAAGCATTTAAAAATTATTATACAGCACAAGCCGGTTATGGACTTTCAGGATATCACGGGGCCCCTGTCATGTACGGTGCCGGTGTAGGTGGTGTATTTCGTAGTCTCTTTAGAAAAGCAATACCGCTTTTGAGAATGGGTTTTGAAATTATTAAACCATATGTGAAAGGAGCCGCAAAAAACATAGCTAAAGATGTCATGAGTCATGTCGCAACAACCGTTCTAAATAAAATAAACCATTCCGCAGAGCAAGCGGGGTCGGGACTGGCTGTGGTTAGACGGGCTGTTAAAAGAAAGAGGACCTGTCCTCAAGAGATTCTGCAAGGACCTCCAAAACCTTTTAAAAGAAAGAAACCCCAAGGTAACAAATTACAGAAGCTATCCAGCGGACCCAAGAAGAGAAGGACCCGTTCTACGAAACGTGATATATTCTAAAAAAAACATGGTTTTGGAAACAACGGCTCTAAAGAATGCGTTAAATCAAAACTAGATCTGTTTGAGCTATCCCCAGTATCAAAAAAGCATCTATGTGGAAATACCACCATTATCAGCTTTATCGGAAACAGCACCTTTGGACTTCTACATAGCGGGGCACGGTGAAGACTACATTGATTTAAACAACACTCTCCTGCACCTGACCTGTAAAATTGTGAAAGAAGACGGTTCAGACATTGACGCAGCCACCAAA
Organism: Geotrypetes seraphini; assembly: GCF_902459505.1. NCBI lineage: Eukaryota > Metazoa > Chordata > Amphibia > Gymnophiona > Dermophiidae > Geotrypetes > Geotrypetes seraphini. The sequence continues at coordinate 62,370,958 of NC_047094.1, forward strand.
GTAGTCCTGGTAAACTACCCGATTGCATCTATTTTTAGCCAATTGGATGTTACCCTGGGAGGCCAGCTGATTAGTCTGAGTAATAACTGTTACCCCTACAGAGCCCTCATAGAGCTGATCCTCAATTACGGTGAAGGAGCCCTCAAATCACAGTTCACATGCGGCCTGTTTTATAAGGATACAGCCGAACATCACGACTTTAGAGATATAGGTGCACATAATGTGGGTTTTACTGAAAGAGCTCACTTTACAGCATCTAGCCACAAGGTGGAACTGTTGGGACATTTACACAGCGATCTATTTTTTCAAGAAAAGCTACTCATCAACGGCGTAGATCTTAAAATAAAACTGTCTCGTAACAAAAACACTTTCTGTTTAATGAGCGGTGATGCTGACCAAAATTATAAACTCCTTATCCTAAACAATGCCCTCTTTGTAAAGAGAGTTAAAGTGGCCCCTGGAGTACGTTTGGGACATGCTGAAGCTCTACTGAAAGCTAACGCCAAGTATGCGATAGACCGTGTGGGGTTGAAGGTGTTTAGCATACCGGCCGGCGCCCATGTGACTAATCAGGAAAATCTCTTTTTGGGGCAGTTACCAAAGCTCATCGTGTTGGGCTTTGTGGATAACGACGCTTTCAGTGGTAATTATGCTAAAAACCCTTTCAATTTTAAACATTACGATATTAATTTTGCAGCTCTGTATGTAGATGGTGAACAAGTACCCAGAAAACCTCTACAACCCGACTTTGTAAATGGAAATTGTGTGAGAGAATATATGCAGCTTATTCAAGCGACCAGTAAACACCTGAAAGACAACGCCCTCCTGGTTATATGCTGCTAGCGTTTGACCTATCGCCGGACCAGGAGTGCGCTGACCACTACTCGCTGATCAAAACCGGTAACCTACGGTCTGAAATACGTTTTGCCAGAGCTTTATCTCACACTGTGAACATGATTGTGTATGGGGTTTTCGACAACGTGATAGAAGTTAATCATAGAAGGAATGTTCTTTTTGACCATTCTTGAACATGAACACCATACAGATCTTCCGTGTTTTAAAGAAGGACTCCTGTGTTGCAGAATCTTTTTTTGATGTACTGCCCAGTGACTGGTTAACAGGATTAGAAATACCAAGGAAACCCGTGGGAATTGTCGTGAACACCCACCCACACAACCTACCAGGTGAACACTGATTGGCCCTCTATGTAACCAGGGACGGGACAGGAGAATTTTTTGATTCTTACGGACAACCACTGAATAGTTTATTCTTTCCTAACAGCATTATGAACTTTTTCAATAAACACTGTAAGGCCGTATTATATCATAACAGACAGTTACAACACCTGCTGTCTGAGGCCTGTGGCTATCACTGTGTGTTTTTTTTACATCATCGCTGTAAAGGGCAACCTTTTAAAATATTTTAGAAAAGTATTCTGAAGATTTAATGCAAAATGATGAAATGGTACTGAAATTTGTAAAAAATAAAAAACAAGTCTTGTATAGACCTTTTCAAAACCCGTTTCATACACCCCAGGGCTGTGTTTCCTACCATGAATGTCATGCTGTTTATAAATTTTTTAAAAAAGTAAACCTTAAAATCAAAATGTCTGCAGTCTTTTATTTTCATTTTTAAAAAGCATTATTTTATTGAAGATATGTTTTTATACACTCAACCACCGGTAACTGGATAATAATTTACATCTTTTATGAGGAAGGAGTTCTTTGGTCTTTGCAGGTTTTGTATATAGTTCAGGAACCTTCATAGCTGGGTTCTCCTTGAGGCGTAACAGTACATCTCTGTTGGCTGCATTACCCACAACCTAGGAAGGCATATTTAATTCAGCTAAGGTTTGTATGAACTCCCCCCATCCTAGGGGCCTTCTTTGCTCTGAAAGAGCATGGGTCTGCATAACACTGCGAACAAGGTCGAGCAGGTTAGAACCACTGATAGGTTTTCCTTGATATACAAATGTACCATCTCCCTCCCAGGATGCAATAGTTTTGTTTTTGACAGTTTTTTAAGCAGGACTTCGGCATTTTTCCTATAGCGCGTATTGATGCTGTTTAACACTTCTTGAACCACAGAGTCGGGAGGTATACTATTTTCTGTAGTGGGGGTTGAAGCATCAACCGGTCCCTGTAGATACACATTTAGCTTTTCTTTTTCCATATCCCTTTGTCTGTTCAACACGAGATAACGTTGTAACACTTCTGAGTAGCGTTTAACTTTTTCATGGTCAGACATACCAGGGCTCTGCAGTATGTTTTTCATTTCCTCGTCTTACCTAAGTATGGTTGAGGTTCTAATATTTTCTTCCCGATCTATGGGGTTTCTCAAGCGCTCGAGTTGTTGACTAGGGACCAGGTACATTTTTTCAGCGTGATGCATCAGCGGTTTGTCAGAAGACCCGTTATCAACGGTATAGCAAAACTTAACAAGGGCCCTATAAATCCGCCCGATTGTTTCACCAACTGCTTCTTTTTTTCTTAAGGGTTAATCTTTTATCACACAGTCTTTTTATAGCGTGATGCTTCCCTTTTAAAACCTTTATCTTGTTTTGTGAAAGCGGGATGTTACCTTTTAGGGTGTTGAGAGCAATTTCAGCTATAGCAGCCACCAAATCATCAGAAGATGTATTCAGGATGGCTTTTCTGTACTGCGGCGAGGCTTGGATTAAAAGTTTTATATTCAAGTATATTTTATTGAGCTCATGAAAAACAGCAAACAATGATACAAAACAAACTTCAGACATGCTCAACTTTTCGGGATTACAAATCCAAAGACCCTCCCCACACCAATCCACCCCACCCAACCCAACACCCCCAAACGCCCCCCACCCCCACCCCATGGGTCCTCCTTCAAAATACAACAATAACAAAGAGAAGAGCATTAAAGAAAACAGGCATACCAGGTACAACATACAGGACAAAATCAGAGAGTCAACAGTTGAGCAAACGGCTGCGAGCCACAGGAGTCATAGTAGTCCAAAACGGTTCCCAAACACATTGAAATGAATGGCCTTGGAGGGAGGAAAAGTCTTGCACATCACGCCGCTCCCACATCAGAAGAGTAATCATCCAGCAATGCCAAATGGAATAGTCCGGTGCATCCCCCTCGAGCTATTTCAGCAATATACATTTCAGTGCAACAAGCACAGTCCACTTAAGGAAAGCAGCTGCCCCCCTTGTGCGAGGGTAATAATGGGGAACAGCTCCAAACAAGAACAAAGGCGATGGTTGAATCGAGATGTTCCAAATACGCTCCACAAATGCAAAGACAACATTCCAAAAAGCCTGAATGTGAGAGCAAGTCCAAAACATATGACCCAGGCCCGCGTCAGGAGCCTGGCAACAGAGACAGGTAGCAGTCTCACGAAAACCCGAAAGATACGCCCTCCTGGGAGAAATGTACAAGCGAAAAATCAACTTATAGTGTTGCTCCCAAAAGGTAGTGTATTTTCTAAAGGCAGGTAACCTACGGACTGCCTGGAGAAGCACATCATCAGGCAAGTCAACTGCAAGGTCACGGGCCCAACTTCCTGTAAGGTGGTGTAATCAAACATGGGGGACTCATCCTTCAAATGGCAATGATGAAATTTAAGGGGAACAGAAAGTTGGGAACCAATGGTGAATGCCGTGGATAGCAACTCGTGGCAAGAGGCCTGCAAAGATGCAAAGGGCAAAGAAGAAAGGTAATGATGAACTTGCATATAAACTCAACCCATCAATCCCAGGTAAAAAGGAAGGATTGAAACGAATAGGCAGAAAAGGAGTGACAGAGGCAGAGAGAGAGTGAAATTTACAGACCCAGCGCCAAACCTTCCGCAAGGGACGATGGAGCACCTTCGTAGAGAGAGACTCAGGCAAAGAGGAGGGAAGTGAGTGAAGATAAGCACTAAAATGAGTAAAGCGAAAACAATGAAGTTCCAAGGAAGTATTAGTGAAGATAGATGTCCCTCTGAAAAAATCATTGATATGGCGCATGCCACATCCAATAGTCAGATAACGAAGGTTCAACAAACCCAGTCCGCCCTTGTACCACGGAGCCGCCGCTCATTTGTAAAGGAGACGAGGCCGCTTCCCCTTCCAAAGAAATCGTTGAACCAAACATTCCAGTCGGCGTTCATCCCGAGAAGTCAGATAAAGAGGAAGGACCTGGAAAACATAGAGCCAACATGGAACAATGAGCATATTATACAGATGCACACGGCCCAAAAGCGAAAAGGGGAGAGTCCCCCAGAGCTGCAGCTTGTTCTGGAGAGCCTGGAACAAAGGCTCCACGTTCAAACGATACAGAGTAGATAAGTCTAAAGGGAGGAGGACTCCCAAATATTTCAAAGTAGAATCAGCCCAATGAAGGGTGAAAACTCCCCTCCAAGTGTGGCGCAATTCAGGGGAGGAAGGCAAAGCAAAGGACTTATCCAGATTAAGAGAAAGACCAGAGTAAAAGCCAAACTCAGAAAGAAGATCCAACGCAGTTGGTAAGGAATCCTCAGGTTTAGTGAGGATTAAGAACAGATCATCAGCAAAGGCAAGAGTCTTTAACTCAATCCCAGCAACACTAAGACCCTGTACAGCAGCAAACCCCTGAAGAGTACAAAGCAACGATTCCAAAGAAATCAGAAAGAATAAGGGGGAAAGGGGGCAGCCCTGCCGAGTACCCCGAAAAATGGGGAAAGAATCTGTGCGGGTCTCATTAATCAAAAGAGAAGCCCTCAGATTACAATAGAGCGAACGAATCGCATCAAGATAAAAGCCACCCAAACCGATATGTTCCAGGGAGCTAAACAAAAAAGACCAGATGACACTATCGAAAGCTTTAGAGGCATCGAGACTGACAAACAAAGCCGGAATACGATTGGATCTACAATGGGCTATAGCAAAGAGAACCTTACGAACATTACAAACTGATTGACGGCCCCGAACAAACCCAACCTGGTCCTCATGAATAAGGCTGGGAAGATGCGGAGCAAGGCGATCAGCCAACATACGAGAGAGAAGCTTGAGATCTACGTTGATCAAAGAGATAGGACGATAGGAACCCGGGTTATCGGCCACCTTACCAGGCTTCAGTAATAAGGTAATAAGGGCCTCGTTAGCATAAAGCGGAAACGAACCCTGAGCAATAGCAGTATTAAAATAAGCCAGCAAGGGACCACATATATGGGAAGAAAGAAGGCAATAGAAGTCTCCCGAAAAACCATCTGGGCCTGGGGCCTTACCCGAGTGCAGAGCTTTAATAGCGGTATCTAATTCTGCCGTGCGAAACGGTCTATTAAGGGAAGACACGACTGCCTCCGGCAAAACTGGAAGGCCCGAGGACTGAAGGTAGTCAGTCAGCAAATCCAGAGAAATCGGAGTGGGCACATCATACAATTGATGAAAAAAATCAAAAAGGACACCAGACACACAAGAAAGGAACCTTCCCAAGAGGAGCAAACTTCAGGCAAACAGTTCCCAGAAAACACCCCCTCCCCCAACTCAATCAAAAGCCCCACAAACACACCACAGACACTCCAAAATAAGAAATCCCTGAATAAGTCAGTCCAGCGTGGGCTCCAGACGGCGAAGGAAGTCCACACTCCACCAAGACACCAGGAAACATGGAAGATAGGATCCAAAAGGACCTCTGGCACTGGATCACACAGCAACCCCCCGGTTCCCAGCCAGTCATCGGGGAGGAAGAAACATCACTTGCCAAGGAGCCAAATGCCAACTAAGGTCCAAGAGGCCATCCAAAGGAGTGGAACCAAGTGAGAGCAGAAAATACAAGGCTCCGATTATCAGGGAGCCGAAGAAGGGCCAGACTCCCCCGGAAGGGCATCCAGATAAGCCTGTGCATCCGCCGCCGAGGTGTAGCTCTTCCATCCGGTAGCCGTCCAAATCTTCAATAGCGCAGGGTAGAGCAGTTGGAAATGCTGTTTTCTGTCATAGAGAACTGAGCACACACGAGAAAAACAGCGCCGTCGCTCCTGGAGTGCTGGTGAGTAGTCTTGAAACATGCGGACCGGAACCCCTTCAAAGGTCAGACTGTTACGTTTTTGCCGATAATGGCGCATAAGTTCCACTTTATGAGCCGAATTATGAACCTTAAAGATGGTTACACGAGCTCGAGCTTTAGTAGGGTCATCGGCACGCTTCCCGAGGCGATGAACTCTGTCCAGTCGCAAAGGCCCCATTCCGGCAGGAAGTGGCAGCTCAGCTTGAAGCCAGGCCTCCAGGGTGGAAAGCAGGCGGGAGTTGTCACACCCCTAGCCTTAAAGCTCGGTTTGTGCCAGGCAGGGGTTTGTCTAAACCTATCCCAGCCCTGAGAAGGGCTGATCAATGTGACAAGCCAGAGGGAAAGAATAGGGAAGGTGGTTCATTTCCCTTTGGATCTCAGTTAGCTGAGCTCCAGGGAGTGGAGGATGCTGAGCGTAACAGTCTGGAACAGCCTCAGATCACTCCCACCTCACCTGCTAACTCTCAGCTGCAGAAGCTGATTGCTGCTCCTAAGAAAGTTAGGCAGAAGCTGCAGGCTGCCCCTCCCCCTCAGAGAACTGGGCGTGCCCGGCTAAACGGATTAGAAGCTGCTCTGAGGGGAAGGAAAGCAGTCTGCCCTGAGCCAGCTCAGGAAGGAGGTGTTCAGGACAATGCTCCTGATCCTCACTGCTCTACTGATTTTGAGATGCTAGATTTTGACCCTGACCCTGTGGCTAACCAGTCAGCAGAGCTAGAACCTATGGATTGCCAGGAAACTGTTTATATTCCTGAAGGTATGCCTATGGAAGAACATTAGGTTACATATTTGTGGGACTTTTGTCTTCCTGCTCAGGTGAGCAATTGTTTAGACTGCTTCTCAGCAGCTGTTTGCAGTTGAGGGAAGAATGAGAGCAGTGCTAAACTTTTCCCTTTAAGGGAGCCTGAAAGAAAAAAAACAAAACGTTTTTTTTTTACTGAAGAGAACTGCACTGTTAAGTTTATATTTTGTGTTTTGAATGCTGAAGAATGAGGAAGTAAGGTTGGGGAGAATCCACTGTACAACTGGATGGGTTTGTGGGGCCATTTGGGCATTCTGTTATAACAGAAATATTTGGTGGATTCGCTTACTCCCCTCCCCCACCAACTCCTTGGGAGCTGGCTGGGGCCAAGCCTACTTACCTCTCAGGCTTGGGCACAGCACTACAGGCAGTGCTAATAGCAGTTTTAGTTAACTGTCTGACTTTAAAGATAACAACATTTTTTTTTTGGAGAGTTATCTCTCGGCATCTGATGGCGATTATTTTGCAAAGTGATTTTATGTTACTTACCTGTATAAAGGTGAGAGCTGAGACTTAATTATTTTTCATCAGCTCTGTTTTTGTTTTGGGAACTTATGTTGGTTACTTGGAGTCCGGACTGACTGGAAGTTGGCTCCCAGAATAAGCCCACAATAAAGTGGTTATTGGCATGAACTATAAACTGACTCTTTTGGATTTTGGTTTCATGCTTTATGAGTGAACCGTGAGACCAGCAGGACTTCCAACTTTATGGAAGCACGTCAGAGGTGAGCTATCCGTGTGCACTGACCGGAGCCTAACATATCCACAGGCGCCGGCATCGCCACAATTGGTGTCAGAAGTGGGATATAGCGCCTCCTGCTGGACATTCGTGGAACTGTGAGAAAAAAAAAAAAAGTTTGACTTTTTGAGATTTTCTTTAGCTTGTTGTTTTAGTTTATTGTTTTGGTTCCTGTCCGGTGTGTCCCCAGTATCCAGAGTCTTCCGACAGGGAGTACAGAGGGAACACGCGACCAGAAGGATCCTGCTTTATCTGTGGTGAACCTGAGTTGAAGGAGGACCTCAAAGCGGATATAAGAGGACAGAAACGCAGACAAGCGACTGGGGGTCAAGGAGGCCCAAAAAACCAAAGGCGCAGACTCACCAACAGCTCTGGTAAGAGTACCTAAGCTAAGGGGTTGGTGAGGGAGATTGGCTAACCTATTTTTGAAGTATCGCACTTGGGTTGGTCTTTCTGTTTGTTTCTGTTTCAGGCCTGGGAGAAGATGGACCAGCAACAGCTGATGGCGTTCCTGGCAGCCGAAAGACAGAAACAAAGCGAGGACTTACAGGCCGTGTTGAAAACCAATCAAGAACTATGGTACAGGTCCCAGGAGATGTCTCGCAGACAGCATGATGAGATGGTACTGGCAATGGGGGAGCAAACAAAGGTACTTTCTCAAATTTTGCAGAGACCCCCGCCAGCTACGGGCAGTGACTCAGGACTGAGTGCCATTCAGCAAACCACAGGAGCAGCTACCCCCCTCTCGTTGATAAACCTGTGTAAAATAACTCCAGCAGATGCTCCGGATGAGTTTCTGTCAGCTTTTGAGAGGGTAGCTACTGCTGCTGGTTGGCCTCAGGGTCAATGGGCTGTTAGGCTTCTACCCTGTTTAGCAGGAGAAACAATGTCAGCTTTTCAAACTTTATCTCCTGAGTTGGCCAATGATTATCAGGCTGTTAAGAGTCATATCCTAGAGTACTTAGGCTACACTTCTGAGCATTACAGGCAGCGTTTTAGGACTACCATGATGCAGGAGAAAGAAAGACCTAAGGCACTTGTGCAAAAACTGTCCAAACTGGCCGAGCGATGGTTATACCCGTGGCTTGGAGACCCCAGGGCTTTGGTCCTAGAAATTATTAGGGAACAGTTCTTAGAATCGTGCCCTAAAAATTTGAGGGGTTGGGTCAGGAGGCAAGGCTGTAAAACCTTGACCCAGACTCTGGAGGTTGCCGAGGCATATTTAGATGCCCAGGTGGCCGCTGAAGGTGAGCACGTAACCTCTACGCAGAGTCTGGAAAAACCCAGGGTAACCATAGGCCAGGGGCAGGCAGGGAAAACCCCTGGGTATGTCAAGCATAAGGAACCCGCTGCAGGAAAGACCCTCACCTGTTTTCGGTGTGGGAAGGCTGGGCATACCCAAAGGTTTTGCAGAGTTCGTAAGGATCTTATGGTCACCCAGGGGACCAGTGCTAAGATCCCTGAAGAGTACCGGGTGTTAGTCTCGGTCGCAGGAAGGGAGGTCCCGGCTATTATTGACACTGGGGCGGAACAGTCCGTGGCTTCAAGCCAGCTTTGGAAAGACCTAGGAGAAGACAAGAACTTAGGGGCCAAGAAGGTCCCCATTACTTGTATTCACGGGGAATCCAGGGAATATCCGCTGACCCCCTTGTCCATAGAATATGGTAGGGAAAAAGCCCACATATCTGTAGCTGTATTAGACTCAGCACCCTACCCTCTAATTTTAGGTAGAGACTGGCTAGTGCAAGCTAAGATAGGGATTCCAGAGAGAAAGGGAAACCCTGGGAAATGTGTGCTAGGAAGCCGAGTAGAAGGGAGAACAACGATCCCAACGGGAAGAGGGCATCGATCAAGGGCACTGAGGCCTCAGAGCTGGAAGCCTACGATTCGATAGGCTCCACTTTCGGATAAGGCCATAGCGCCCACTAGGGCTTTCCCTAAGGCAGCAGGCTACGACCTTTATGCCGCCCAGGAGCAAATTATTCCCCCTAAGGGAAGGGCCCTGGTGAAGACTGTTATCCAAGTATCTCCTCCACCAGGTGCCTATCTACGGATAGCCCCACGGTCTGGGTTAGCACTAACACACTCAGTCGATGTTGCTGCTGGGGTGGTCGACCCAGATTTCAGGGGAAACGTGTTAGTGCTCCTGGTGAATCAGGGGAATGCTGAGTATAGGGTACAGGTTGGAGACAGGGTGGCCCAGTTAGTATGTGAGAGGATTTGGCACCCTGACATTGTGCAGTGGTCCCGTCTTCCAGAAACAAGAAGAAGGCAACAAGCGTTTGGGTCTACGGGGGTAGGAATACCAGAGGTTAGCTCTCGCCCTGAAGTATTACCTAACTTGCCGGGGGATATGAGGGCTACTACCCTAGCAGCACTCGAGGCTGAGGTAGGCAAGCTAAAAGGAGATCTTGCCACGGCACGCCAGGATTGGGAAACGGGGTTCAAGTCATGCGCTGAGGCCAGTTTCCAGTCCTGGAAGGATCCTATAGATCAGGAGCACAAAAGATCTAGGGAACAAGTACTAACCCAGTGTCAGCAGGAATCAAAAAAACTTAACCATCTGATAGAACAGATGACTGCCCAGTTAAAGGTAGTTCAAGGGCAGATGATCGAAAATCAAGCCCAACACCAAGCAGTGCAGAGTAGTATGAAAGAAATGAAGACTGCTTGCGGTGAACTAGCCAAGAAAACAGGGAAAGCGGAGAGTTGGGCGGCAAAACAGCAGGCTCAGGGAGAACAATTGGAGCAGCATGCCCAACACTTCGAAAAAGTCTTGGATACCTTTAAAGAGATGGAACAAGACTTGGTGGAGTTGAAAGAACAACTCATACGAATGAAGAAGGACGAGTTAGGGGGCATGACTCAGGTCATAACAGCTTTAGCCCAGAGGGTTGAAGGGTTAGAAACTCCAAATGGGCGGGACAATGAGGCCTCAGGAAGTTATTATGAGACCCCCATTCTAAAGTGGCCCGAGGATTTCCAGGACCCAGATACACCCTCTCTAACCCCAGGGAAAAAAATTAACAAACCCAGGAAACGTTACTGACCATCGCCCGGGCAAACTAAGCACAAACGTTGACACCCTATCCAGGATGCAGGAGGAGAGCCATACTCCCCTGAAGGTTAGGGAAGGCCAGAATCAAAGGGTGGGGGTATGTCACACCCCTAGCCTTAAAGCTCGGTTTGTGCCAGGCAGGGGTTTGTCTAAACCTATCCCAGCCCTGAGAAGGGCTGATCAATGTGACAAGCCAGAGGGAAAGAATAGGGAAGGTGGTTCATTTCCCTTTGGATCTCAGTTAGCTGAGCTCCAGGGAGTGGAGGATGCTGAGCGTAACAGCCTGGAACAGCCTCAGATCACTCCCACCTCACCTGCTAACTCGCAGCTGCAGAAGCTGATTGCTGCTCCTAAGAAAGTTAGGCAGAAGCTGCAGGCTGCCCTTCCCCCTCAGAGAACTGGGCATGCCCGGCTAAACGGATTAGAAGCTGCTCTGAGGGGAAGGAAAGCAGTCTGCCCTGAGCCAGCTCAGGAAGGAGGTGTTCAGGACAATGCTCCTGATCCTCACTGCTCTACTGATTTTGAGATGCTAGATTTTGACCCTGACCCTGTGGCTAACCAGTCAGCAGAGCTAGAACCTATGGATTGCCAGGAAACTGTTTATATTCCTGAAGGTATGCCTATGGAAGAACATTAGGTTACATATTTGTGGGACTTTTGTCTTCCTGCTCAGGTGAGCAATTGTTTAGACTGCTTCTCAGCAGCTGTTTGCAGTTGAGGGAAGAATGAGAGCAGTGCTAAACTTTTCCCTTTAAGGGAGCCTGAAAGAAAAAAAACAAAACGTTTTTTTTTACTGAAGAGAACTGCACTGTTAAGTTTATATTTTGTGTTTTGAATGCTGAAGAATGAGGAAGTAAGGTTGGGGAGAATCCACTGTACAACTGGATGGGTTTGTGGGGCCATTTGGGCATTCTGTTATAACAGAAATATTTGGTGGATTCGCTTACTCCCCTCCCCCACCAACTCCTTGGGAGCTGGATGGGGCCAAGCCTACTTACCTCTCAGGCTTGGGCACAGCACTACAGGCAGTGCTAATAGCAGTTTTAGTTAACTGTCTGACTTTAAAGATAACAACATTTTTTTTTGGAGAGTTATCTCTCGGCATCTGATGGCGTATTTTGCAAAGTGATTTTATGTTACTTACCTGTATAAAGGTGAGAGCTGAGACTTAATTATTTTTCATCAGCTCTGTTTTTGTTTTGGGAACTTATGTTGGTTACTTGGAGTCCGGACTGACTGGAAGTTGGCTCCCAGAATAAGCCCACAATAAAGTGGTTATTGGCATGAACTATAAACTGACTCTTTTGGATTTTGGTTTCATGCTTTATGAGTGAACCGTGAGACCAGCAGGACTTCCAACTTTATGGAAGCACGTCAGAGGTGAGCTATCGTGTGCACTGACCGGAGCCTAACATATCCACAGGCGCCGGCATCGCCACAGAGTCCGGCACAGCCTCTGGGAGACCGATCAGACGCAGGTTGTCCCGCCTCGATCGGTTCTCCAGGTCTTCGATTTTGTCCGCCTGTCGCATGAGCTGTTCTTTAAGAGCCGACAAGTCAGCCGCCGAGGCAGAATGAGCAGTCTCCACGTGTGCCACTCGCGACTCCAATTCACCAGTGCGTCGGATAGTTTCCATCAGGAGTGTTTCAAGAGAGGTTAGCTGACCAGATAACTGCTCGAATCGGGTCCAAGGCCCACACAACCGAAGCTGATAATGCCGCAATGTGGGCTTCCGACAAGGGGAGCGCGGAACCCAAGTCCGCCACCGCCATTTTGGGATCAGATCGCAATGCCCTCGGCTCCTGATCTCTGGCGGTGCGGGTCGACTTGTCGCTCATAGTCGGTTTACCAGACATCAGAAATTTATCCATGCATCACCTAGACGAAGAGGTCAGATGCGGAGTTCCAAAAGTGGCAGATGATGAGGTAGATAGGGCGAAAAGGGACCCGGGGCACCGGAGCTTGAGCAGAGCACGTCCTGCTCGGCTCAGCACATCACGTGGTCGGACTAAAAGTTTTAAAAGGGGCAAGTTTCTCTTTACACGGCTAGACATGTTACCTGAGACACGCCCCAGTGTATATGAAGGGATCTGGTTATGTATTCACAGCCTTTTACGGGTTGATTGTGGTGTTACACAATATACCGTTTTCCAGTCTGGTGGGAAAATATCCGTTCTCAATTTGTAAGCCTCAGGCATTGTGGTATTTAAGTCCACACAGAGATAGCCGTACGGCTTTCTGGTGGCATCCTCGAAGGCCTCTAAAAAGAATTGTGATATTCCAGGGTAAATCTGTCTAGCCAGAATGGCTATCTGTAACTTATCTCTAGGATTCTTAAAGAGAACCATGTATTTGGTGTTTAAAGTTATACTCTGGCTTGTTTTACCCTGGCAGAAAACATTCTGAACTATATATATATGAAGCTCAGGTTTCTGTGATGTACGTACTTAGTAAAGGCATTCTCTATTTCGCCGCTTTTACAGGCAGAATCCATTAGATCATCTATAATAACCAAGTTTACTTTATGGGTTGGAAACATTCGGTCATCGTTAAAAGTATCAGGCAAAATGTCCATAAAAGTAATAAAAGGATATTTATTTAATATTTCTTTATACAAAGGTTGCCAACAACTATAACACCAAACAATATTGTCAGGTATGACAGACAATACACGGCCAGCGTGTTCTAACAGTTTTTTAACAAAGAAGCTCTTGCCTGAATTGGACGGTCCTGCTAATATACAAGAGAAAAGGTGCGACCAGCGGACATCCACAGTGCTAGTAGCCGTAGGGTAGTGTGCTGAACCCATCCTCCTCCTTCACTCTTTTCTCATACACAACTTGCTGTGTTTTTTTAATCACACCAGTCTCTATAGCCCACCTCTTTTTGTTTCTCATAATACCGGTTTGTTGCACCCCTATCTTTTTCTGGGGTAAACCCTCTGCACCCGGTTTGTAGTCAAAAACTAGATCTTTTAAACTATTAAAAATTGATTTTCTGGCTGTTTTCTACATTTAATGTTATCCCTTTCACTTTCATACAGGTCTTTCAACTTGTCAGTTTGTAACCGGATGTTTTAGGACCCGCTGATACATACTCAGTTATATGTTCATCGACAGGTATCTCACTGGTGAGCTCCCCTAAATAATCACCCAGAAGGGGGTTCCAGTCACCCTCACTGCTCACAAATATCACAGAATCTGTATCGTGGTACAGACAACGTTCTTGTAGACTGTCTAGAAGTTTGTACAACTCTAAACGCGCATAGGCTGTTGTAAAACAGGCTATGAAACATTAGTGTTACTGGGCAAAGTAGTGCGGTCTTTTGAGTGCTTCCAAGACACGCAGGCCATTTCATCATCGATAAAGTCACACGATGAAACCTCAAATTCAGGGGAAAACAGGTATTTAAAGAGATCATCGGGCTCTCTTACAATGCTAACGGTAGGCAGGTTAGCAGGGTTTAGCAGGGTTTAGCTGAATATGGTCTGCACACAAAAGTACACCTTCTTTTCTATAGAAATCAGAGATGTACATGTCTTGTTTTTCTGTATCATTGCACCACCGGGGGTAGTCAGAAGCCTCTTGTTTTTGACGGAGGTGTATTTAGATGTATTCAGAAAAGAGACTGTCAGATTTTTGCTCGAAATGCCAGATTTCATAGATTTCAACAACCACATAACCTTTTGCAACGGCAACATCCATCTCCACCGTGCACCAAGTCCCCACGAAAGCTCTCTCCTCATCCGTATGGGCGTCGGCGCACGTACGGCACAAAGGAAACATAAGCTTACCGCCCACCCTGACGGGTAACACCAGGAGAAAGAGTTTTCTTGGAGGATATACTTTTGCTTTTATAAAACCAAAGTAATTTGTGGGTGGGCCAAAGTTGTCATAAATGATTTGCGGATGACCTGCTGGATATTCCTTTGTTTTATTGACAAATGGGTATAGGCTGGTAAAATCGTAGTAGTGTATTTTTTCCCCAGGTTTTGTTTTGTAGTATAGAGAAACAGCATTTGTTCTACCCCCAAAAAGGGCATCTCGTGGGACCAACGGTTGCGGTAATGCAGCGCTAGCCAGGAAGTCTGCACAGCCCCTTTCATTTTCTTTGACCATCCGTTTCCACTCATGCTCCCACAGACTTACGACCTTGAAGCCCAGGCTTTCCAGGTAGGCTGTCTTTAGCTGCTTTATGTAATAAAGAAAGCCATAGGTCGTGGCTGCTACAGGATTCTGGTCTTTATCATTATAACAGACCGGATAGCCGTGATAAAAGCAACCATCAAATTCAAAAGCTGTTTCTACCCCATCAATGACAGCGTAACCATTGTCACACCCCTAGCCTTAGAGCTCGGCTTGTGCCAGGCTGGGGTTTGACTAAAACCAACCCAGCCATCAGAAGGGCTAACCAATGTGACAAGCCTGAGGTAAAGGATAGGGAAAATGATATATTCCCCTTTAAGTCTCAGGTAGCTGATCTCCAGGGAGGAGAGAAATGTGAGGAGAATATCCTGAAACAGCCTCAGATCTCTTCCACCTTCCCTGCTGACTCTCAGCTGCAGAAGCTGATTGCAGCTCCTAAGAAAGGTAGGCAAAAGTTGCAGGCTGCTCCTCCCCCGCAGAGAACTGGGCGTGCCCGGCTCAATGTATTAGAGGCTGCTCTGAGGAGAAGGCAAGCAGTCTGCCCTGAGCCAGCTCAGGAAGGAGGTGTTCAGGACGGGGCTCCTGACCCTCACTGCTCTACAGATATAGAGATGGTGGGTTTTGACACTGACCCTGTGGCTAACTAGACAGCAGAAGTAGAACCCATGGATTGCCAGGAAACTGCTTACTTTCCTGAAGGTTTGCCTATGGAGGACAATTAAGTTACTTGTCTGAAAGTTGTGTTTTGCTCTTCATGCTCAGAATAGCAACTTTTAAACTACTTCTCAGCAGCTGTGTGCATTTGAATGAAGAAGGATAGTAGTGCTGAACATTTCTTTTTGTGCAGCCTGAAAGAGAAAACGGGTTTTTTTTTTAAGCTGAATTGAACTGCACTGCTTAAGTTTATATTTTGTGTTTTGTGGTTTGAACGCTGTGGAGTGAGGAAGTAGTTTGGGGAAGAATCCACTTGTCATCCTTGGTAGGGATTGCGGGGCCATTTGTGGCATTCTGTGATAGCAGAAATAATTTGTGGATTCGGCTACTTCCCTCCCCCCACCAGCTTCTTTCAAGTTGGCTGGGGCCAAGCCTGTCATAACCTAGGCTTGGACACCACACTGCTTAGGCACTGGAAAAGCAGTGGACTTATGTTAGCTGCCTATTTTCAAAGGCAGAACTTGGAAGTTAATTTACTTTTACTTACCTGCATAAAGGTGGGAGCTGTGGGACACTGTTCTCAGCTCATCTTATTTTGTGCCAATTTTTCTGTTTTATGTTTTGTATGACAAAGAAGACTGTTTCAGAGGTATTTACTAATAAACCAAGATTTTGAGTTATTTTTGGGAATTAACTCTTTTGAATCCTGTTTCACTTTATGGAACTTGGAGACCAGCAGGACTTCCAGCTTAATGGAAGCACGTCGGAGGTGAGCTATCTTGTGCGCTAGCTGGAGCCAAACTTATCCACGGGTGCTGGCTGCGCCACAATTGGTATCAGGAGTGGGATATAGCGCCTCCTGCTAGACATTCGTGGAACTGTGAAAAAAAAAAAAGGTGAAAGAGGAAAAAAAAAAAAATTTTGACTTTTTGAGTTTTTTCTTTAGCTTGTTGTTTTAGTTTATTGTTTTGGTTCCTGTCCGGGTATGCCCAGTATCCAGAGGCTTCTGCCAGTGTGTACAGAGGGAGCACGCGACCAGAAGGATCCCGCTTTATCGGTGGTGAACCTGAGTCGGAGGCGGACCTCAGAGCGGATATAAGAGGACAGAAACGCAGACAAGCGACTGGGGGCCAAGGAGGCCTACAAACAAAAGGCGCAGACTCACCAACAGCTCTGGTAAGGTACCTGAGCTAAGGGGTTGGTGAGGGAGATTGGCTAACCTATTTTTGAAGTATCGCACTTGGGTTGGTCTTTCTGTTTGTTTCTGTTTCAGGCCTGGG
This sequence comes from Geotrypetes seraphini, assembly GCF_902459505.1. NCBI lineage: Eukaryota > Metazoa > Chordata > Amphibia > Gymnophiona > Dermophiidae > Geotrypetes > Geotrypetes seraphini. The sequence continues at coordinate 62,387,638 of NC_047094.1, forward strand.
AGAAGATGGACCAGCAACAGCTGATGGCGTTCCTGGCAGCTGAAAGACAGAAACAAAGCGAGGACTTGCAGGCCGTGTTGAAAACCAATCAAGAACTGTAGTACAGGTCCCAGGAGATGTCTCGAAGACAGCATGATGAAATGGTATTGGCAATGGGGGAGCAGACCAAGGTACTATCTCAAATTTTACAGAGACCCCCGCCAGCCACAGGCAGCGAGCCAGGACTAAGCCACACTCAGCAACCAGGAGGAGTAGCACATCCACTCTCAATGCTGAATCTGTGTAAAATAACTCCAACAGATGCTCCGGATGAGTTTCTGTCAGCGTTTGAGAGGGTTGCTACTGCTGCTGGTTGGCCTCAGGGTCAGTGGGCTGTTAGGCTTCTACCCTGTTTAGCAGGAGAAACACTGTCAGCTTTTCAAACGTTATCTCCTGAGTTGGCCAATGATTACCACGCTGTTAAGAATCATATATTAGAGTACTTAGGTTACACTTCGGAGCATTACAGGCAGCGTTTTAGGACTACCATAATGCAGGAGAAAGAGAGGCCTAAGGCACTCGTGCAAAAACTGTCCAAACTGGCCGAGCGATGGCTAAACCCTTGGCTTGGAGACCCCAGGGCTTTGGTCCTGGAAATTATTAGGGAACAATTCCTGGAATCAGCCCCTAAAAATTTGAGGGGTTGGGTAAGGAGACAAGGCTGTAAAACCTTAGCCCAGACTCTGGAGGTTGCTGAGGCATATTTGGATGCCCAGGTGGCTGCTGAAGGCGAGCAAGTAACCTCTACCCAGAGTCTGGGAAAATCCAGGATAACCATAGACCAGGGACAGACAGGGAAAACCTCGGGGTATATCAAGCATAACGAACCCACTGCAGGAAAGACCCTCACCTGTTTTCGGTGCGGGAAGGCTGGGCATACCCAAAGGTTTTGCAGAGTTCGTAAGGACCTTATGGTCACCCAGGGGACCAGTGCTAAGATCCCTGAAGAGTACCGGGTGTTAGTCTTGGTCGCAGGAAGGGAGGTCTCGGCTATTATTGATACTGGGGCAGAACAGTCCGTGGCTTCAAGCCAGCTTTGGAGAGACCTAGGAGAAGACAAGTACTTAGGGACCAAGAAGGTCCCCATTACTTGTATTCACGGGGAATCCAGGGAATATCCGCTTACCCCCTTGTGCATAGAATATGGTAGGGAAAAAACCCACATATCTGTAGCTGTATTAGACTCAGCACCCTACCCACTAATTTTGGGTAGAGACTGGCTAGCGCAAGCTAAGATAGGGATTCCAGAGAGAAAGGGAAACCCTGGGAAATGTGTGCTAGGAAGCCGAGTAGAAGGGAGAACAACGATCCCAACGGGAAGAGGGCATCGATCAAGGGCACCGAGGCCTCAAAGCTGGAAGCCTACGATTCGATGGGCTTCACTTTCGGATAAGGCCATAGCGCCCACTAGGGCTTTCCCTAAGGCAGCAGGCTACGACCTTTACGCCGCCCAGGAGCAAATTATTCCCACTAAGGGAAGGGCCCTGGTGAAGACTGATATCCAAGTATCTCCTCCACCAGGTGCCTATCTACGGATAGCCCCACGGTCTGGGTTAGCACTAACACACTCAGTCGATGTTGCTGCTGGGGTGGTCGACCCAGATTTCAGGGGAAACGTGTCAGTGCTCCTGGTGAATCAGGGGAATGCTGAGTATAGGGTACAGGTTGGAGATAGGGTGGCCCAATTAGTATGTGAGAGGATTTGGCACCCTGACATTGTGCAGGGGTCCCGTCTTCCAGAAACAAGGAGAGGACAACAAGCGTTTGGGTCTACGGGGGTAGGAATACCAGAGGTTAGCTCTCGCCCTGAAGTATTACCTAACTTGCCGGGGGATATGAGGGCTACTACCCTAGCAGCACTCGAGGCGGAGGTAGGCAAGCTAAAAGGAGATCTTGCAACGGCACGCCAGGATTGGGAAACGGGGTTCAAGTCATGCGCTGAGGCCAGTTTCCAATCCTGGAAAGATCCTATAGATCAGGAGCAAAAAAAATCCAGGGAACAAGTACTAACCCAGTGTCAGCAGGAATCAAAAAAACTTAACCATCTGATAGAACAGATGACTGCCCAGTTAAAGGTAGTTCAAGGGCAGATGACCGAAAATCAAGCCCAACACCAAGCAGTGCAGAATAGTATGAAAGAAATGAAGACTGCCTGCGGTGAGCTAGCCAAGAAAACAGGGAAAGCGGAGAGTTGGGCGGCAAAACAGCAGGCTCAGGGAGAACAATTGGAGCAGCATGCCCAACACTTCAAAAAAGTCTTGTATACCTTTAAAGAGATGGAACAAGACTTGATGGAGTTGAAAGAACAACTCATACAAATGAAGAAGGACGAGTTAGGGGGCATGACTCAGGTCATAACAGCTTTAGCCCAGAGGGTTGAAGGGTTAGAAACTCCAAATGGGCGGGACAATGAGGCCTCAGGAAGTTATTATGAGACCCCCATTCTAAAGTGGCCCGAGGATTTCCAGGACCCGGATACACCCTCTCTAACTCCAGGGAAAAAAATTAACAAACCCAGGAAACGTTACTGACCATCACCCAGGTAAACTTAATAGTAACATGGAAAGTCTTTCCAGAGTTCAGGAAGATGAGGGGAGCCATCCACAGCTTGGGGGATGGGCAGAATCCAAGGGTGGGGGTATGTCACACCCCTAGCCTTAGAGCTCGGCTTGTGCCAGGCTGGGGTTTGACTAAAACCAACCCAGCCATCAGAAGGGCTAACCAATGTGACAAGCCTGAGGTAAAGGATAGGGAAAATGATATATTCCCCTTTAAGTCTCAGGTAGCTGATCTCCAGGGAGGAGAGGAATGTGAGGAGAATATCCTGAAACAGCCTCAGATCTCTTCCACCTTCCCTGCTGACTCTCAGCTGCAGAAGCTGATTGCAGCTCCTAAGAAAGGTAGGCAAAAGTTGCAGGCTGCTCCTCCCCCGCAGAGAACTGGGCGTGCCCGGCTCAATGTATTAGAGGCTGCTCTGAGGAGAAGGCAAGCAGTCTGCCCTGAGCCAACTCAGGAAGGAGGTGTTCAGGACGGGGCTCCTGACCCTCACTGCTCTACAGATATAGAGATGGTGGGTTTTGACACTGACCCTGTGGCTAACTAGACAGCAGAAGTAGAACCCATGGATTGCCAGGAAACTGCTTACTTTCCTGAAGGTTTGCCTATGGAGGACAATTAAGTTACTTGTCTGAAAGTTGTGTTTTGCTCTTCATGCTCAGAATAGCAACTTTTAAACTACTTCTCAGCAGCTGTGTGCATTTGAATGAAGAAGGATAGTAGTGCTGAACATTTCTTTTTGTGCAGCCTGAAAGAGAAAACGGGTTTTTTTTTTAAGCTGAATTGAACTGCACTGCTTAAGTTTATATTTTGTGTTTTGTGGTTTGAACGCTGTGGAGTGAGGAAGTAGTTTGGGGAAGAATCCACTTGTCATCCTTGGTAGGGATTGCGGGGCCATTTGTGGCATTCTGTGATAGCAGAAATAATTTGTGGATTCGGCTACTTCCCTCCCCCCACCAGCTTCTTTCAAGTTGGCTGGGGCCAAGCCTGTCATAACCTAGGCTTGGACACCACACTGCTTAGGCACTGGAAAAGCAGTGGACTTATGTTAGCTGCCTATTTTCAAAGGCAGAACTTGGAAGTTAATTTACTTTTACTTACCTGCATAAAGGTGGGAGCTGTGGGACACTGTTCTCAGCTCATCTTATTTTGTGCCAATTTTTCTGTTTTATGTTTTGTATGACAAAGAAGACTGTTTCAGAGGTATTTACTAATAAACCAAGATTTTGAGTTATTTTTGGGAATTAACTCTTTTGAATCCTGTTTCACTTTATGGAACTTGGAGACCAGCAGGACTTCCAGCTTAATGGAAGCACGTCGGAGGTGAGCTATCTTGTGCGCTAGCTGGAGCCAAACTTATCCACGGGTGCTGGCTGCGCCACAATTGGTATCAGGAGTGGGATATAGCGCCTCCTGCTAGACATTCGTGGAACTGTGAAAAAAAAAAAAGGTGAAAGAGGAAAAAAAAAAAAATTTTGACTTTTTGAGTTTTTTCTTTAGCTTGTTGTTTTAGTTTATTGTTTTGGTTCCTGTCCGGGTATGCCCAGTATCCAGAGGCTTCTGCCAGTGTGTACAGAGGGAGCACGCGACCAGAAGGATCCCGCTTTATCGGTGGTGAACCTGAGTCGGAGGCGGACCTCAGAGCGGATATAAGAGGACAGAAACGCAGACAAGCGACTGGGGGCCAAGGAGGCCTACAAACAAAAGGCGCAGACTCACCAACAGCTCTGGTAAGGTACCTGAGCTAAGGGGTTGGTGAGGGAGATTGGCTAACCTATTTTTGAAGTATCGCACTTGGGTTGGTCTTTCTGTTTGTTTCTGTTTCAGGCCTGGGAGAAGATGGACCAGCAACAGCTGATGGCGTTCCTGGCAGCTGAAAGACAGAAACAAAGCGAGGACTTGCAGGCCGTGTTGAAAACCAATCAAGAACTGTAGTACAGGTCCCAGGAGATGTCTCGAAGACAGCATGATGAAATGGTATTGGCAATGGGGGAGCAGACCAAGGTACTATCTCAAATTTTACAGAGACCCCCGCCAGCCACAGGCAGCGAGCCAGGACTAAGCCACACTCAGCAACCAGGAGGAGTAGCACATCCACTCTCAATGCTGAATCTGTGTAAAATAACTCCAACAGATGCTCCGGATGAGTTTCTGTCAGCGTTTGAGAGGGTTGCTACTGCTGCTGGTTGGCCTCAGGGTCAGTGGGCTGTTAGGCTTCTACCCTGTTTAGCAGGAGAAACACTGTCAGCTTTTCAAACGTTATCTCCTGAGTTGGCCAATGATTACCACGCTGTTAAGAATCATATATTAGAGTACTTAGGTTACACTTCGGAGCATTACAGGCAGCGTTTTAGGACTACCATAATGCAGGAGAAAGAGAGGCCTAAGGCACTCGTGCAAAAACTGTCCAAACTGGCCGAGCGATGGCTAAACCCTTGGCTTGGAGACCCCAGGGCTTTGGTCCTGGAAATTATTAGGGAACAATTCCTGGAATCAGCCCCTAAAAATTTGAGGGGTTGGGTAAGGAGACAAGGCTGTAAAACCTTAGCCCAGACTCTGGAGGTTGCTGAGGCATATTTGGATGCCCAGGTGGCTGCTGAAGGCGAGCAAGTAACCTCTACCCAGAGTCTGGGAAAATCCAGGATAACCATAGACCAGGGACAGACAGGGAAAACCTCGGGGTATATCAAGCATAACGAACCCACTGCAGGAAAGACCCTCACCTGTTTTCGGTGCGGGAAGGCTGGGCATACCCAAAGGTTTTGCAGAGTTCGTAAGGACCTTATGGTCACCCAGGGGACCAGTGCTAAGATCCCTGAAGAGTACCGGGTGTTAGTCTTGGTCGCAGGAAGGGAGGTCTCGGCTATTATTGATACTGGGGCAGAACAGTCCGTGGCTTCAAGCCAGCTTTGGAGAGACCTAGGAGAAGACAAGTACTTAGGGACCAAGAAGGTCCCCATTACTTGTATTCACGGGGAATCCAGGGAATATCCGCTTACCCCCTTGTGCATAGAATATGGTAGGGAAAAAACCCACATATCTGTAGCTGTATTAGACTCAGCACCCTACCCACTAATTTTGGGTAGAGACTGGCTAGCGCAAGCTAAGATAGGGATTCCAGAGAGAAAGGGAAACCCTGGGAAATGTGTGCTAGGAAGCCGAGTAGAAGGGAGAACAACGATCCCAACGGGAAGAGGGCATCGATCAAGGGCACCGAGGCCTCAAAGCTGGAAGCCTACGATTCGATGGGCTTCACTTTCGGATAAGGCCATAGCGCCCACTAGGGCTTTCCCTAAGGCAGCAGGCTACGACCTTTACGCCGCCCAGGAGCAAATTATTCCCACTAAGGGAAGGGCCCTGGTGAAGACTGATATCCAAGTATCTCCTCCACCAGGTGCCTATCTACGGATAGCCCCACGGTCTGGGTTAGCACTAACACACTCAGTCGATGTTGCTGCTGGGGTGGTCGACCCAGATTTCAGGGGAAACGTGTCAGTGCTCCTGGTGAATCAGGGGAATGCTGAGTATAGGGTACAGGTTGGAGATAGGGTGGCCCAATTAGTATGTGAGAGGATTTGGCACCCTGACATTGTGCAGGGGTCCCGTCTTCCAGAAACAAGGAGAGGACAACAAGCGTTTGGGTCTACGGGGGTAGGAATACCAGAGGTTAGCTCTCGCCCTGAAGTATTACCTAACTTGCCGGGGGATATGAGGGCTACTACCCTAGCAGCACTCGAGGCGGAGGTAGGCAAGCTAAAAGGAGATCTTGCAACGGCACGCCAGGATTGGGAAACGGGGTTCAAGTCATGCGCTGAGGCCAGTTTCCAATCCTGGAAAGATCCTATAGATCAGGAGCAAAAAAAATCCAGGGAACAAGTACTAACCCAGTGTCAGCAGGAATCAAAAAAACTTAACCATCTGATAGAACAGATGACTGCCCAGTTAAAGGTAGTTCAAGGGCAGATGACCGAAAATCAAGCCCAACACCAAGCAGTGCAGAATAGTATGAAAGAAATGAAGACTGCCTGCGGTGAGCTAGCCAAGAAAACAGGGAAAGCGGAGAGTTGGGCGGCAAAACAGCAGGCTCAGGGAGAACAATTGGAGCAGCATGCCCAACACTTCAAAAAAGTCTTGTATACCTTTAAAGAGATGGAACAAGACTTGATGGAGTTGAAAGAACAACTCATACAAATGAAGAAGGACGAGTTAGGGGGCATGACTCAGGTCATAACAGCTTTAGCCCAGAGGGTTGAAGGGTTAGAAACTCCAAATGGGCGGGACAATGAGGCCTCAGGAAGTTATTATGAGACCCCCATTCTAAAGTGGCCCGAGGATTTCCAGGACCCGGATACACCCTCTCTAACTCCAGGGAAAAAAATTAACAAACCCAGGAAACGTTACTGACCATCACCCAGGTAAACTTAATAGTAACATGGAAAGTCTTTCCAGAGTTCAGGAAGATGAGGGGAGCCATCCACAGCTTGGGGGATGGGCAGAATCCAAGGGTGGGGGTATGTCACACCCCTAGCCTTAGAGCTCGGCTTGTGCCAGGCTGGGGTTTGACTAAAACCAACCCAGCCATCAGAAGGGCTAACCAATGTGACAAGCCTGAGGTAAAGGATAGGGAAAATGATATATTCCCCTTTAAGTCTCAGGTAGCTGATCTCCAGGGAGGAGAGGAATGTGAGGAGAATATCCTGAAACAGCCTCAGATCTCTTCCACCTTCCCTGCTGACTCTCAGCTGCAGAAGCTGATTGCAGCTCCTAAGAAAGGTAGGCAAAAGTTGCAGGCTGCTCCTCCCCCGCAGAGAACTGGGCGTGCCCGGCTCAATGTATTAGAGGCTGCTCTGAGGAGAAGGCAAGCAGTCTGCCCTGAGCCAACTCAGGAAGGAGGTGTTCAGGACGGGGCTCCTGACCCTCACTGCTCTACAGATATAGAGATGGTGGGTTTTGACACTGACCCTGTGGCTAACTAGACAGCAGAAGTAGAACCCATGGATTGCCAGGAAACTGCTTACTTTCCTGAAGGTTTGCCTATGGAGGACAATTAAGTTACTTGTCTGAAAGTTGTGTTTTGCTCTTCATGCTCAGAATAGCAACTGTTAAACTACTTCTCAGCAGCTGTGTGCATTTGAATGAAGAAGGATAGTAGTGCTGAACTTTTCTTTTTGTGCAGCCTGAAAGAAAAAAACGGTTTTTTTTTTAAGCTGAATTGAACTGCACTGCTTAAGTTTATATTTTGTGTTTTGTGGTTTGAACGCTGTGGAGTGAGGAAGTAGTTTGGGGAAGAATCCACTTGTCATCCTTGGTAGGGATTGCGGGGCCATTTGTGGCATTCTGTGATAGCAGAAATAATTTGTGGATTCGGCTACTTCCCTCCCCCCACCAGCTTCTTTCAAGTTGGCTGGGGCCAAGCCTGTCATAACCTAGGCTTGGACACCACACTGCTTAGGCACTGGAAAAGCAGTGGACTTATGTTAGCTGCCTATTTTCAAAGGCAGAACTTGGAAGTTAATTTACTTTTACTTACCTGCATAAAGGTGGGAGCTGTGGGACACTGTTCTCAGCTCATCTTATTTTGTGCCAATTTTTCTGTTTTATGTTTTGTATGACAAAGAAGACTGTTTCAGAGGTATTTACTAATAAACCAAGATTTTGAGTTATTTTTGGGAATTAACTCTTTTGAATCCTGTTTCACTTTATGGAACTTGGAGACCAGCAGGACTTCCAGCTTAATGGAAGCACGTTGGAGGTGAGCTATCTTGTGCGCTAGCTGGAGCCAAACTTATCCACGGGTGCCGGCTGCGCCACACCATCAAGAAAATAAGACCCCACCATTCTTTCACCCCGTTCAGAGCATGCATGATCTGTATATTTTGTGCAGCCTCTTGATACAGCAACCATTGAATAGAGGGGGATGAATATCTCTTTTTGTGTCTGTGATAGTTATCCGGGGGGATGAGCGCCACGGTCTTGGGTTCTAAAAACATAAATCTGAACATGGCCATACATACAGGGCTTAGGGTTATATATTAGAAAGGGTCTAAACAATTCATTAGAATTTCTGAAGTACCCTCTCATTCTACAACCACATATTTCTGTGTCATTTTCATGATTTCTGTTCTGTAGAGAACACATGCCTGTCGCAAAATAGCCACATCCTGTTGACAGTAATAAGCCAGCTCTTTTTGCAAATCAAACGTCTTATGCTGGTTGTCCTTGTACCATTTTAAAAATTCCTCTTTTTCTTCAGGATCATGTTTTCCACACCATAATGCTCCATATCCGGCATACGCCCCACATAGTTTTGATTTTCCTGAGTATTAAAAAAATGCGGGAAATAACCCTTACAGTCTGGAAAACCTAAGGCCTTTGGAAGTTTGCTAAGTTTCATAGGTAGGAAATTTAGAGAGTCTATGAAACGAATAGCTAAAGGTTCTACTGTGATTTGTAAAAGCTTGCCACCTTGAACCAACAGACCTGTATCCATCTTTTCCTTTAACAGTTGGCTAAGAACAAAATACCCGTCATAGCCTTTGGCATTATGGGCTATGAAGGTATAGTCTTTAAATTTTTTGTCACAAAAAATCTGTATAAAGGCAAAAATACACTCAAGACCCTTGAATTCCCATTTTCTTGTTTCGTACAAGTCCTCGGAAATGGGCAAGAGGTTCTGGGGAAATGGGCTGAGGACGTCACAGACACACAGCAGCAGGAGGAGGATGAAGCTCGGGGGCTGGCAAACCATGAGGAGGACTGCAGGAGTACCAAAACACGAGGAAAACAAAAAGAGAGGGTCTTAAACTGGGTCTTAAACTGCCTATACACAAATGCTAGGAGCCTGAGGGCCAAAATGGGAGAACTAGAAATCACTGCCAGCAAAATGGACCTAGACATAATTGGAGTCACAGAAACGTGGTGGACTGAGGAAAATCAATGGGATGTGGCCATACCAGGGTACAAACTATACAGGAAAGACAGGGCACATAAAAAGGGTGGAGGAATAGCGCTATACATAAAAGACTCCATATCCTCAACCAGGATGGAAACAACAGTACGGGCGGATGGCTTGGAATCATTATGGGTTAAGCTACAGGGAGGAACTGGGGCAGACATTAAATTGGGTCTGTACTACCGCCCACCTGGACAACCTGAAGAAATCGACCAGGACCTGGAGACAGAACTGAGGCAGGTATGCAGAAGTGGAAATGTGGTGGTGATGGGGGACTTCAACTATCCTGGGATAGACTGGAGTATTGGACACTCAAACTGCACAAGGGAGACCAAATTCCTAGAGGTCACGAGGGACTGTTTCATGGAGCAATTGGTCACGGAACCAACACGAGGTGACGCTACTCTTGACCTAATCTTCAACGGACTAGGGGGGCCAGCAAAGGAGGTGTCAGTATTAGCCCCGCTAGGTAACAGCGATCATAACACGATCCAGTGCAGGCTAGAAATTGGATCATCAAAGGGGAAAAGAACCACAACGACGGCACTCAACTTCAAAAAAGGAAATTATGATGCCATGAGGGAAATGGTGGGAAAGAAACTCAAAGGCAACATAGGGAAGATGGAATCCGTGGAAAAAGCCTGGACCTTACTCAAGGGAACTGTGCACGAAGCGCAAAACCTGTGCATCCCCAAGTTCAGGAAAGGGTGCAAAAAAAATAGAACAAAAAACCCAGTGTGGATAACAAATGCAGTGAAGAGGGCGATAAGCGACAAGAAAGCATCGTTCAGAAAATGGAAAAAAGACCAAACAGAGGAGAACCAAAAAGTGCACAAAGAACACCAGAAAGAGTGTCACCGAGTGGTTAGAAAAGCAAAAAGAGAATACGAAGAGAGACTGGCAGAGGAAGCAACAAACTTCAAGTCGTTCTTCAGATACGTCAAGGGGAAGCAACCGGCAAGAGAAGAAGTGGGACCATTGGATGATGGAGACAGAAAGGGAGTAGTAAAAGAAGAGAAAGAGATAGCTGACAGGTTAAATGAGTTCTTCACGTCAGTCTTCACGATGGAGAATACGACCAACATTCTTGCAATAGGAGATTGCAATAGGAGATTGCAATAGGAGACCAAGATGATAAGCTGGTCAATTTAGAGGTAAGCCAAGAAGATGTACTCAGGCAGATAGATAGACTAAAGAGCGACAAATCGCCAGGTCCGGACGGCATTCACCCAAGGGTACTCAAGGAACTAAAAAACGAAATAGCGGAGCCACTTCGACAGATATACAACCTATCCTTAAAAACCGGAGAGATCCCGGAGGATTGGAAAATAGCAAATGTTACGCCCATCTTCAAGAAGGGCTCAAGGGGCGACCCAGGAAACTACAGGCCGGTGAGCCTGACCTCAGTCCCGGGAAAGATGATGGAGGCACTGATTAAAGACAGCATATGTGAACACACCAAAAAAAATGGGCAGCTAAAAACGAGTCAACATGGCTTCTGCAAGGGCAGGTCATGCCTCACAAACTTATTGTACTTCTTTGAGGGAGTGAACAGCCAGGTGGATAGAGGGGAATCTATAGACATCATTTACCTTGACTTCCAAAAAGCCTTCGACAAGGTACCGCACGAGAGACTGCTTAAGAAGATATGGATCCACGGTGTGCAAGGGGAGGTCCACCGATGGATCAAAAACTGGCTGGCAAACAGGAAGCAGAGGGTTGGCATAAAGGGCCATTACTCAGACTGGAAAGGGGTCACGAGTGGAGTTCCACAGGGGTCGGTGCTGGGACCGCTCCTGTTCAATATCTATATAAACGACCTAGAGGCGGGTACCAAGTGTGAGGTCATTAAATTTGCAGATGACACCAAACTATACAGCAGGGCTCAAACCAGGGAAGACTGCGAAGCTCTCCAAAAGGATCTAACGTAGCTGGAAAAGTGGGCCGAAAAATGGCAAATGAGCTTCAACATAGGAAAATGCAAGGTCATGCACGTGGGGAAAAAGAACCCGATGTTCACATACAAAATGGGGGGAACACCACTAGGGGTCAGTAACCTGGAGAGAGACCTGGGAGTGATGGTAGACGCAACACTGAAGGCATCGGCACAGTGCGCCACAGCCTCAAAGAAAGCAAACAGAATGTTGGGTATCATAAAGAAGGGTATTACGACCAGGACGAAGGAAGTCATCATGCCGCTGTATCGTGCAATGGTGCGGCCGCATCTGGAGTACTGTGTCCAGTACTGGTCGCCGTACCTCAAGAAGGACATGGCAGTACTTGAGGGAGTACAGAGAAGAGCAACTAAACTGATAAAGGGAATGGAAAATCTCCCATATACCGACAGATTGAAGCAGTTGGGACTTTTCTCCCTGGAAAAGCGGAGACTTAGAGGAGACATGATAGAAACCTTCAAGATCTTGAAGGGCATAGAAAAAGTAGACAGGGAAAGATTTTTCAAATTAAAGGGCACCACAAGTACAAGAGGGCACTCGGAGAAATTGAAAGGGGACAGGTTTAGAACAAACGCTAGGAAGTTCTTTTTCACTCAGAGGGTGGTGGATACATGGAACGCGCTTCCAGAGGCTGTTGTAGACAAGAAAACATTAAATGGTTTCAAAGAAGGTTTGGATAGATTCCTAGAAGAAAAGGGGATTGAAGGGTATAGATAGGTATAGGCCACTACTCAGGCAATGGGCCTGATGGGCCGCCGCGGGAGCGGACCGCTGGGCAGGATGGACCTATGGTCTTCCTCAGCGGAGGCAACTTCTTATGTTCTTATGTTCTTATGTAATTAGGAATGTGCCAGCCTGTTTCCTGCATACATTCGCAATCGTAAATAATATACTTTCTCAGATGTTTTGAGTTTATCGATGGGTGTCATAAAACATAAGTGTATGTCATCACCGCTTAAGGGTTCACGGCATAGCTTACACATCCTACCCTTACGTTTATGTTTTTCATTCACATAGGACTCACATTTCAGACACAGTGTTTTAGATAAACACTCCACTTCTTTTTTCTGCGCCAGCTGCATATGTCTATCTAAACAGTATTAAGAGCGACAACATATCTTGCAATTAGGACACCTCTGCTGTATACCGTCATTGTTCAAACACATCTGTATCGAACAAAGATGACACCTTAACGTACAGGAGTGGTCGTGACTAAAGGGCTTCTGGCAAAAAGTACAGAAATTAAGCTCCCCGTAGAATTTTTTGACATCGGTTATGTAGCAATAAGAAAACCATTTTTGGATAAACGGGCTGGTCTGACGTTTTAAAGCAACACCACGAGTTTGTATAAAACACAACTCTTATATTTATCTTTAAATGTTGTTCTATGGTTGCTACATCATCAAGCATGACTTTTTTATGTACCAACCACCCCAAATCATTATGTAGCTTTTCAGCACCTATGGTAAAATTATGTTCTTACCTGTTAATTTTCTTTCCTTTAGAAGCAGCAGATGAATCCAGAGACCAATGGGATAGCTCACATCTACCAGCAGGTGGAGATAGAGAAACTGATTAACAGGTGTACTTATTTGCTGGCACTCATCCTGTCTCATCAGTATAGCTCCTTGCCCAAGCACATTTAACCATCAATAGGTATAGCATGTAAAAAACTTCTTTCCCAGAACACATCGCGAACAGCAACGATACAGAATACCATCATTAACAACACCCAATCACTAAAAGTCGCACACGAAAAAACCGACAACCAAATACCAGAAAGGGTGGGGCTCTGGATTCATCTGCTGCTTCTAAAGGAAAGAAAATTAACAGGTAAGAACATAATTTTACCTTCCTTAGCAAAGCAGCAGATGAATCCAGAGACCAATGGGATGTAGCAAAGCAATCCTTAATCTGGGTGGGAAGCAAACGCCGCCTTCGCAACGACCGAAGCATCAAAAAACCCCTATCGCATGTGCCCGCACATCCATGCAGAGACGCGGAGAGAAGGTACTCTCGGAAGACCAGTTAGCCGTGAGACAAATCTCCTCCAAGGCAAAAAACCTCTGGGCCGAGCCCAAGAAGCAGCCATCGCTCCAGTGGAATGGTCATGAAGTTCAATCGCCACCCGCTCCCCCGCCAGTAGGCAAGCATAAAGAATGTCCTCCTGGACCTAATGAGCGAAGTAGGCATCGGACACCGCCATAAGCCTGAGGCGTCCCTTGAAGAATATCAAAAGGAGATATAAACAACTAACAGTTGATAGAACCGAGCTCGCGGAGAACTCGACATACGTATCAAAAATTGCAGTGAATAAAAGCACTGCTCCCAATATCCCCTCCCAGGAAGAAGGAAGGAAAAAGCGAGCCTGACGGAAAAGAAAGGATGACACCCTCCTAGAAAGAAATAGTGGTACCAGCCGAACTGATACCCCATATTTTGGAAATCAGAAATAGGAATACCCGTTGAACAAGGCCTGCCACATAGAAGATTGCAGAGCTGAAGCCATGGCCACAAGAACACCCTGTTCAACGGCACAGCCCTTTGGAATCTCCAAAAGACAAGGAGGAAATAAAGCCTTCGGTAAACTGCGAAGAAATACGTGAGGAATGTACTCCAAATCGTGCTCTCCATGAGGTGCCTGAACATACCGCACTCTGTTTAGGGACTGAACTATATAAAGCTGAGACGGAAACGAAGAGCAACCTACCCAGTCCTTGTAACAAGCCAAGAAAGGCTCCAGAAGCGGAAGGGAATTGAACGCTAAGCCCTTGGCAATACACTTGTGTCAAAAAAGGAACTCTGGAGTGGTTCAAACGTGAAGAAGCGCCCAAGAAAGGAAAAAACCCTCCAACAGGAAGCAGAAGCCACAGGAGATGTCCGTAGCACCTGGATAAGAGAAGAAACAACCATCTTCGCATAACCCGTACACGTCAGCCAAGCTTAACCAAAAAACTAGGTTGTAATACTAAAGTAGTACAAATAACCATGTGGATCGGACCCTAGGCGGGCAAAGCCGGAGACGCCAGGAAACTTCCTAGTCCAGCTGTCGAAAGACTCATCAAATCTGCATTATAACGATGGCGCCGCCAATCCAGAGAGTCTACAAATACTGTGCCCAGAAAGCGAGCTCGAAATGGCAAAACCAAGCCATCATCAGCCAGCGGAAAACACTGAAAAAGAGGAGGCAGAGGCGAGAAAGGAGCCATGCAGCCACCCCCTCTAACTCCCACTCCCAGGGCCTGCTGAAGAAGCTAGGAAGCTTAGAATTAAGAGACAAGGCCATGAGGTCTAGGTCAAGGAGATCTCACGTCCAGAAAAAGAGCTAGAACGCCTGAGCCATAAAACTCAACATCCAGGATGCAGAAGATTACACTATTACCAACATGCACACTTTCCAGAGCGTACACAGCGCTGTACACTGGAACCTACAAGAAAATGGGCCATGCTCAGATTCCGCGGAGAGAAAGTCTATCCAAACCCTGCCAACAGAAGAAGAAGATGAAAGTCCACCCATTGAAGCAGACCAACTTCACCTGCCAACTGAGTACAACACCTACTGCCGAAGCTGTAGAGAAATACCCCCATCCTAATACTGACCAAATGATCGGCGGTCATGAGCTAGTCCAGCAAAGACCGAGGCATGCCTTGAAAAGAGAAATCGCTCTGAGCCACCAAACATATAGAGCGATGTAGGGGGAGCCTACCAAAAATTTGGAGTCCTGAGATACCGGGAACTACTGGAACAACAGCGACTGCTGTAGCGTAAGAAGGGGAAAGCAAGCCGAAGTTCGCAGTGGAGTCAGGAATATGGATCCCAGAAACTGTTCAGAATCCCATACTCTTAGTCATGTTAAGCGAAGAAGAAGACCACTCTGAGACCGAAACCCCATGCCCAAGTCTCCGGAAAGAAACACATGTCACTCCTATATGAATAAAAACATCACCCCGTTATACCTATAAATAGTACAGGAGAAAAAAAAAAAAGCATTGTGCAAATTCGAAGATGCACATGTAAAGAAATGAGGGAAAGATACCACCCTTTTCGTGTCAGTCAAATGGCCCGACTGGAAGTCATCCGAATCAAGTAGGCAGTCAAGAAACAATTAGATGAATCGCCTGGCATCGCCAAAACGGAACCACCGCCCACATCACCTAAAACGTTCGTGAAGCCTTGGGTAGGCGAAATGGCATGTGCCAAAACCGAAAGCACCGCTCCAAGAGAGACAGGCATACCAAGTGCCCATTTGGAGTCCATAGAGAAAATGTAAATATACTCCCAGGTTGTATGCAAAAATGTGTAACCCCGAGAAACTAATTCAGCAGAACCGGATTCAGCCTGCCCAATGCCCCCGTCTCGGGCCCCATGCAGGAAGTGGACCAACGTCCCTTAGTTCCCGAAGAACTACAAGAACTGCCCTGAGGATCAGGAACACTGAAAAGGGACACACAAAACATAGAGACTCCAAGAACGAACTGGAAACCTGAGGAGGATGCAAAAGATGCAAGCATCATGAAAAATCTACACAACCCCCTGACCTGACAGTACAGCATCTTCTCCCTCATGAGAAAGCCTGAAGAGTCATTGGAAGAAGTCAAGATCTCCTCAGAATGCAGTGCAGAAGGTCAGGGAATGTCAGGATGAGACTGCCGGATCTGCAAGAAGAGTCTCCTAGGAAAAATCAAGTGTCACAATGTAAAGAGGAATATACTGAACCCATGAAAACAGTCCTAACACCATGCAACATGAGCTAAATACGTATGTCCGTTAAAGTGAATACGCACTAGACTCAATCAAGATGCTGCATCTACCGCCCCGTGGAAAACAACAGCATCCTTATAGGTATCAGACAAAGCTCATATCGCTAATGAGAGCTTCAGGGATGAGGCTAACAGCCACATAGCGCGCGTCCTCCGCGGGTTTGATAGAATAGTTAACCGGCTCCTGGTTAAAAGGAGCTGTACAGCCCGTCTTGTCTGGTCGGGGGGGCCTATCTAGTATGTGCCATGAGAAAATGGTGACAGGAGAAACCAGCATGAAAAGCATGGAAATTCGAAGTCCAGGCCCCCTCAGAAACAAAGAAAGAGTACCCTTAGGAAAAGTATACAGACCCGGATGTTTGAAAGATAAGACACCCATTCCAAAAGAAAAAACGTCAGGGAATATTCAAACTGACATATAGCCCTGGTGTCCCCTATTGAGAGTCACTGCAAGGTGAAATGAACCCTCAAACAACCTGGAAAAATAGGGTGTACAGCCCCCTACAGTCACCCGCAGTGCAATTAAACACAGCTGCAGGATACGCCGTGCAAACAGCAGTCTAAGTGACCAGGCCGTAACAGTCAGGATTTTTCCCCGCCCACGCAAGAAGACAAGCTCGCAACTCCCGCGCGCGGGAAGGCCCCGGCCCTATATATATATATATATATATATTTTTTTTTTTTTTTTTTTTTTTTAACTGAGCCCATAAATTTTCAAAATGAACTAAATTGCATATACAAACGTACATTCCCTAGCAACAGCAGGGAGCCCTCCATCGAACAAGTCCAGTTACATCGAAATTTAACAAAGCGTAGCCTCTGAGAAATAAATCATCCCATGGTTGGGCCACGCGACCACACCGCTGCAGTTATCACAAATCACCAAACCAACAAAACCCGCAGCTCTAAGACAACGTCCAAAAAACTAACACACCCAGCTCCAACATCACCCGAAATTCTAACCCACCGATGTAACATAAAAAGAAATACTCACAACCTGGTGGACAGGGCTTACAGAGCCGGTAGACCCTGGCTGAGCCCAAAGACAGGGCAGAATCATACATAGCAAATGCGGTCTCTTTTTTTTTTTTTTTTTCAAAAGGGAAAGAAGAAAAAAATTAGAGACCAAGTTAAACCCTCTATCATTGGAGGGAGGGTGAGGCAGGGACAAGGGGGGGCCCAAGTGTAACCTCTAAAGCTGGCACCGTTTAGCCGGACACCCCTGTCTCACTGAAGAGAAAAAATCTCAACAGGAGAAACAGAATGGTTCCAGTCACAGCCAGAATCCAGGAGCTAGTTGAATAGCGACTTCAACCTGCTGGGAGATAGAGAATACTGATGAGACAGGAGGAGTGCCAGCAAATAAGTACACCTGTTAATCAGTTTCTCTATCTCCACCTGCTGGTAGATGTGAGCTATCCCATTGGTCTCTGGATTCATCTGCTGCTTTGCTAAGGAATAACAGTTCAGCATCTGTGAGTTTTACGGGGGACATAAGTGCTGTAAGGCTACCGGCAAAACACAGGTTATTGCCTGTGTTATTCAAATCTATTAAATACATCCTTTTTTCTGCAAAATCTGGCTAAACAGTATAGATTTTAACACCCTACGACCCCCACCCCCCTTGCTTCTTATTACAAGTACAACAACACGGAATAAATCACAGACCTGTATTTCTCTGTGACTTTGAAGGAGTTTAGCAACCTGGTCTAAGAAATCATCAGCATCTAGCGATTCGGGATTTAATTTACCAGATAACAAGGAGTTGTGAAAAAGTGATGAATGTAGATGCACTTGTACGTAGTCACCGGGCGATACTCTGTTGCTAACATCGTCCAGGATATGTTGAATGCCTTGGCGTATAGCATTTTGAGCATCACGTAATGATGTTATCCTGTCTAAATTAATGAAACAAAATTCTTCTGAATAAAGTACACCATGAAACTTGTCCAGTTTATGATCCCATTCTTTCACAAAGTGGACATAGCTGATTGGTTCTGAATCTTCAGAAGGACCTAATGCACCCTTATTTGAACCATCCTCTGACACTTTGCTGCTATCAGAATAATTATCAACTTCATAACATTTTCCTTCTTCTGTACTGTCCGGCTGTGCTTCTGTGCTGTTAAACTTTTCTGTCGACATCACGGTATCTGCTTGTGACTTTCTAACATTTTCTTGATCTACAATTTATAACATAGCATGACCGTTAATACTTTTTCCCCTTTGAGGATCTGTCTGTGCTTAACATTTTCTTCATCAACCATTATAAAAGTAATGACATTTTCTTTTACACTAGTCTCCTTACAAAATCAGAATACTTACTATTTCGTTTATCTTTTGGTTTCCTGTAAGCACCTTTGGGCTCTGGTTCCCCGTCTAAGAAGCTTTTACTATGCGATCTTTTCCTGTTATATTTTTCCGTCAGGTTCATGGTATCTGCTTGTGACTTTCTAACATTTTCCCGATCTACAATTTATAACATAGCATAACCGTTAATACTTTTTCCCCACCCTTGAGGATCTGACTGCCTAATATTTTCTTGATCAACCATTATAAAAGTTATGACATTTTCTTTTAACCCTAGTCTCCTTACAAAACCAGGTTACCTACTATTTCGTTTATCTTTTAGCTTCCGGTAAGGAGCCGGTTGTTGGTTAGAACTTGTCGATGTAGAAGGTGTCGGCTCTCCAGCCTTTTCTTGGTCTAATCATAACGTAAAAAAAAAGAATGTTTTGTTGATGCTGTTTTTAAAAACCAACATATGTGCCAGATAATACATTTGTCACTTACTGTTTAATATCTGTTGTCTTTTTCTGGTACGAGATAGTTTATTACATCAGATCCCCGTTCCTGTTTTTAAATGCAATGATAGATTCAGAGAAAGAATAAATGATATCCCTAAAACCAAAAATAAAAGCCCCTTTTCTACTCACCATGTTAGCGGTTGATGTATCCGGGGTCCGGTGTAACACCCACAAAAACCAGAACACTTGCTGGTCTTCTCACAGCTTATTTTATACACTTACAACCCTCTATAGAGGTTATCCATTCACAAAGGCTTTATTGTATGTCTAAAGCCTCTGCTAGAGCTTGTATGTCTTGGTTAGTCATTTTAGATATCAAAATGACCCCTACTGGTCTAAGAGATATTTGGAGTATTGAGATCAAGCATGAAATTAATGCATTTCAATGGCCACAAATTTGGTCTTGGAGGATGAGATGTACGGTGTCGGCATCTATGAGACAAACTTGGTTTTTTCTGTTGCATAGAGCGTTATGGACCCCTGTTAGGTTACAAAAATTAGATAGTTCTTTGTCTAATAGATGTTGGCACTGTCATATAGAAGCAGGAACTTTAGATCATTTACTGTTTCATTGCCCATTTATTATGAATTTTTGGAAATCAATTTGGGACCAAATTAATAATTTATTAGATAACCCAATGGCATTATCCTATGATACTATGATATTTGGTATGGAAATGAGAGCAAAGAGTCAGATTTCTGCGAACAACAATAAGTTATTACTTATAATGACTGGTGTTGCCATTCAGCAAATTACATATAATTGGAAGGATTGGAGGAGATTAAATTATAACTTTTGGTGTAAATCTTTATGCCATATCTATAAAATGGAAAGGTTTATTGCATTACAACGTGGATATTTTAAGAAATTTCAGGATGTGTGGAAACCATTAACAAAGTATTGTAAGGATTAATTGAAATTGTTTCCCTTATATTTATCAATTTAAGGTGTAGGGAGGGGGGAATATTATTATTATATGTTTTATATGATAATGGAATATATGGGTGGGAGGGATGGGAAAGGGGAAGGGAAAAAAATCTATGTAATGTATTAATGATGGTTTCTAAGTGATGAATTTATTGTTAATGTGAATGAATATTTTTAACACTTAATGTAATCTTGAAAATGAATAAAGAATATTAAAAATGACCCCTATGTATCTAGAGCCTAGTTCCTTATAACCTGTCACACCTTCTATTGTTTTAGTTTGGGCTGATAATACATGTGGCTAGCCATTTCTAAAACACACCACACATTTTGTAATTTTTAAAAAATCTTTATTTTACAACAATAAAATGTTTAAACTTTTATACAAACAAACATGCCGTTACACACTGTATTTCCCACAATCCCGAGAATAAAAAACGTTTTAAAAAGCATTTCTTTTGAAGAATGATTTACAAGCCAAAAAGGACTATGAAGAAAAGATAGCGCAAGAAAATAAAAACTTTAAGCCCTTTTTTAGATATATAAAAGGGAAGAAACCAGCAAGAGAAACTGTGGGCCCTCTCAACGACCAAGGAATGATAGGGTCAATCAAAGAAGACAAACAGGTTGCTGATAGGTTAAATTCATTCTTTGCCTCTGTCTTCACAAACGAGGACACTACAACAATGCCAGACACTGGGAGGGTATTCACCGGAGGCATAGAGGAGAGCCTAACATCAATAAATGTGGAGTTGGACCAGATTTACTTTCAGATTGACAAACTAAAAAGTGATAAATCCCCTGGACCGGACGGGATTCACCCGAGAGTTTTAAAGGAACTTAAGATAGAAATTGGGGAACTACTACAATCCTTAGCTAACATGTCAATTAGAACCGGGCAAGTACCAGATGACTGGAGGATAGCAAATGTCATCCCAATTTTCAAAAAAGGATCAAGAGGTGAACCAGGAAACTACAGACTGGTGAGTCTCACATCGGTTCCTGGGAAGATAATCGAAACACTAATTAAAGACCGCATTGTACAACACTTGGATAAGCACAACCTAATGAGAGATAGTCAACATGGCTTCAGGAAAGGGAGGTCATGTTTGACAAATTTACTTCAATTTTTTGAGAAGGTTAACAAGCAAATAGATAGTGGAGATCCAGTGGACATAATTTACTTGGACTTCCAAAAAGCGTTTGACAAGGTTCCGCACGCAAGGCTTATGAGTAAACTATTAAGTCATGGAATAGGAGGAGAAGTACATGAATGGATCGGAAATTGGTTAGAGAACAGAACGCATAGAGTAACCATAAATGGGAAATTCTCGAAATGGGAAAAAGTGACCAGCGGCGTGCCCCAGAGCTCGGTTCTTGGTCCCATTTTGTTCAATATTTTTATAAATGACCTGGAAGAGGAAACAACTTGTAATATAATCAAGTTTGCGGATGATACAAAACTATGTCGGGCGGTTGGCTCTCAAAGGGACTGTGAGGATCTTCAGAAAGATCTAAATCAGCTGGAAATGTGGGCGATAAAGTAGCAGATGAGTTTTAACATAGACAAATGCAAGGTGATGCATCTGGGAAAGAAAAACAAAGAACATGAATACAAGATGTCGGGGGTGACATTAGCCAAATGCGAACAAGAAAGGGATTTGGGGGTGCTGATAGACAGAATCCTAAAACCATCGGCTCAATGTGCGGCGGTGGCGAAGAAAGCAAATAGGATGTTAGGCATGATTAAGAAGGGGATCACGAGTAGGTCGGAAGATGTTATAATGCCACTTTACAGAACAATGGTCAGACCACACTTAGAATACTGTGTCCAACACTGGTCTCCATACCTTAAGAAGGATAAAATTCTGTTGGAGAGAGTACAGAGGCGAGCCACGAAACTAGTCAAAGGCATGGAGAATTTAAGCTACATGGAACGCCTCGGAAAACTGGGACTGTTCACCCTCGAAAAGAGAAGACTGCGTGGGGATCTAATAGAGACTTTTAAAATATTAAAGGGATTTGATCAAATTGACCAGGAAGCAACATTACTGACTTTTTCAGATGTGACGCGGACAAGAGGTCATAGCCTAAAACTGAATGGCAGCAGGTTCAGGACAAATGTCAGGAAGTTCTGTTTCACACAAAAAGTGGTGGGCGCTTGGAATGCTCTCCCGGAGGAGGTGGTGGCAGAAAATACTGTGCTGGATTTCAAACGCATGTTGGATGCAAACCTTCTTGCAGATCATATTGAGGGATACGGGAAAACCGGGTCTCCAAAAAGGAGCACCTAAATGGGCCTCCGCGTGTGCGGATCGCCGGACTAGATGGACCTTGGTCTGATCCGGTGAAGGCGTTTCTTATGTTCTTATATTCTTATGTAATTGGTGTCACGGATTAAATCATTTACAATCTCTACATATTCACCATCTCTCATGAAATTGACCAATCTATTGAGTAGTCGTGGCCCGTTTATAGAGGTCTTAATATCTCTGATTAAATCAATGATTATATTAATGCTTTCATTACAAAGCATCAATATTTTCATTTTATAGCCTACAAAAATGACTACATTTACCACACGTCCTAGGCACAGCATGTCACAAGTTTTTTTGAGTTTCTGCTGTATTTCCTTATGTACCCATATCAAGCAATCGTGGTGTTTTTGCCCCCCAGCACGTATTAAGCAGGCTCCACAATCTTCATCCTTCACGCTTTGCAGACATTTATTTAGAATGCAGTATACAGCTACCTTTATAACTGATTTAAGTTCTGTTGGAGTTTAGGAAAGGCCTATGCCGGTCCACAGACCATAATCACACGAATCTTCAGGTTTACGCTCATTCACCACTGGTTCTCTTTGAAACGAGCAGAAAAAACACAAACATGATAGATTTATCATCGGTATGTACACCTTGTCAACAGATTTCTGTGATCGTGAAGATCCGCCACTTCCCTATAAAAAAAACATACAGAAATAAATTTTCCTTTTTAAAACACACGAACACATTCAGCTTCATAAACCCTTCAACGACCCCTGGTAATAAAAAGTGTGTGTGTGTGTGTCTCTCTCTTACCGTGGAAGATCCTGGCTTTTCCAACATGTCTGTTGCTTCGGCATCAGCGGCAGCTTCATAAAATTCAATATCTGAAGTATTATCCTCTGGTAGTTCATAGCCTACATCTTCATTTTCTGTGTCCGAATCATATAGCTTTTGAGCATCTGGAAACTCTTGTATTTCAGAATCTGTTAATTCGTGGGTATGCTCCCCGGTATCTGCCGTCACGTCAATCGGTTTTTCAGCTGGTGGGTAACCCTCTTTCTCCGCATTACAGTCTTTCAGAAAGTTACGAGGCCTCTTGGTAGGCCTTTTTTCAGTTACCTGCGTGTTAAAGGGGTCCATGTTTTCTTTGTCTGATTCGTACAGTTTTTCTGTCTTCAGGTAACCCTCTTTTTTTACATCACAATCTTTAAGAAAGTAACTCAATCTACGAGCCTTCATGACAGTCATTTTGTTTGACTGCTTGAGAACCTTTATTTCTGTTGCTAACAGCTGTGAGAACTTTTTATTTCTGATGTTAACAGCTGTTAAAGATCTAAGACATACGTCTTTATGACAACACCAGGGGGGCCGAGACAGGTTTAAACACACCTCCCCCCTATCCCCTTGACTTTATCAGGGGGGCCGTAAGAAGGATGAACCATTGAGCTGTAAAGTCCTGTTAAATCTTTCCACTACAGCTGCTTTAACATCATTATGGGCTGTAAAATATCTCCACATTTTGGATTTTAAAGTCCTGTTAAATCTTTCCACTACAGCTGCTTTAACATTATTATGGGTCACAAAATGGCTAACACCTTTTTGTTTTAATAAATTCTTCAGAGACTTATTTAAAAATTCTTTACCCTTGTCTGTTTGAAGTTTTTCAGGTGTACGCCCTAAATTAAATATTGTTTCAAAGGCTTTGGTAACTTCGTGACCGGTTTTTGCTTTTAAACTCACGACCCATGCATATTTTGACAGGATATCTATTACCGTTAAGATGTATTTGTAACCCTTGTTATAACGGGCAAAGGCTGACATGTCGACTAAGTCACTTTGCCACTGTCTGTCAACTTCCGACACAATTGTTTTATTTCTTTTAAAATTTATTCTAGCCAGTCTGTGTAAATTGTATGCGTTTTGACCGGTGACCCAATCCACTACATCTTTTCTCCGGACTGTGATATCGCTCTTTTTAACCGCTTGAAGTAGAGGGTTAATGCCTCCATAGCTTCCTGCCGCGTATTGTAACCCTTACTGTGGTCTGAGAGAGACTCAACAGCACCCCTCAGTGGTCACAAGAAAAAAGAGCACTTGCGTGTGACCCGGAATGGAGTCACCCTGCAGGCTTGGACTGACACCATAAAAAACCCCCACATAGTTCCAAGAAAAAGGTAGAAAATCAAAATACCTCAGGTTTATTTCTTCCAATATAAAAATCAGGAAAATCATGAACCAAACAAACAGGTAAGTAACCATAAATCTTCAAGCAGTCCAAACTCAAAAAGTGAGCAATAAACAGTTCAAAGAATAAGGTTCCACTGCCTTCTTTATTATTTCCTCTTCAGGTTTATCCTACTCTGAGGTTAGGCTCACCTCAGAGCTTACTGCAACCTGCTCCCAAACAGGTTGTACATTTTAGTCCAAACATAGAGTTCAAGTCACTGAATTTACTATACACAGTGCTTCAAAGTGAAGCCTCTGGCAGCCTTTCACTAAACTGCCAGGCAATGGAGAGTGTCACAGGTTTGCTTTCAATTAGCTATCATATAGCCTACAAAATGCCCTCCCAGGTAACAGCAAACCTCTCCCAAAAACTGACACTTTCAGCTTAAAAAAAAAAAAAAAACACCAAAAGAAAAGCAAAGCAAAATCCCCAAAAGGATCAGTATCAACACACAGTCACTTTCAATCACAGGGAGCTGAAAACTCACTCACTGTTGCTGCCAATTAGGACTTGCAGCTGATGGAAAGACCAACCTCCATGGCTTCCTCACAAGGACTCACTTCCTCAGGCAGGTTGTCAAGTTCCATGGGAAGACCAGCATCAGAATAGACGTCCTCCAGCAATTCTCCGACCTCCTGCACCTCCATGGTGAGGCTGTATCGTCCCTGCTTGGCCCGAGGAGACTCTCAGGGAAGAGAGGTCTGAACCTTCTCCCTAGCCTGCCTCTCTGCTTGTTCTCAGCTGCTGGCTTTTGTACTGCAGGGGCACGCCCTATTCTACCTAAGTCAGCAGACCTGTCTGGGGCTCTTGGGCTCCTCCTGTGGTGACCTAGATATGGCTCTTCCAGGAGATCCTTGGATATTTCAGGCTCCCCCTGGTGGTTAACATGAAAATCACCCCTAGCACAATCCTTGTCCATTCCCTTCCGGGTTTTCTTTTGTGTCTTAGCAGGAACTTTAGCTGGAACCAGGTCAGGCACGATGTCTGTCTGGTTACAGTATGGATCATAATAAATTTGCTTCAATAAAGATTCTTTCATAGCTCTAAATTAAAAAAAAAATAGGTCTTAAAACTCTGCCTTTTTAATAGAGCCCTGTTAGGTGACAGCTGCTTTTGTTTTATTTTTTCAGATTGTTAAGACAACAGTAGGGGGTTGGGATAAGTTCAGACATGTTTAAACACACCTCCACCTCTCCCCCTTGGCTTTATCAGGGGAGGGGGGGCTGCAAGGGGCTTATCAGCTGTTACCATGACAATAGGGGAGCTGGCCCATTAACCATTAGCTCAGAATTCCTACTGAAAGTGTGTTAAAACCAGAAAATAAATAAATAAATAAATGCAACCTTTTCTCAATTGTTTCTGCCCCTGGTCTGTTTTAAAAACAGGAAAGATTTTGTGAATGTCTTTTGTTGTGTGATCTGCTCTGTCCATGAGCTCTTAAACCCTGTTTTTTAACTAAAAACTGTTAAAATAAAGACACTTATTTTTCTGGCCACATCATTGACCCGCTCTCCCTCTCCCTCCCCCTCCCTATTCCACCTGAACTTACAGCACTGTTATAAATATAATCTGCTATCTTCATCTTATTGTAACTTTGCGTTGCTATTTATCCCCAACAAGTCCTGTCGGACATTACCTACTAAAATGTACATATTACATTTTCGCTCAGCAAATTGTATTTCTATACTATTGCCTCCTGAGGTCTCTGATCTCTGTATTTCCTCTGAATATCTACTTATTGTATTTCGCTGAATGTCCAGCACTCTTGAGTGTAAACTGCCTAGAAGTCACACGATTGTGGCGGTATAGAAGAATATAGTTATTGGGGGGCGTGGCCTGATCACCACGAAGAACACGCGGATGGCTTAACGGCTCCTCTTACACACACCTAATTTAGCAAAACTGTGCTTTTACAATATGATTTTTTCTACATAGCGAGTTATATTTTAGCTTCTGGACCTCTCAGCTCCTCGAATCCTCTCGGACGAGTGTCCGAGACATCCGACGCCCCGGATAGGGGATTACTTCCTGGATCAGGCTGAGACCGCGGGTGAGCCAGTGGTGCGAGTCGTTCGCCTGAATAACGGTGAAGCCGACATAAAATAGAGGAAAAAGTAGCCGGCACAAAGAGGAAAGGGAAGGGGAGAGAATCTCTCTAGCGCTTCTTAGCAAGAGACTTGTGATCGCCAGAAGAACACGATATTCAAGCCTTGTATCATGGCGAAATTGTAACTGCGCCAGAGGTGGGAGTTCTTCACCTTCACGCCTCCTGGAGGCTCAAACTCTGAGAAACCGTTTCCCTTTTCCAACCCTCATTGATCTTTTCTTTCCTCGAAGGAAAAAAAAAAAAAAAAACGACATAAAATAAAACTGACACAAAATTAAAAAAAAAAAAGAAAAAATATTTATCCAGCACTGCTCACCGTTAAGAAGCCAGAAGTCAAGAAACATCCCTTCACATAATGGAGTTACTGGAGCTGCTCAAAAGTGCTTTCAAAAGAGCTCAGCATTACTTAGATTAGCTCCACTTGGGTGACTTTGAACCAGACTACACACAATATCATCAATCATCTACACTGCGATTACTCAAATCGCCTACGGAATTGACTCTATTCTATAGCTATCCAATTTCTCTACATGGAACTTTAAATAAGCTGGATAATCACAGCTTGTTGCATTCCTGTGAACCTGTATATCCCAGCGGCTGTGGGTAGAAGTGAGTGTGCCTAATGAACAAATATTATTCAAACTATTTCTGTCTTACCTACAGAGCTCTTGTATATGTGTAACCTGCACACAATATCATCAATCATCTACACTGCGATTACTCAAATCGCCTATGGAATTGACTTTATTCTATAGCTATCCAATTTCTCTACATGGAACTTTAAATAAGCTGGATAATCACAGCTTGTTGCATTCCTGTAAACCTGTATATCCCAGCGGCTGTGGGTAGAAGTGAGTGTGCCTAATGAACAAATATTATTCAATCTATTTCTGTCTTACCTACAGAGCTCTTGTATATGTGTAGCCTGCACACAATATCATCAATCATCTACATTGTGATTATCCAAATCGCCTGTGAAATTGACTTCACTCTATAGCTATTCAATTTCTCTGCATGAATTTTAAACAAACTAGATAATCACAGCTTGTTGCATCCCTGTGAACTTGTAAATCCCAGCGGCTGTGGGTAGAAGTGAGTGTGCCTAACGAACAAATATTATTCAAACCATTTCTGTCTTCCTACTGAGCTCTCGTATATGTGTAGCCTGCAAAAAAATATCATCAACCATCTACACTGATTATCCAAATTGCCTATGAAATTGTCTTTACTTTATAGCTATTCAATTTCTCTGCATGAAACTTTAAATAAGCTAGATAATCATAGCTTGTTACATTCCTATGAACTTGTATATCCCAGCGACTGTGGGTAGAAGTGAATGTGTATAACGAACAAATATTCAAACTATCTCTATCTTACCTACAGAGCTCCTATATAAGTGTAGCCGTTTAAAAGTGTGCATCAGATAGGAATGCCGGTAAGATCGGCAAAAACGCCTAAACATAAATCATCCTGCTCAGAGCTTAAAATGGCGACGTCACCGACTCCAAATATAACCTCGACACAATGGGGCGATTGGGCTCAGGAAATTTCAAAAATGGTCACCACAGCCCTGGAAGATAAATTTCTTAAATTACAATTGGCTGTAGACTGTATTAACGATCGTTTTGAAGCACATGCTGGACGTATTGCAGCAGTGGAACAAAGGATGTCTGAAAATGAAGATGCAACTTTGCAAGATCGCGAAAATGTAAAAGCACTGCAAAATCAAGTAGCAACACTGACAATACGATTGGAAGACCAAGAAAATCGACAACGCCGCAATAATCTACGAGTTATAGGGCTACCTGATATCCGTACCGATCAAGATCTATACCAATTTTTTCAGTTTTGGCTCCCAAAACAACTTGGCCTAGTGACCCCTGAGACTGGTTTTTTATGCGAGCGGGCACACCGCTTGGGCCAACGTACGGAAAATAACAACCATTCGCGAGCAGCAATTGCTAGATTTATCAACTGGAAAGACAAAGAGCTCATCATGCAAGCCTTTCGGAAAAATGGTCGACTTGAATATGAAGGTCAAAAATTACTATTATTTAATGACTACTCCTTACATGTATCCAACCTTCGCAAGGCAATGGTGTCACTATGTTCCACGCTTCATCGTCGTGGAGTGAGATTTGCACTTGTATATCCGGCGTCTTTACGCATATGGAGAGATGGGAAACCACATACATTCACAGACAAAGTAACCGCACAAATATTTATAGACTCTATACCTGAGACTACGATCAATAATATCCCAAAGATTTAATTTTACTTGATATTAACCATGCAGCTTATTTTTAGGTCTCTGTTCGACTAAATCAACTCCATTTTTGATATCTTATTTTGATATCTTAGTTTGAGCCAATAAGCTCTTATCTCAATATGCTATGTAATGAAATACATACTTTATATAGCCTAATAAGTTAAGCACACTAATCTCACATTTTATATTACTGATTAGGTGTGGATTTTGTTAGATGCTTCACGTGTGTCATTCTTCTACGCTCATAGGAGCATCCTTAAAATATTATAAGATAAGCATGATAGTTTGGTTTTATTCCTTTCTGACCACATATTATGCTGTCATTATTGATTTCTTCTTTCTTATCTCAATGCTTTCTCTACTTTTATTCTTAGACAGGAGTGTCTACTTAACCTCATTATTATATCAATTATTTTTTCTCTACAAATGTGATATACTGCATATTTCTCCACTGCATATCATATATTATGGCTGACCTACATGTATTTTCCTTTAATGTGAATGGCCTGAATCATCCCATTAAAAGAAAAAAGATATCTAATTATGTGTTCAACAAACATCCAGATATAATTTTCTTACAAGAAACCCATCTCCCAACCGCTGCCGCCACAAAATTTCAACTAAAGGGATATTCCTCTGATATATACTCCCCTGCAACTCACCAAAAGAAAAATGGCGTTTCAATCTTTATTAGAGATAATCTATCTCCCATTATTCATTCAATAAAAACAGACACGGAGGGAAGATGATGTCTGGTACTTGCTGCGTTGCACTCAATAGATTTTGTTCTTCTCAATATATATGGCCCAGTTAAAGATCACCCAAATTTTTTTAAAGATATTCAGTTAGCGCTAATTGAATTCAGTTCTTGTTCTCTAATATTGGGAGGAGACTTTAATCAAATCCAAGACATGTATATTGATAGATCTTCTTCTTGTAAACCATCCAAATCCAAATCTTTCACAGCTCTTCAAGCTCTAAAAGATGCCTTCTCCCTTGTGGATCCTTGGCGATTACTCTACCCGAAAGGTAGAGAATACTCACATTTTTCACCACCACATAATACATACTCGAGAATTGATTTCTTCCTCATATCCTCTTCACTCATTCAAGACCTTACTAATACCATTATTCATCCAATCTCTCTTACGGACCATGCTGCCATTTCTTTATACACTTCTATTTCAGCTCCGCGTAAAGAATCTCCTTCTTGGCGGCTTAACAACGCCCTACTCTTAGATGAAGAAATTGTTGAAAAAATCAATTCGTTCACAGTAGAATTCTTTGAAAACAACTCTAAAGATCCTGAAGTTTGTCCTTCCATAATCTGGGAAGCTTATAAGGCAACCCTTAGAGGCGAATTGATAAAAATTGCCTCTTGGAAAAAAAAACAGTTCATGAAAAAGGAAAAAGAATTAGAAAACTCTATTAAAACACTAGAACTACAACATATGTCTAATCACTTACATGACTCAACTATTCTCCAAAGTATCCAAAAACTTAAATATGAATATAATACTTTAGTTTCATGCACAGCCAGACGTGATATCTTTATCTCCAATTCTGGTCATTATATGGGTGATAATCTTATGGGTCGTCCCTTGGCCAGATACCTCAAAATTAAATCCAAAAGACTACATATCACATCTATCCAAAATTCATTAGGACAATTAGTCGAAACCAGATCTTCAATTTCTTCTCAATTTGAAAATTTTTATGCTTCATTATACAAATCTGAATCTGCGGCTCCTGAATCAGATATAGACTTTTTTCTTTCCTCCTTATCTCACCCGACCATATCGGACCCAGTTAAATTGGAAATAGATTCTCTGATAACCACAAAAGAAATAGAGACTGCTATATCTTCCCTACCAACTGGGAAAGCCCCTGGTCCGGACGGTTTCACTAACGAATTTTATAAACAATTTCGAAACATCTTAGCTCCTCATCTCCTTACATACTATAATTTCATCCACTCCAATCCAGATAAACAATTTAATTTCACCAAAGCCACCATTGTAGTAATTCCTAAACCTGACAGAGATGCCACCTTGGTTAAAAACTTCCGGCCTATATCTCTCCTCAATTTAGATTATAAAATAATGGCAAAATTACTTGCATTAAGACTCACCAAAGTGATTCCACATCTTATACATAAAGATCAAACGGGATTTATTAAACAAAGATATATAGGAGATAACCTACACCTCTTTCACCATGTAAATGCTCACGCTAAAACATTGACAGACCCAATAATAGACCTAGCTATAGACGCTGAAAAAGCCTTTGATCGAGTGGAGTGGCCTTTTCTTTTTTGTGTCCTGAAATGGTATAACTTTGGCTCATTTTTCACGAAATGGATAGAAGCACTATATCACAGTCCTACCGCTCGTATTCTAATTAACAATTCTTTATCCAATAAATTCCCCCTTCACAGAGGCACTAGACAGGGCTGTCCTCTCTCACCATTACTATTCAATTTAGTGTTGGAGCCTCTTCTCTCTGCTATTCGACAAAGCACACTAATTAATGGTATCCCCTCCTCTGATCGAGAATTCAAATTAGCAGCCTATGCTGATGATGTACTAATTTTTCTTAGGAACCCTCAATCTTCTCTTCCTCATCTTATACACATCATTAAACAATACTCCTGCTTCTCAGGATATTCTGTCAATTGGGAAAAATCAGAAATCTTTCCTCTGAACAATAACATTATCCAATCAGACTTGGCTAATTTTCCATTTACATGGTCAAATGAAGCAGTGAAATATTTAGGGATCTTAATACACAAAGATCCAGTCCTCGCTCAAGATCTTAATATATCCAAAATCAAAAATTAAGTTCTTAACACTACATCTCGGTGGTCTCCATTATATTTGTCTTGGTGGGGTAGGATAGCATCCATCAAAATGACCCTAGCACCTCAAATTAATTATATTCTCTCAATGCTTCCTCTTTTATGCCAGAAATCATTTTTCCATTGGCTAAATAGGAAGTTATCTGAATTTATATGGAACAAGAAAAAACCTCGAATTGCTCTAGCCAAGCTGAAGGCCTCTAAAACTAACGGTGGTCTTAACTTCCCTGATTTCTACCACTATTATATTGCTTCATTAGCTAAATATGGAGCTTACTGGGTTAATGACTCCTTTTCTCAAGACCCTCCTACTTGGTTTGAAATGGAATGTTTTCTATGCAAACCTCTACACATCTCCTGCCTACTAACGATATCAATACCCAGACATTTGAGAAAATACTCTCTTTTGAGTTCAACGCAGCATGCTCTCCATCACTTAGAT
The DNA here is from genome assembly GCF_902459505.1 of Geotrypetes seraphini. Taxonomy (NCBI): domain Eukaryota; kingdom Metazoa; phylum Chordata; class Amphibia; order Gymnophiona; family Dermophiidae; genus Geotrypetes; species Geotrypetes seraphini. Next base: position 62,419,802 of record NC_047094.1, read on the forward strand.
AATATAGCTGATATCTCAGTTAGTGTTAGCCCACTCATGTCCCTTTGGAACAATCCCAAAATACAAAACCAAGGCAAATCCCTTTCATGGAAACGGTGGCAGCGGGCAGGTATATGGTTTGCTCATCAATTATCTAATCTTAATACGTCAATTCCTTTTGATATACTTTGCTCCACATACCTGCTACCATCCTCTGCTTATTCACAATGGATCTTACTCAGTGAAATACTGTCTTCTGTGCATATACAGTATGACTTTATGTCTTCCAAAAATACCATATACCATTGGTCTTTATGGTCTCTATCAAAAGGAAAAGCTATATCTTTTTTCTATAATATTCTAAGAGATCAATCCTTTATTTTTTCATATCATACTATGAAACACTGGGATAATATATTAACCATTCCGCTTTCTGACATTGACTGGGAACACTTTTGGTCTTCAACAAACCGCCCGCTTTTATCCTCTAGAGTTTTACAGTCAATGCTCTTTGTTATGTGGAATGCAATATGGACCCCATATCGCATGTGGAAAGCCAAACTAAAACAAGACTCTGTTTTCTGGAATTGTTTGAAAGAGGAGGGAACTCTTGATTATTTGTTTCTCAATTGTACTTTGGTCCGCTCTTTTTGGACCAAAGTCTGGAACACTATACAATCTATCACTAACTGCTCGGAAGAGATTTCTATGGACATTATAATCCTTCAATCTCAACATCCCTGTTTCGCGCAATCAAACTGCCCTCCTAAACTCATTGATACCATGATTGTGACTGCTCTCATGCATATTTTAAAAAATTGGAAATCATCTTCGTTTTTAGATTATACGTTTTGGTGGAACTCTCTATGTATGTACCATAGATATGAATCATATGCATATGAAAATAGAGTTTCACTCCGAATATCCATGAATATGAAAAACAAAAAGTCACCCTGGTCATTCCTAGATTCATATGTACGTTCTACTTTGTAGACACTCCTGTCTTCTCCTACCTTTCTTCATCTTTTCTCTTTATTTCCTTTTTTTTTTTTTTTCTTTTTAATTTTTTAATTTTTATTCTGATCTATCTCATTTTCTTTTCCCATATAATCTTCACAAATAACTTCAATACTCTGAGCTTTTCTTAATACCATGATCCTTTATAATTTATTGCATATAAATAGACCATACATATACAAAATGTTATACTATTCTTATGTATTTGAATTGCTCCTTGTATTTTTCAAAATACTCAATAAAAATTTATTGAACTTAAAAAAAAGAAGAATATAGTTATTATTATTATTATTTCCGGGAGGGTATTGACTAAGTCTGTTTCCCCTATTTCCGCCTACGTGGTCAGAAAAGCGCATTTTCGTCGCTTCATTTACCCTATTTCCGCTTACGTCATCAGAATGTGCACTTCCAGTAGGGCAGGCAGTCACATTTCCAGTGATGTCATCAGAAAGTGCATTTCCGGGGTGGGACATGAGGGGGCGGGGCCATTGGCAGGGGTGGGGCATGAGGGACGGGGCCATGGGTGGGGGGCGGGTTGTGGGTGGGGCTACCACCATTCATTCCTATGGGAGGGGCGGGGCCATGGGTGGGGCAGGGCATGGGCAGAGCTACCACCATTCATTCTTATGGGAGGGGCAGGGCATGGATGGAGAGTGAGGCGGGGCAATGGGCAGGCGGGGGCATGGTGTGGGCAGGGCTTAACCCGGAAGTGAACACTGATTGGTCAATCCTTATCTCTGACAGCTGTCAATCATTTTGACATGAGGTGTACCCATTATACTACTTGTGTGTTCGAAAGACATGGTTTTTGTTAGGATTGACTGCAGGATTGATCTATACTAGTCTGGCTTGTTTGGTTTTACAATGGGTGTATTGATGTTGTACTGCTCATTGCAGTATGTAAGATGCTGCCTTTTCCTAGGTACTCATGTGTGACATGTGGATTGTTACTAAAAATCATATTTTCATACAGATGGGGGGTGTCAAAAAATGATGGGCCCTGGGTGTCACATATGCTAGGTACGCCACTGTGTGAAAGCCCAATACTTACTGTTTTTCTTTGAATTTGTACTTTGCATTGCAGTTCCCTTTCCCACGTTGGTGCTGATTAATGTGCTGCGTGCAGCTGGGATTAACTCAGTAAGGTTGCTATGACGTCTGAGAGCAGAGCCAGAGCTAGAGCTGCAAATTGCATGAACTGTTCTCTGCTACATGCTGTTATATTATACATGACTCTCTGTGTCTCAGACAAGACTGTTTAAAAAGTGTAGTTTCTTACCTGTAACGTAGGTCCTCCATGGACAGCAGGATAGTCAGCCACATATGGGTGTTGTCCCAACAGCTCCCAATTTGCGGATAAGTTCTGCAATAGCTCAGAGAGATTTTTTTTTTTTCTCTGAGCACGTGCAGTGCTCGGGCCCCACTGGGCATGCCCGAGCCATACCCATTTCCCCCTGCTTCCCCCTAATCCCCAGGATGTTCCTAGCTGTGGCCGGGTCGGCCGTATGGGGAGGCGGGTGGGTTGTGTGGCTGACTATCCTGCTGTCCACGGAGAACCTACGTTACATAGTAACATAGTAGCATAGTAGATGACGGCAGATAAAGACCTAAATGGTCCATCCAGTCTGCCCAACCTGATTCAATTTACATTTTTTAATTTTTTCTTCTTAGCTATTTCTGGGCAAGAATCCAAAGCTTTACCCTGTACTGTGCTTGGGTTCCAACTGCCGAAATCTCTGTTAAGACTTACTCCAGCCCATCTACACCCTCCCAGCCATTGAAGCCCTCCCCAGCCCATCCTCCACCAAACGGCCATATACAGACACAAACCGTGCAAGTCTGCCCAGTACTGGTCTTAGTTCAATATTTAATCTTATTTTCTGATTCTAGACCCTTTGTGTTCATCCCACGCTTCTTTGAACTCAGTCACAGTTTTACTGTCCGACAGCCAGTTTCTGACCCAGTTCACCAGTTACAAGTAAGTAACTACACTTTCTCCTAGGACAAGCAGGATGAGTCAGCCACATATGGGTGACTCCCTAGCCGAGTGATGTACCGACTGGACCTGCGCCTTAGCGCTCTGTGCATCCCTTGCCTGGCTGTGGAGGCCGAGCCGGGCAGGGTAACCAGGCGAAGCAGGTGGAGTTGTGGAAACAAGGTTTTTGATAAAGTGCTGTGTTAACTGAGCAATAATACTCACAGAACAGTGAAACTGGTCAATAGCAATCAATGAACAGTGACAAACCAACTGGTCAACAGTGACAATTCGTACTTGCATGTGAGAATTCATACTTGCATATTCCACATTCAGTCTAGACAGGAGTGCTGGAAGACCTACTTAATCAATATCTATAACACCCTACTTGATCAGTGTTTGTTGATATTTATAACCCCTTACTTGATCAGTGTTTGTCAAGGCTGTGCTAGTGGTTGCTGTCCCTCCCGGGAGGGAAGAGCCACTTCCAAGACTGCTCGGCCGACTTCCAAGACTGCTCGCCGAATGCATTTGGAGCGTGGAATGCTATGTCGAGGCAGTGAAGGTGAAGGTGTGCATGGTGAAGGTGTGCATGGAGGACCAAGTGGCTGCATCACAGATATCACCTATTGGTGTGTGGTGCAGATGAGCCATTGTGGTGGCTATGGCTCTGCGCTGGTGGGCGTGGGCTCCCACCTGCGATTGATGCTGCGCTCTTCTATAGGTGAAGGGGATGCACTTGGATATCCAGCGCGAGAGCCTGCGTTTGGTGACCGGCAGTGCTGGTCTGTTTTGGTCTTAGGAGACGAACAACTGAGGCTTGTCTGGTCTGTTGCATAGTCAGGGCCTGCACACAGTCCAGGAGATGTCCTGAGGTGGCTGTGTGCCTCCCTGTGGGGGATGCAGAGTGCCGGGAGGCACGCTGAAGCCATATTCGGCAAGAATAGGGGGTGGGTTCTGGGTACCACCCTGTTCTCATGGAGGATTGTGTCGGGGGGTGATGGACCAGGGCCTGGATCTCGCCGATACATCTGGCCGACGTGATGGAGGTCAGGGTTTTCCCAGCCAGGAATACGGGATCTGCCTCCCCAAAAGGTTTGAAGGGGTCGAGGTGAGCTGATGCGGCACCAAGTTGAGGTCCCATCCGGGCAGTGGTGGTCTGACCGGTGGGTGCAGATTGGACAGTCCCTTCATGAAATTTTGTGATTACTGGATGCCTCGACACTGGTTTGTTGTCTAGGCCAGTGTGGTATGCCGCGATTGCACTTAGGTGGACCTTGATGGAAGTGGGTTTTAGGTCCCACTGAGATAAGCTCAGTATGTACTGCAGGATGTCCAGTATGGGGCAGTTGTAGGGGTCTCGCTGCATGTCTGTGCACCGGTAGCGGAACCTTCTCCATTTCAACCCATAGCATTTTCTGGTTGAAGGTCTTCTGGCTGCCATAAGAATGTGCTCCACGTCTTGTGGTAGGTTCATCCTCTCATCATCCATGCGGTCAGGGCTAAGGAACGCAGGTCGTGGATGAGGGGTAAGGTTCCCGTGTTGTGTTATGAGAACTGCACTGATCCCTTGCCGGAACGGGAACCATGGTTGCTGGGGCCCGAACAGGGCAATCATGATCACCGTTGCTCTGTCCTGAAGGATCTTCTGCAGGACTTAGAGTGTGGCGGGTAGGTGTATAAGAGTCCATGGTTCCAACTCACAGACAGACCATTGGGGCTGAGACGGCGATGGGTTGATCTCTTTGAGCAGAGGGTCAAGTATTTTGAGTTCAGTTAGGTTGCAAATGGGTCGATGCTCAGTGTGCCCCAGGTGCTGAAGATCTTCGTCGCCGCTGGATTGAGACACCACTCATAGGGATCCAGCTGGCGGCTGAGGCTTTCTGCCAGGTCGTTCTGCTCCCCCGGGAGGTAAGTTGCCTGGATGGGGCATTAAATGGAGTTGGTGAACTCCCACATGCGGCAAGCTTCCTTGCATAGCGAGGCTGACCCTGTCCCTCCCTGCTTGTTGATGTAGTACATGGCCACCTGGTTTTATGTTTGGGTGAAGACTGCCCTGCCTGTCACCCATTGTTTGAAGGTTTCGAGGGCATTCCCTATGGCCCTGAGATCCAGTAGGTAGATATGGAGTGAGGACGCCTGGGCCGACCATATGTTCCCTGTGCGAAGATGGAGAAGGTGTGTCCCCCTCCATGTTTGGAAGCATCCATGGTGGCCACCAGCTGGTGAGGTGGTGGTCTGGTTCCCCTTTCGATAAATTATCTCGGGCCGTTCACCAGTGAAGCGTCTTATGTATGGGCTGGCGAATGGGTATCTGGGTGGTCAGAGGTTGGGTATACTGGTCCCAGTGACGTCTGAGGTGCCCTTTCAGGGATCTCATGTGTAGTCTGGTGTGCTGGACAACAATGACCGCAGCTGAGACACAGGAGGGAGCGTGCTGACAATGAGCTGCTGGCAGGGATGCACTGGGCCAGGGATGTCATGGCGTCGATCTGGTAGTCCAGTAGGACGGCCTTGGTCTGTGTGGTGTCGATGACTGCCCCGATGAACGGTATCCCCTGGGTGGGTATCAGGTGGGATTTCTTGTAGTTGATGAGGAACCACAGTTCTTGGAGGAGGGTTATGGTGGTTGTTGGAGCTGCCAGCTGTCGAGATAAGATAGGACGCACACCCCTTGAAGGCGAGGATGTGCCACTGCCATGCACTTTGTGAACACTCTTGGAGCCGTTGAGAGTCCAAGGGGTAGGACCTTGTACTGGAGGTGTCTGTCTTGGCTTTTGAAGCGACGATGCCTCCTGTGGGCTGGGTGCATGGGCACATGAGTGTATGCATCATGTAAGTTCAGGGATACCAGCCAATACTCGGGCTGTAACAGTTCCAAGACTGTACCCAGAGAGTGCATCTGGAATTGTTCCTTGTGTATGCACCTGTTGAGCTTGCAGAAATCCAGGATCGAGCGTTGTCCTTGTCCATGGGGACGCGGGGGTTCCTGGAGTAAAAACCCCTTGGTGATCTCCTCTGTTCGGCACCGCCTCTATTAATTCTGCTGAAGCAGGTCCTCTCCTTGCTGTAGGAAAATTGGGTCGTCAGATGGAGGGTGCCCCGCCCACTCTGGGGGTGGGAGTGGAGACGAATTCAGAATCCCTGCTTGATGATGCTGAGGGCCCACTGGTCGATGGTGATCCTGGGCCAAACCTTCGCAGACAATCTGATCCTGCTGGCCGGAGGGTGGTCAAGGTTCTGTTTTTGTTTTGGGGAGAGGGCTGCCCTTGGATGCCCCTGCCCCTCGGGCGGTGCTTGTTTGCGTAGCAGTTATGTTACTGTTGCGAGGGCTGGGGCACAGACTGCTGCCAGTGTGGACTGGCTCGGTGGTGAGCTGGAGTCCCTGTTTTATTTTATTTATTTATTTTTCTCTCAATGGTCTCCTGATAAAGCTGCATCTGGAACTGGAGCGCAGCAATTTGTGCGCTCAGCATTGCGCCCTCGAAGGTCTTTTTCCCAGAGGAATCCAGGGTTTTTCAGGTCCTTCCCTGACGGGGCGTTGGAGGGGGGGGGGGGTCGTGCTGCCCTATTTCTCTTAAGCACCAAGGCTACCGCAATGTCCATGTATGGCTGCTGCGGGTTGTCGAATTCCCGGGCCGGAAAGATCTGGTACTTCAGTCCCAGTCTGCCAAATCTTGTCTCTGCAGTCCAGGAGGTTCTTGTGGACTGGGATCGCCACTGCCTGCCTGACGTAGTTCAGGCATTGTAGTAATCTGTGTTGGGTACTGGTGGTCCACCCATGTGGATCTTGAGAAAGGCTGTAAGTTTCTGGAGGAACTTGGGGTAAGTCCTCATTTGTGGGTTTTTTGTTTTTTTTGTTTTTTTTATTTATTTATTTATTTTTGTGGGTGGTGACTCATGGCATGGCTGGAGGCTGGTATGTTGCTTGTTCCTCCGTTGCTTGGGTGCATGGCATGCCGCTGGAACGCGCCATGTTGTTGTGCGTGGCTCCCTCTAAGGGGGGCATTGGTAGGAGTGTTGCCCGCTGAGAGAAAAGTTGAGTCAGCAGGAGGATTAACTGTTGCTGCTGGTCCCGCCCTGGTAGTTCGCAGGTTCATGTGCTGCTCCACTTGACTGGTTGGGTGGCTCCATGTACCCCGCCAACATTCCCTGTCCTTCTTGAGAGGGGGGGGTGAGCCTGCAGAGAGGGGGCAGGATGCACCCCTTCATCTATGCCAGTGCTCCTGGCTGCGTTTCCCACTGTGCCTGGAGGCAGAGAAAGAGGAATGATGATGCCTCCTGTGTGGGCTTCTCCTGCTGTACTGCCTATTATATATTAAACTGTACAACACTGCATATAGAAATCATAAATAGTGCTATAGAAATCATAAATAGTAGCAGAGTCCCTCATGCTGGCTTTAAAAGCACTCTCTGCCTAGGTATCTGAAGTGCAGTTTCAAACCCTCACCTTTGGGGAGGCGTGGTCTGACATGCTGCATCACTGATGACATCAGCACCATCCTTTGTGAAGAGTTCCCCAGGACTGCCCCTGTTGCCAGGGAGGAAGGAAAAACCTGTGTTGCAATTGGTTGCCAGCGGTTTCCACCATGGCTGGTTGCTGAGACCCTGCCCAGTCTGAGCTCGGAAAGGCTAATGTGAAAGGCAGACTCCTCGTTCCCGACATGAGGGGGGGGAAGGGGGGAGAGGTCTGCACTGCAGACTCTGCAGGACCCCACGAGGGAAGAAGCATCGAGTTTATTATTATTTTTTTTTTTCAGAATGTGGGGAGATTGCTGTACAAGCTGAACTCTGGAGCAGCATGTCTCCTGCCAGTGGGAGAGGTCTGCAGGTCCTCCCAAGGGAAAGAAGCATGGGAGTTTCTTTCTCCTTAAGTTCAGATTGGGAGGAGGGTGAGGCAGAGCCCTCGGGGCTGCAAAAGATTATCAGAGGTTTTCCCAAAAACAAGCAGATAGGACTTACCTTAGGGCTGGAGGGGGAAACCCCGATTGGCTGCCTGCAGAGGCTGGCTGTATGCGGCAGCATGCAGGGACTCTGGGGGAGATCTCAGTCTGGAGGGCGAAAACCCTGATCTGCTGTCTGCAGAGGTTGGCTTTACGCAGCAGCATGCAGAGACTCCGGGAGAGATCTCTCAGTCTGGCGAGACCCCTATTGGCTGCCTGCAGAGGCTGGCTGTACGCGGCAGCATGCAGGGACTCCGGGAGAGATTTCTCTGCCGGGCCAAGTGCAGGCGGGGGGAATAGCTGAGCTAGGGCATCCTGGAGACTCCTTGCTGCTGTAGCTTGTGGATCCCCCGCTGCTGCATTCCGTTGAGGATGGCTGCTGGGGGAAGATTCTCGGGCCTCACTTCTCTTCATGAAGTCTCTCAGTGCCCTCTTCCTTAGCTTGTGTGCACGTGGAGACATGTGCGCACAATGCAAGCAACATGGAAACCTCGTGCACCGGATCCAATCAGTGGGCACACAATTCATGAGGATCCAGTGCATTCATCCTTCTCCTGCATCCCAGTCATTTCTTTAGATGATTCAGGCATCTTCAAGGTGATGAGTAGAAAAATTGTAATGGAGAGCTGTAGAAAATCCGACCGATGGGAACGGGCGGAAACTAAAGACTGGGGATTAGGGGGAAGCAGGGGGAAATGGGTAGGGCTCAGGCATGCCCAGTGGCGCCCGGGCCCTGCACGTGCTCAGAGAAAAAAAAATCTCTTTGAGCTATTGGAGAGCTTATCCGCAAATTGGGAACTGTTGGGACAACACCCATATGTGGCTGACTCATCCTGCTTGTCCTAGGAGAACTATATATCACCATAATACTGCTGCTGAAAGTGTTCCAGGAACCAAGCTGGTATAAACTGCTTCTTTTCAAAGCCAGGGATAAATCAGCACAGCTATTAACAGCTGCTGGGAGGTATAGCCAAAAATACCTAGGGTTTGTAGAGCATTTATCCTGGACTTTGCTATCCTTTTGGTTTTCATTTTTGAATTGCTCCAGTGCAGTGAACTGGAGACTATTTGCTGGATGGGCAGGGGAGGGCTTCAATGGCTGGGAGGGTGTAGATGGGCTGGAGTAAGTCTTAACAGAGATTTCGGCAGTTGGAACCCAAGCACAGTACCGGGTAAAGCTTTGGATTCTTGCCCAGAAATAGCTAAGAAGAAAAAAAAAAAAAATTTAAATTGAATCAGGTTGGGCAGACTGGATGGACCATTCGGGTCTTTATCTGCCGTCATCTACTATGTTACTATGTTACTATGGATGCTTTTTCATGAACATTATTTGCTCTGTGTGAAACATAACCCAAGCTCTGAAGCTTATCTGGCCGGTGGCCTGATAAACCTTAATTTTGATTTTGGAAGCCATTCTGACGTGGTGTCTGTTTATTGAATCACCTGACTTACCTGTATCCCTAGGCAGTTGCCTAGGGTGGTTGAAAGACCTGAAGGGAACCCTCAAGTTAGAGAGGGCATGCTGGAGAGAATACAGTCATGTCTCAAACCCGCTAACCATGCCGTTTGGGCGCTTAGGGGTGACAAATTTTATCAAAAGCTTTCTGGAAATCTAGATACATAACATCAACTGGCTCACCTTTATCCACATGTTTAGTCACACCTTCAAAGTAGTCAAGCAAACTGGTGAGGTAAGGCCTCTCTTAGCTGAACCCATGCTGACTTTGTCTTATTAAATTATGAATGCCCCTTGATCATTCAACGGTCCCACGGATTCCCTCACTGGTTTTCTGCTTCTGATGTACCTACAGAAATTGTTATGAGTTTTTGCCCCTTTGGCAAGTTTTTCTTCATATTCTCTTTTAGTTTTCTTTATCAATGCTTTGCATTTAACTTGCCAGTGCTTGTGTCTCTTCTTATTTTCTTCATTTGGATCCTTTTTCCATTCTTTAAAGGATGTGTTTTTTTCTCTAATAGCTTCTTTCACATCACTTTTTAACCATACCAGCTCTAGTTTCCTCTTCTTTCTACCTTTGCTAATATGTGAAATACATCAGGTCTGGGCTTCCATGATGGTATTTTTAAATAGCATCCACGCCTGATTTACAGTCCTAACCTTTGCAATTGACCCTTTTAGCTTCTTTTTAACCATTTTCCTCATTTTATCATGGTCCTCCTTTTTAAAATTAAATGCCTCTACAGCAGATTTCTTTTGCAGTGTCACTCTAGATATCAGCTCAAATTTGATCACATTATGATCACCATTTCTAAGCAGACCCAACACATTTAACTCCTGTGCTATGCCTTGCATTCCACTAAGGACCAAATCTAAAATAACTGCTCCTCTTGTCGGTTCCCAGATCAGTTGCTCCAAGAAGCAGCTTTTATGGCGTCTAGGAATTTTACCTTCCTAGCACTCCCTGATGTAATATTAAACCAGTCAATATTGGAGTAATTGAAATCAGTATAAGATAGAAATCATCTTCTATCTTATAGTAATTATCGTGCTCTTTTCCAATCATTACAGTGGTAATTGAAATCACCCATTATAGTACTGTTGCCCAATTCTCCAGCTTTCCTAATCTCTGAAAACATTTCTTTATCTGCCTGCTCATTTTGCCCTGGGGGATGGTAGTATAACCCTACCTTTATATTCTTTACCTTCACGCATGGAATTTCTATCCATATGGATTCCACACTGCTATGTCATGCAGAAAGTCTATTTGATTTGATTCAATTTCCTCTTTAACATATAGTGCAATCCCCACTCCAATTTGATCTACTCTATCCTTGCGATATAATTTGTCCTCCTTCCACCAGGTCTCTGAGATGCCTATTATATCTACCTCATAATTCAGTGCTATATACTCTAACTCTCCTTTTTTACTTATTAGGCTTCTAGCATTTATATACAGACACTTCAAATTGTGTTTTTTCTTGTAACTACAGACTTCTGAGAAGACAGGGAAAATTTTAAATCCTCCTGGCTTTATTTCACCGTTATTGAAACCTGTCTATTGGGATTCCCTAAATATCCTGTTTCAATAGTATCCTTCAAGGATATTTCACATCGAACCATCAGCTCCAGGGCGTCTGTCGGCTTTACCATTCATCTCAGTTTAAAAGCTGCTCTATCTCCTTTTTAAACTTTAGTGCCAGCAGCCTAGTTCCATCCCGGTTAAGGTGGAGTACATCCTTTCATAGTAACATAGTAGATGAAGGCAGATAAAGACCCGAATGGTCCATCCAGTCTGCCCAACCTGATTTAATTTAAATTTTTAATTTTTTCTTCTTAGCTATTTATGGGCAAGAATCCAAAGCTTTACCCGGTACTGAGCTTAGGTTCCAACTGCCAAAATCTCTGTTAAGACTTATTCCAGCCCATCTACACCCTCCCAGCCATTGAAGCCCTCCCCAGCCCATCCTCCACCAAACGGCCATATACAGACACAGACCGTGCAAGTCTGCCCAGTACTGGCCTTAGTTCAATATTTAATATTATTTTCTGATTTTAATTTTATTTTCGGTGTTCCAACAATTGCAGAATGCTGGAGCTAAATTGGCCCTTGCCAAAGGTCAGTGGTGCCATACATCTCTGAACTACCTAGGGTATGAAATTTCTTCTGAAGGTCTTCGACCACAGAAGAAAAGGATACAGGCCCTACAACAGTTAAGGAGACCTACCAATTTGACGGAACTTCCTTTCTTTTTGAGGATAAGCAACTATTCTCGACAGTTCATAGATCAGTATGTGGAGGTCTCTAGACCTTTGGTGGCCTTACTGAAGAAGGATGTACCTTGGACTTGGGGTCCTGAGCAGGAAGATGCTATGCAAGAGATGAAAGATCAGCTTAGTCACTTTCCTTGTCTGGCCTACCCCGAGAGTGGTCGTGAATTCTTCATCGACCTGGGATTCTCCAAGCACTCTATGAGTGCTGTCCTGTACTAGAAATGCAACTCTGACAAGCGTGTGGTGTCCTATGCAAGCAAAGGTTTCACGGATGTAGAGAAGAAGTATTCTGACTGTGAGAAAGCTCTGCTTTCAACTGTTTGGGCTCTGCAACATTTTCGGAGTTACATCCAAGGAGAGAAACTGATTGTGGAGACTTGTCATCAATCCATTAGTTTCCTGGGTAGTGACAGGATCAAGACTGGTCATGTCTTCAATAGCCGGATAGTCTCATGGACTTTGGCTCTCCAAGGATGGCCTTTACAGGTAAAGTATGCTCAGAAACATCATAGCACAGTAGCTCAAGGAATAGCAGAATTGCATGATTGTACAGAACAAGATTCTTTTACAGGTATACCAGAGCCTGATGTTCCACCAGAAGAGGAGGAACCACATCATCATCTTTATGATGAACAGCTCTGTGCCAATATACCTCAGGTTTACATGGACAGCTGTGCCTTCCACCAGGCTTCAGACTATGATTTGGTTGCAGGAGTGGGTGTGATATAGAATGCAGACACACCTATATAAACCTTGAAGTATCGATTGGGTGCCAAAAATAACCAATATGCAGAGATTGTAGCAGCCTTGGTTGCTGTACAGTCTGCGGTACAGAAGGGGATCCCAGAACTGATTATCTGTACAGATTCTGATTATGTGCATCAGAACTTTGTGTCTCACTTACCCGTGTGGAAAAAGAAGGACATGTTAAATTCCAAAGGAAAGCCTGTCCATCATGGAGACTTGATTCTAGCTTTAGATCAATTGGTGCGAGACAATGGCATGACCATCTATTGGAAGAAAGTGAAAGGTCACGCCAAGGTTAATAGTCCTGAGAAGATCGGAAATGAACTTGTGGATCAACTGATCAAAGAAGGTGCTTTGTCAGGTGAACTATGGCGATGCCCTGAAGAGTTGTTCTCGATGGTGCATGCTATTACTCGACGCCAAGCTAAATGGGTAGCTGAAACACCTGTATTGAGTGGTGCAGTGATGTCCCTTCCTTTGATCTTGTAACTGCTCAGAAAAAAGATCCTATCCTGGGAAAGCTTTATAATGTCATACAGAATCCACAGGAACATCCATTGTCCGAAGACGAACAGAAGGATGAAGAACTGAGGATACTCCACATCAGCAGAGATAAATTCTCGATTCACCAGGACCTGCTCACTCAGATGAGTAAGCATGGTATTGTACAGTGGGTTGTACCCCATGCCTATCAAGGAATCATGTTACAACATGACCATGATGACCCTTGTGCTGGACATAGAAGTAAAGAAGTTACCTATGAGACACTGAAGCAAGTGACCTACTGGCCTCATATGCGTCAAGATGTGCAGTTATATACGAGAGGTTGTTTGACTTGTCAATTTCAATCCTCCTCACCAACTCACTGAGCACCCTTGAGAAAGAAGGGTTTGGTTATGCCCTGGTCCTACTACTCCATTACATCCTAATTTGGTGACATTTCGGGACTTGGTCATAGCCGATATTGAAAGTATGGAAAAAACTTATGGCAACCATAAATCTAAGTTCAACCTTACTAAAGATGAATTGAGAGCTCTACAGGATCTTAAGAGGTATGTCCTGGTCTGACATCCAGATTGATTGGATCGGCCCAGTGGTCCGTTCCTCCCATGGCAATAAGTACATGCTGACTGTCACTTGTTTGTTTACCAAGTGGATTGAGTGCCTGCCTGCACCCAATTGTACTGCAGAGACTACTGCTACCTTGCTACTGAATCACGTGTTCAGTAGATGGGGGTTGCCCATGCAAGTGGACTCAGACCAAGGATCCCATTTCACTGCTGATGTGATGCAACACATGTGGAAGATGCTCAGAGTGAAAAGTAAATTGCACAAAGCTTACTACCCTCAATCATCGGGACAAGTGGAAAGAGCGAATCGTACCATCATCACCATCCTGCTGAGGCATAATCTAAAGGGTGAGAAGAATTATCTCTTCTTTCAGCTGGGCGAGATAGAATTGTATTGGTTATGGATAGGAATGTTAAGTCCCCTTGGTGATAAGCTTTAATAGATTGCTGTTATTATCAGGACTTAGTATTATAATGAATTATACCTAGTGTGTAAGAATTGGTTATATTTACTAACTTACTTAGTGATTACTGTGTAATAATTATGTGTTGAAATATATGTGTGTTGTCACGAACCTAGCCCTAGAGCGGGGCTCGTGCCAAGCTTTGCTAGTGCAAAAGCTAGTCCTTTAATTTAAAGGGCTAATCAGGGAGAGAAGATTAAGCCCAGTGTAAGGAAAATGCTGGACTTGCACTTTAACCCTGAAGCAAACAAGCAGCAGGGGGTGGAGGTTGTAGAGAGGAACAGCTTAGAACAGCCTCTGAGTCATGCCTCTTCCTCTGCTTGTCCCCAGCTGAAGGTAATAAGCAGGAAACCAGTCAAGCCTAAGCAGGCAGTGCAACTAACTCCTCCTCCTGTGAGAACGGGGCGTGGGCGTCTCTGCAATTTAGAGGCTGCTCTCAGAAGGAGAAAAGTAGTCTTCCCTGAGCCAGCTACAGGAGAGGGCTCACCTGAAGCAGTGCTTCCTTCCCAGGATATTGAAATGCTTGAAGCAGATACTGACCTGGGGCTCAGCCAGCAAGCAGTTCCAGAGCCCATGGAATGTTCTCAACCAGATGAACTGACTGAGGATACCGGCATGGATTTCAGCTAAGTAGCTGGGCTGGGTGATTAACAATGCAGCAGTAGTGCTCTGACTGTTTGTTCCTTAAAACAAGTTTCTTTTTGGGATTGTTTGTGTCTGGTGCTGCTGTGCTATGCTGAAGCAAGAAAGAAAAAAAAAAACGTTTTTGTTTTCAATTTTGAAGAGTCAGAAAGCATGAAGTTTATGTGTATTTCTGCTGAAGAATGTAACTGAGGGAAGTTAAGCAAGTGAGGGGAGAATTCACTAAACAACTAGGTTGGGTTAGTGGGGCCATTCATGGCATTCTGTTTTCAGAAAAGTTAATGGTGAATTCACTTGCTCCCCTCCCCCATTAGCTTACCTGAGCTGATTGGGGACCAAGCCGTTCTAATCTGAGGGCTTGAACTCAGCACTGTAAGGAGTGCTATCAGGATTCTTGTTGTCCTGGTGAATGGTAAAGGCAGCAGCATATTTTGGACTTTCATTTGCTGACTTGGACAATATTAACTTTTGGAGTTTGGGTTAGGATTTTGACCTACCTGAAGGAAGGTGTGGACTGTGATATACCTTTTTTGTAACAGCCACATATTTGTGTTTTTGTTGAACTTTCTTTATGGTGTGGAGTCTGAACCGTATGCAAGTAGACTCACATGCCAGTGCTCAAATAAATCGTTTGAATGCAAACCAGGAACGGATTCTGTTGATTTTCTTTGTTCCATGTATGGAGAAGGGTCCAGCAGGACTTCCTACCTTAGGAAGCACGTCGGAGTGAAGGCAAAAGTGAACAAAGTCCAGTACCATTAAGCATATTGTTCTGGGTGCTTTGTTACAATGTATTCAGATATATTGTGAACAATAATTAGTTATTATTTACTGCTGGCTTGTGAATTATATTTTTATATATATAATAAAATATTTCATATATAGCTTTGGATAAATTGGCAAAAATCTGAATCCGTGGGTGTAGTTATGGGATTTCCTAGAGACGAGATGTGCATGTGACTTGTTTATGTTGCACTAATTAGTTATACCCATAAATCTACCTACAAGAGGAACAGACGCTGCATGGAAATGAGGGGGAGGGGAGAGAAGAACAGACGCTGCATGGAAATGGATAGGAGGGGGAGGGGTGAGAGGAACAGACACTGTATGGAAATGGATAGGAGAGAGAGGGGAGGGGAGAGAGGAACTGATGATGCATGGAAATGGGTAGGGATGACAGACCATGGGGACAGCGGAGGGAAGAAGATGGGTGCCAGACCAATGGGGGGAAGTTTCTAGCAGATGCACAGAAATAAAGCAAATTCCATAAGGAAGAGGCAGAGAGAAGGCAGACAGTGGTTGGAAGGAAGAGAATGACAAGAAGATGGGAAAAGCAGAAACCAGACAACAAAGGTAGAAAAAAATTTCTATTTCTTTTATTTTTTGCTTTAGGATAAAGTAGTATTATAGCTGTGTTCAGTGGTATAAAACTATTTGAAGCTTGTGTGGATGGGATTAGATGGTTTGCAAGGATGGGGTGGGGATGGGGATCGAGCTTACGGGGTCAGGCTGAGATGGGGACCGAGCTCATGGGGATGGTCAGAGACGGGGACCGAGCTCACAGTGATGAGGTAGGAACAGGGACTGAGTTCGCGGGAACGGGGAAGAGACAGGGACAAAATTTTTCACCATGTCATTCTCTAGCACAGTTCATTCTACCATCAAATTTGAAATGACTTATACCCACACATTAAAAAATGCAATCACTTGCACATGGTAACATAGATGATGGCAGATCAAGACCCAAATGATCAAGTTTCAAGTTTCAAGTTTAATAAAAAATTTGATTAATCGCTTTATCTGAATTCAAAGCGATGTACATATTAATAAAATTAAATTGTTAAAAATATTACTACAATAAATAAAACAATCTTGACTTAAGACAAATGCAACAATACTGGAAACATAAGGAATTCGTGGGGAGAGTTTACATTATAATAAAAGTATAGAAAGACATGAAGGGAGAGTACATAAGGGAGGGTAGGGTGATGGATAAAAGAAAAAAAAAATGATTTCTAAATTTTTTTTTTTTTTTTTTGAAGGTCAAGTTATGATTAATTTAAGAATGCATCGTTGAAGAGAAAAGTTTTCAATTTACTTTTAAATTTATCGACGTTAGCTTCTTCCCTTAGATGGCTGGGGAAAGAATTCCAGGTTTGGGGAGCAATGACAGAGAACATAAACTGACGGCGCGTATTTATAATTTTTAAAGACGGAATAGATAATAAATGTTGATCTGCAGATCTTAATGTTCTATTGGTAGAGTAAGGGATTAATAATTTGTGAATGAAAGCCGGAGTTTTAAAGAAAAGAGATTTGAAAGTAAGCAGACCGATTTTGTATAATATTCTATGGGCAACTGGCAGCCAATGAGCTTCTTTAAGAAGAGGTGTTACATGGTCGAATTTTTTAGCTTTACAAATAAGTTTAATGGCTGTGTTTTGTATAATCTGTAATCGTTTAATTTCTTTTTGTGCTGTTCCTATAAGCAAAGCATTGCAATAGTCAATTTTTGAAATAACAAGAGAATGAATAAGAATGTTAAGAGATTTGATACTGAGAAATTGTGACACAGAGCGGATTTGACGGAGTCTAAAAAATGAAGACTTGATAACACTACTAATATGGTCATGAAAAGTAAGTTTTTGATCAAAGATAACACCCAGTATTTTTATATTGTATACCTCTTGTAGTGGATGACCCTTGATGGAAATTGGAAGCTTTAATTTGAAGTTTTCCTTCCAAGGGAAGAGTAATGCATTGGATTTATTAATATTTAATGCGAGTCTATTTTCATTTAACCAATTATGAATTTTCTCTAATTTTATATTAATTGATGATGAATCGGATGGTTTATTGGTGTCAATGGGATGTAAGAGTTGAATGTCATCGGCATAGGCAAATACGTTGAAGCCTATGGATTGACATAAGGTCAACAGAGAAGCAAGAAATATATTGAATAGAAGTGGAGATAATATGGAACCTTGAGGAACACCGTAAGTTGTATTGTAAGTATCAGAGGTTGTGTTATTAAAAGAGACAGATGAAGAACGATCAGAAAAGTAAGATTGAAACCAAGATAGAACTTGGTCTGAAATACCAATTGATTGAAGCCTGTTTAATAATAATTTGTGATTGATTGTGTCGAAGGCAGCCGAAAGATCTAATGAAATTAGAAGAACTGATTGATGATGGTCTAAGTAATAATGGATTGTGGTAGTCATACCTATTAACGAATGTTCTGTGGAATGATGTTGCCTAAAACCTGTTTGATTGGGGTGAAGAATGTTAGTTTTTTCAATGAAGTCTGAAATCTGGTTGAACACGACTTTCTCGGTTATTTTTGATAAAAAAGGAATATTGGCTATGGGTCTATAATTTGATGAAACTTCAGCGTTGATTTTGGGATTTTTAATAATAGGGTGAATGAGTGAATGTTTCCAGACGACGGGAACGATGCCTTGTTTTAGACTTTCCATCCATCCAGTCTGCCCAACCTTAACATTCTTTAAATTACTGATTTTAAATACCCAAGTTTATTCAAAACCGACAGATCATAACACTTTGAGTTATGAAAGTATGCACCCCAAGTACCTTAAAGATAGCCTGCCGATATCACAGTTTTTCCGATATAGACGAATGTACACATCAGAACAGTATGTTCATAAATGAGGAGAATTGAAATCTAAATTCATGCAATGGGGCTATCCCAAGAAAATTGTGAATAACACCGTCAAAAAAGCGCTGCATAACAATAGAGAATGGTTATTGCAACCACAGCAGCTGTCACAAGCCCAAAACTACAGCTGGCCTTGTTACAAGTAGAAAGCATAGAAACATAGCCCCGAAGCTGAAGAGAGCTGACAAATGCAGCATTTCTCTTACTGGCATGGACCAGGACTTAGATTCTGCGGAGGTTTCCCAAGAGCAGGAGCACTGGGAGGATTTGGGACACTATGGGGGTAAAAACTCCTTTAAACCTAGGCCAGTCACTGTTAGGACACAGCCTAAGAAACAAGCACTTGCTCCTTTAGGCACATACCTGCTGAGGCTAATTGCAGAGCAGGATAAGCCCCGGGAAAGCTAAAGCCTGCTCAGCCCCCATAGAGGCTTGGGCATGGCTAATGTGACCATTTATTTCTTTCCTCAAAATGGGACAGGACCCCTGGATCCAACACCCCCTTCCCCCCGATTCCGGATCCCATTAAATATAGTGCAAAATATAGACAGCAGATATAAATTCTCAAAAGTGACACATTTTGATTACTAAATTTAAAATGAAATCATTTTTCCTACCTTTATCTGGTGATTTCATGAGTCTCTGGTTGCACTTCCTTCTGATTGTGCATCCTCTTTCATTTCTTTCTCTTTCCCTGCCTTCCAAGCCACTCTGCTTCCCCTGCCCCCCAACAAGCCAAGCCACCCTGCTTCCCCTACCCCCCGACAAGCCAAGCCACCCTGCTTACCCTACCCCCCGACAAGCCAAGCCACCCTGCTTACCCGACGCAGCCTGCTTCCTCTGCACCTTGCTTCACTGACCCAGCAACATCAAGGCACGGGCAGCAACTGCACTGCACAAGCACCAGACCTACAAGTCTTCTCCCCCCCCCCCCCCCCCCCCCCCGACATCAATTCTGACATCGGGAGAGGAAGTTCCGGGCCAGTCAAACACTACCTGGCTGGCCTGGAACTTCCTCTCCGACATCAGAATTGACATCAGGAAGAAGGCTTCTGGGCAGCAAGCAGCAGCAGTGATGGTCTGGGGGTATGGTTTGAATCGCGCAAAGCTTTGGGACACTGTCCCTGAAAACGGGACATTTCAGCATTCTGAAGCTGTGTGTGGGGACAATGGGACAGGGGTCTAAAAACGGGATGGTCCTGTTCAAAACGGGACATATGGTCCCACAGGGAAAAGCTGTTGGAGCAGGGGGGAGACAAGGCTGAGCAAGCAGAGGAAACAGACCCATGGCAGGGTGCTCCAGATGAACAAAACAGGGGAAACAAAACCACAAACACAAATATGCAAGAGACAGAATGGAATTGTCCAAGCCAGAATGATGTGCACTAATAAAAGTGTCCTCCAACTCATCTGATAGTGTAAAAACCTTTATTCATCCAATAGCACAAAAGTTCATTCAACGACTCAATGACTCAACATGTACATATTTCGGCCGACGAGCCTGCCTCAGGAGTCTTAAGAGCCTCTAACGCCAATAAAAATTGGCATGGTATCAGCTAACAAAGGTGTTGCCAAACTTCGACAAAGACAAATAAGGAAAAAACAAGCAGAAAATGTTTGTGACGATTTCTGGAAACCAAACCAGGGACCGGCGTACTACCACTAGAAAGCTCCTGAGGCCAGGCAAGATAACAAGGTTGGGAGGAATCTTTGCCTGTAAACCAGCCAGATTGCCTGAGACCAGAGGAAGCTATGGACATTGCACTGCAACCAGTTTGTGACCGAATGGATGTGAGATAAGTGTTCCTTTTTAATTTCTTCTTTGGAGAAGCTATCAAACTGCCCTGTGTTTTTGAAAAGAGAACTGTGTGTTTGCTGGGTGTTTTGGAACCAAGCAGTCAAATGCTATTTCTGGAAATTTAAAAGTCAATTTAAGGGAGAAACTGCCCTGGCCAGAAAGGACTAATTTTGCTATGGTTTGTTTTGGGAGAGTACCCAGACTGCCACAATGGCTACATTGGAGCACGGTGAGCATTTGACTGTGCTGTGTGTGTGGAACTTTATGTTTGGGAGGGGGGGGGGTTCTTTGGGTTTTTCCCCAGGTTTGGCTATCACAAGCCACTCATTGCTGTGGTGGAGATTGTTGGGGACAGAATCCACAATAGATCATAAGGGTTGAGATTGTGGGGCCTATAAGGCTAATATTTCAGTGGATTCAGCAATTCTCCCCTTTGCCCTAACTCACCTGAGTTGGCAGTGAGCCTGACTGTATTCAAACAGGCACAGTGAGATTTGTAGCAGAATCTTTGGAGACTATATGAACTGCTATGAGCATACCCTGTACATGATTTGTGTTTTGAATTTTTGTTGGAGAAAAAAAAACAGAAGCTTTTTTTTTTTTATTTTATATTTATCAAATTTTACATTTTATAAATCAAGTATCCACTTGTACAGAAAGTTGAAGAAAAGCAGGAAAATAATACTCGTAGGTAAAATACATAATAATCAACTAAATAAAAATAAATGTTTAGCTTAAATTCAGCTCAAGTCCTCTAAATTAGATCCAAGAAGGATGAGGCGGAGATATTAACAGATACTAACAAATATCAATTCAAATATTAGGAAAACAAAGAAGCTTTTTTTAGATTTATTTATTTTATTTTTAAAATTTCTATACCGTTTTAAGCCAAAATGATTTATAAAAATGTTACATACATAAAATTTTGCAACAAATAGGACAGATGAGCACAAACAATCAAATCCTTCGAAAGTCAGTGAAAAGGGAAAATCACTACTTAAAGAAACGCGTTTACAAACAATTGTGTTTTAAGTAGTTTTCTAAATGTATTCGTATCACTACATTTCCTTATTTGCCCAACAAGGGAGTTCCACAATCTTACCCCTGCATAACAAAAGGTTATTAAATTGGTTTCCATTTTTTTGGATTAACATTCGCTTTCAGCAGTGCAGAATTTTCAGAGTGCAATGATCTTTTCGGTTGGTAACTAGTCTTGTTCTTTTTTTAAATTCTTTATTGATTTTCTGAACTTCAAAAGTGCTAAAACACAAATATTTATCATATAATAAGTTAATAAAAGCACATTCAACTTACAAATATGCATAACTAAGGTGACCATATGTACTGTTTTGAATGGGAACGTCCCTTTTTCAGATCCCCTGTCCCATTGTCCCCTCACAGCTTCGGGACACCGAAATGTCCCGTTTTCAGAGATGGCATCCCGAAGTTATGAGTGGGGACAATGGGACAGGGGATCGCCTGGATTCAGCAGCGGCAACATCATCGCTCAGGGCCCTGCTGACTATCTTTCCTTCCCATGCAAAACCCCGCCGACCCTCCCATGCGAGATGACCGATCGAGTGACAAACCTCCCTCCAGCAGCGTTGGCAGCCGCAGCACTCTAAACATGCTGCTTCACGGATTTCTCCTGCCAGTGAGTCCCTCTGCCATGTCACTGATGATGTCATCAGTGACACAGCAGAGGGAATCACCAGTAGGACAAAGTCGCGAAGCAGCCTGTTTAGAGTGCTGCGGCTGCCAACGCTGCTGGAGGGAGGTTTGTTGCTTGGTCATCTCGTGTGGGAGGGTCAGCAGGGTTCGCATGGGAGAGAGAGATAGGAGAGTCAGCGGGGGTTCGGCAGGGAGGGGGGAGAAGCGGTCTGCCTCGGGTGCTCCAAGGCCTGGCACCATTACCTTCTTTGGGCAGCAGCAGCGTT
Organism: Geotrypetes seraphini; assembly: GCF_902459505.1. Classification (NCBI taxonomy): domain Eukaryota; kingdom Metazoa; phylum Chordata; class Amphibia; order Gymnophiona; family Dermophiidae; genus Geotrypetes; species Geotrypetes seraphini. The sequence goes on from NC_047094.1 coordinate 62,441,783, forward strand.
TACAATTCGCTGCTATTGCTGGCTTCAGGCCTTCCTCTCTGCCGGGTCCTGCTTACTTCCTGTTTTCATGAAGACAGGACCCGACAGAGAGGAAGGCCTGAAGCCAGCAACAGCAGTGAATTGTGAATGCTGCTGCTGCTGCCCGATGACGTTCATGACACCAGGCCTTTGGTGACAGAAGGCGGAAAGGGAGCAGAGGGGGAGAGAATTGGGGAGAGTGTTGCTGTACCCAATTGGAGGGAGAAGGAAGATGAGGGAGGGAATGAAAGGAGATGCCAGGGCTTGGAGGGAAGAAGAGATACCAGGGCATGGAGGGAAGGAGGAAGGTATGCCTGACCAAGGGGAAAGGAAGGAGGAGATGTCAGAGCATGGAGGGGGAGGGCGAGATGAAAGAAAAGGAAAGGAGAGAGATGCCAGGGAATCAGGGAAGGGATGATGCCAGACCGTGGGGTGCGAAGGAAAGAAAGGAGAAAAGAGAGATGCCAGAGCATAGGGGAGGGGGTGGTGACAGAGAGAGAGAGAGAGAGAAAAATGGAGAGATGGCAGAGCTGAAATCAATCATGTACAAAGGAGAGAAGGGGCACAGGATAGTTTATGGAAGGAGCATAGAAAAAGGGAAGATGCCATATGGAAGAGAGAGAGAGAGAGGGCAGACACTGGATGGAAAGGGCAGAGAGGGCAGACACTGGATGGAAAGGGCAGAGAGGGCAGTGAATGGAAGGGGCGAGACAGAGGGTGAACAGTAGATGGAAGGGATAGAGAGAGGGAGACAGACACTGAATGGAAGTGTGAGGGAGAGATGGAGCAGATGCTGGAAGGAAGTGGAGAGGAGAAAAAAAATGGGCACATGCTGGATTGAGGGAAGAGGATAGAGTTAGATACTGAAAGGGGTGAGGGAAAGATGTGGCAAGCTATAGGTAGACACAGGGAAAGAGGGAAATTGAGGGCTGAATAGTAAAAAAGAATTTAGACAGAGGCAGAAAATAAATTGAGAAGGAAGAACAGGAGGAAAGGGAGTGGAGAGAGAGATGCCAGAGCAGGATGGAAGGGGAGGAGACAGATCCAGACCTGGGAGGAGGAAAAGAGGAAGGAGACAGATACTAGATCTGATGGGAAAAAAGGAGGAGAGAGATATGCTAAAATTTGCTGGGAGGGAAGGAGGGAGGAAGGAAAGAAGGAGAGAAAGAGTCAGAGGAAGGGGGGTTGTAAGCAGATTAGAAAGACTACAGAGAGAAAGGCCTGGATGAAAGGGAAAAGACAGGAGGCAGATGCAGGACTATGGGAGATTCAGACAGAGGGGGGGGGGGGAGGGGGAGAGAGAGAGAGAGAGAGAGAAAGACCTGTAACAAAGGTAAAAAGGCTGTCGTTAGTGCTGGTTAGCACTGTCTTCATCGGGACAGGCAGTCCCGCAGCAGCCCGACCCAGCCAGCTGAGAGGGTCCTCCGGGGAGCCTTAAAAATCGGAGCAGCTGTCGAGGGAGCCTGTCGTTAGTGCTGGTTAGCACTGTCTTCATCGGGACAGGCAGTCCCGCAGCAGCCCGACCCAGCCAGCTGAGAGGGTCCTCCGGGGAGCCTTAAAAATCGGAGCAGCTGCCGAGGGAGCCTGTCGTTAGTGCTGGTTAGCACTGTCTTCATCGGGACAGGCAGTCCCGCAGCAGCCCGACCCAGCCAGCTGAGAGGGTCCTCCGGGGAGCCTTAAAAATCGGAGCAGCTGCCGAGGGAGCCTGTCGTTAGTGCTGGTTAGCACTGTCTTCATCGGGACAGGCAGTCCCGCAGCAGCCCGACCCAGCCAGCTGAGAGGGTCCTCCGGGGAGCCTTAAAAATCGGAGCAGCTGTCGAGGGAGCCTGTCGTTAGTGCTGGTTAGCACTGTCTTCATCGGGACAGGCAGTCCCGCAGCAGCCCGACCCAGCCAGCTGAGAGGGTCCTCCGGGGAGCCTTAAAAATCGGAGCAGCTGCCGAGGGAGCCTGTCGTTAGTGCTGGTTAGCACTGTCTTCATCGGGACAGGCAGTCCCGCAGCAGCCCGACCCAGCCAGCTGAGAGGGTCCTCCGGGGAGCCTTAAAAATCGGAGCAGCTGCCGAGGGAGCCTGTCGTTAGTGCTGGTTAGCACTGTCTTCATCGGGACAGGCAGTCCCGCAGCAGCCCGACCCAGCCAGCTGAGAGGGTCCTCCGGGGAGCCTTAAAAATCGGAGCAGCTGCCGAGGGAGCCTGTCGTTAGTGCTGGTTAGCACTGTCTTCATCGGGACAGGCAGTCCCGCAGCAGCCCGACCCAGCCAGCTGAGAGGGTCCTCCGGGGAGCCTTAAAAATCGGAGCAGCTGCCGAGGGAGCCTGTCGTTAGTGCTGGTTAGCACTGTCTTCATCGGGACAGGCAGTCCCGCAGCAGCCCGACCCAGCCAGCTGAGAGGGTCCTCCGGGGAGCCTTAAAAATCGGAGCAGCTGCCGAGGGAGCCTGTCGTTAGTGCTGGTTAGCACTGTCTTCATCGGGACAGGCAGTCCCGCAGCAGCCCGACCCAGCCAGCTGAGAGGGTCCTCCGGGGAGCCTTTAAAATCGGAGCAGCCGCGGTACGCGGCCCGCGGTCGCGAGCCTCGGGTCGCGAGCTGAAGGGGCGTGGCTAAAGGGGCTTGCCCCTTTTGAGCCCCTTCGGAGCCTAAGAGGAGCAGGGAGCAGGACTACCATCTCTTCAGCATGGGTAAGAGGAAAGCTAAGGCAATACCATCTGCTGCAACAACAGGCCCGATGGATCGCCATCTTGTGGTTCCCATCTTGCCTCCTGTTGAGGAACAGGTAACTTTTAATATTCAAGCTGTCTCCTTATCCTCTGGGGAACCAACACCACCTCCTCAACCATCATATTCCTTACGGTTAGAAGAATCTCCTTCCCCTTTTAAGGAAGGAATAATTTCTTCTTCCCTTCAATCATTGTCAGTATCTGGTCTGGAGGTTTCAGGACAGTCCCTGGGGCAAGCTAAAGAACTAACCCCAGTGCAGATGAGTACTGGGCAAAGCTCAGACGCTCTCCCCAGGGATAAAGTGATCACTCTAAATGATGTTTGGCTTAGTATTAACAGAATAGAGTCATCCCTACAAAAAACCGTTTTGAACTTATGTCAATTTTCATCTGATGTAACTGTGAAAATTAAAGAACAAAATAATAAAATTGGAGAAACAGCTGTAAAGGTTGAAAAGTTAGATCAGGCAGTAGGTAATTTACAAGCTAGTGCTGTTTCTAATATAAAGGATAGTATGATGTTACATGCTAAGTTAGAAAAAATGGAAAATGCTATTAGAGTTAAAAACCTTCGCTTGCTAAATTTTCCTACCACACATTACCTTTCTGCAATGGAACTTTTGAAAATGTATTTGAGGGAGATATTACATTATAACAAAGTGGAGACCTTTGAGGTCGATAATTTATATTACATTTCAAGAGATTCCAAAGAAAAGGTAGAGGAAGGTGGAATGGATAGAATAGTATCACCAGAGAGTTTGAATGTATCACAGTTTTTGGAGTCTTCTAAAGACATAATTGAGAAACGAGCAACTCTTCTCGTGACCTTCAAGACAGAACTTGAGAAACAAGATATTTTGAAATTATATTTCCTGAAAAAGCAAGAGATGTTTTGTGGTCAACGGGTGATAATTTTTCCAGATGTCTCTAGACAAACTCAGTTTAAGAGGAAACAGTTCCTTCAGCTAAAGCCTAAGGTTTTGGCAGTCGGAGCTACTTTCTTCTTAAAATTTCCATGTAAATGCCTAATATCATATGGAAATGATAAATATGTGTTTTTTGATCCAGCCCAGGTGGAAGATTTTATCAAAGAGAAACCTTTGTTGAAAGTTTAATTCCTTATTTTGGTTTACTTTTGGAGGATGATGTATAATATATATAATAGCCATTTGCCTGTTCCTAGAAAGTAGATAGAAAGATTTGCTTTGATGTTTTATTTGTACTGGCGATCAGCTTTAATGTGGACTAGGATACGGTTGAATTAGTTTTCTTATATTATGTTAATTCCCATTTGGGAATTTACATTTTGTATTTTGTATTTTTTTTGTGTTCATTCATGTATGTTTGTTACAGAGATATTATAATGAATAATCCAATAAATAAAGGAAAAAAAAAAAAAAAAAACAAAGGTAAAAAGGAGAACTGACACTGGATCTGGGGAGGGTAACAGAAGGAAAAGAGAGAGAGACCTGACTCAAAGGGGATGGGGCTGGATTGTGAAAGAAATGTTGGATGCAAAAGAAAGAAAGATTGGATGCACAGTCAGAAAGAAGTACAACCAGAGATTCATGAAATCACCAGACAACAAAGGTAGGAAAAATGATTTTATTTTCAATTTAGTGATCAAAATGTGTCTGTTTTGAGAATTTATATCTGCTGTCTATATTTTGCACTATATTTGTCTATTTTTCTATAGTTACTGAGGTGACATTGCATATTTAAAGTAATCTGCCTTGACATCTTTGAAAAAAACCCGAAACTCATAAATGATAATTAACATTTTCTCTGCGCACAGTGTGCTTTGTGGGTTTTTTAATATTTTATGTTTACCATTATGAATTAATAAGATATTGTATGTATATGAAAATGAATGGAAGAAATAGGGGGCAGGACTGGGGCGAGGCTAGGTCGGGATTGGGGGCGGGACTGAATATTAATAGATGTCCCGTTTTGATGAAAAAAATAAATGGTCACATTATGCATAACCAACCATTTTCTCCCCCACCCCCACCCAATGATTATTCAATAAAACACAGAAACATAGATTATCCCAATAACCTTACCCTATTCAGATAAAAAATATCCTCCCACCCCAGGTGGATATACTCAAAAGTCAAATTAGGACAGAAATAGCCCCCCCCTTTCCTGGATGTGTACGAAAATAAACAAAAACTGACTCATAATCAAAGACCTACTATAGTGAGGTAATATATAATGTCAACGGCCCCCAAACCAGCTTAAATAAATTACTGTGCCCCAAACTATCGGCATTAATTTTTTCATATCTATAGGAGAAGCACAAATTTGCCCACCAGAAAGGAAAATTTAGGTGGTCGTAGTTATTCCAATTTCGGGTTACCATCTGCATGGCTATCCCGGTCATGACAAGAAAAAGAAGACATTTATAACGATCCATAGGGGGTTTAACATGTAATAACGTTCCACATATGACCGCCTCATACATCAGTGGAATTGACGATTCCAATATGTTGTTAATCGTACCCCATATTGACCTCCAAAAGTTAAGTATCAAAGGACAATAGAACAACAGATGATCCAGTATCCCTATGTCCAGATGACAATGCCAGCATCTATTAGATTTAGAACTGTCTAACTTGTGTAACCTAACAGGGGTCCAAAAAGATCTATGCAACAGAAAAAAACCATGTTTGTTTCATAGATGCTGACACTGTACATCTCATCCTCAAAGTCCAAATTCGTGGCCATCAAGATGCAGGAATATACTGCTTAATCTCAATGCTCCAAATGTCTCTAAGACCATTTTTTGGTTTTTTATTCAAGAAATCAGATATTAATTTATACCACCAGGCAGCCTGATGACCTAACGAATCTATCTGGAAGCATAAGACCTGTAAGCTGTAATAATTTTTTTATTTTGCCAATCAGCGAACCCCTTCTGAATGGCTTGCTTCAACTGCAACCACTTATAATTTTGAGACTTCGTGATCTTAGAATTACATGGTTCTAAATGTACCGAAAGTTGGCTCGCAGTTAGAACCTTGTAATCCCATGCACAGACTAATTTCAGTACATAGAACCATGTAATTTCTTATGAAATGAAGGAACGGTTAAAGTTGCAATAAATCCTCGTGAATGTTGTAACATCTACATGTCAGACAGAACCCAGAAGTCATTGGAGTTAAAAATACTGAAAATTGTCACTTAGAACCCTGTAATTCTAAGGTCATGACTTAGCAATACCAAGGGGTCCTTTTACAAAGCCGCGCTAGCAGTTTTATCACACGTACCGGATTAGCACGCGCTATAGTGCACGCTAGCCAGAAATCTACCACCTGCTCAAAAGGAGGTGGTAGTGGCTAGTGCGTGCAGCAATCTCGTGTGCACTATTCCGCGCATTAGGGCCCTAGCACGGCTTTGTAAAAGGAGCCCCAAATGTTTGTTGCAATCGTGAAAAATCAAGCATTTTCCCATATGACATAACATCATCTAATGTGCGAATGCCTGCATCCAATGCCTCTAAAAGATCCCAGACCCACCTATTTGAATCTTGGAGTTTAACCATAGGGATTGATAAGTAGATTTCTCTATTGGAACATCTGTTAATTTGTTAATAAATTTCAAAGTTTTCCAGGTATCAAATAAAATACTATTGTTCTTAACATATCTGGTTAATCTGATACTCAACACATGTACCTTTCGCTGATTGTATCTGTATTCGCTGATTGTACCTCTTCGCTGACTGTCCAGCCCTTCTTTGTTGTAAACCGCCTTGAACTAATACGGCTTTGGCGGTATATAAGAAATAAAATTATTATTATTATTATAATGGGGACATCAATTGCCACTCTAAATATAACCAATCAGGGAGATGTTCCATGAACTTGGGGAGCTCCAATACATACCCTGAGCTACAGCCTCAGCACTTATTAAAACGGAAAATTTACCTCACCCGCCGCAATTGGTTTTTGTAAAGATACTAAAGCAATTCGAGCAGTTTTACCCAGTCAAATAAATTTAGTAATGCTACTATTTAATTTCTTATAAAAGGACCCCTGAAAATAAACTGGCAACATACCCATTTGGTAACAAACCACAGGCAAAATCATCATTTTAACCATATGAACTCTCCCCCCACCAAGACAGATGTAATGGGTTCCATTGCTCACACATTTCTGAGACCTTTAGCAATAAGGATCTTTCATTTACTTTCATCGTTTCTTCCAACGTTTTCTGAATCCATATGCCTATTTTTGCTCAGTTAGCTGCCTGACATGGATAGCTGAAGATGTTTTCTGTGATAAGTTTTTCTATAGAAAACCAGGATTTAAAATCAAGCCTGACTAGTGATTTAAATTGATTTGATTTAAATCAAATCCACTCTGTCAAGAATGACCATACACAACTTGAACAAATTGATAAGATCTTATATTTCTATATACTACAGGAAACCAATGTAGTTTCAGCAATGGTTATACATGTTGTAAACGTAATGCACCCAATCATCCTAGCAACTATATTCTTTTATCATCTGCAATGCTCATATCTTTAATTTCACCAGACCCAACCATAGAACATTGCAGAAATCCAGTCTACAGATTACTAGACATTGTATCGCTGTCCTAAATTACAAACAGACATTGGCCTAACTCTAGACAACATCTGAAGGTACAAAAAGGATACATTTACCACCTGTAATACATGTGCTTTCCATTGTTAATTTTGAATCCAAATGGATACCTAGCAGCCTCATTTGTGACAGTATGGGTATCCCCTAATTATACAGCCATGCCTGCATCAAATAACCTAGATACCCACTCTCTCAGCAAGTCATGCAATTCAAATAAGGCCCCCTCCTTTATCCTTCTCACCTGCTGCCCAATATCAAAACCATCAACATGCAGCATCAACAAAAAACTGAGCATGAAGTGATCAGACACCATAAAGAGAGCCCAAGGAGGCCTCAACGATGAGATAATCAAGGCACAACAAAGGAATCATGAAGATGAGATGTCAATAATTCAGCCACAAGTGTACATTTCAAAGTTCACTTTATTGAAAGTAGCACTGCGAGGACTCAATGACTCAAAACGGACAGTGTTTCGGCATCTTTGACTTTGTCAAAAGTCTGAACAGCTGATAGTTCTATCACATAAATAGAGCATTTAATACAAGTCAAATTTAGAAACGAGTAGGAAAATATCTGGTATCAAAAGCGAAGCTGACCCTCATCATTCTGATCAACGGTTTGAAAAAGTTTGACCATGTGAGCCCTATTATCAAGAATTGCATTGGCTTCCTGTGGAGGCTTGAGTTAAATTTAAATCAGTGTATAGATAATAGGGCTATGCCAAAGTGCCTTCAGGAGGCCCATATAATAGTCCTACTGAAACTAGGGAGAGATCCTTTGTGCCTGGGGTCTTATAGGCCTATCTCCCTTCTTAACTTCGAAACTAAACTCTTAGTGAAAGTGTTAGCCAACAGATTGATGCAGGTGCTGCCTGATCTGATACACAAATCACAGGTCAGTTTTGTAAATGATTACTATATTGTCTGTAATATGTGACAAATTATTTTAGCTATGGAGTGTAGGTAGATTTATGGGTATAACAAATGATTGCTATATAAACAAATCATGTGTTTGCTAGGGTAAACCATAAACACCTTATCCCGGGGTTCTGTAATCTTTGCCAACTTATATAAAAATAGAAACCAGGGCTTTATGAAAGAGTTTTATTATAGATATAAAAATATAATTCATAAGCCAGCAATAAATAATAACTAATTATTGTTCACAAAATATCTGAATACATATATGAAACTCAGTACATAATTATTACACAATAATCCCTAAATAAATTAGTATATATACTAATTCTTACACACTAAGTAATTCCTTATAATAATAATTCCTGATTAGCAGCAATCTATTACAGTTTATCACAAAGAGTAATTAACGTCTCCTTTCCTGAAACTAATCAGAGATCTAACTAGCCCAGCTGATAAGGAAAATATGATTCCTTGCTCACCATCCTTCAGGTCAAGCCTAATGGAGATAGAATCAGTGCTTGTCCTCGGCATGCCACGATGTAGAATTTCTTCCGGTCAGCAAGAGTCCATTATTTACTGAAGTGAGCTATAAAAGTTTGTCAGCAACAGTTCCTTAGGTGATATGAAAACCAGGTCTGTATAAAGTCCTGTTTCTTCACTCTTTGGTAGAGCTAATCACAAGAGGTAACTTATCAGATTTTATTATTATAGAAGGTGTGCAGAGAAACCTATGCTAAGATCCAAGCTCCCTTATACCTCAGCACAGACTAATAATTAATTAGACACCTTCTCCTTAGTTTTTGTCAGATGACCTCTCAGGACCAATACAGAAACAGAACCTGGATCAATAGCCTTTCTGTGTGTAAAGTCTAGTACAGGCCTTGAGAAAGAGGTGCCTTAGTTAGATAAGAACAGCATAGAAGTTGATGACTCCTACAGCTTCACACGGGCTCAGCATGTAGGCATAGTCAGATGTCCTTGAATGGAGAAACACACAGTTCTGGTGAACATACCCAGAATGCATCTGGCAGGCACCAACAATGATTTCTTTTTTTTCTCTTCTTGTATGTAACATAGTAACATAATAGATGAAGGCAGATAAAGACCCGAATGGTCCATCCAGTCTACCCAACCTGATTCAATTTAAATTTTTAATTTTTTCTTCTTAGCTATTTCTGGGCAAGAATCCAAAGCTTTACCCGGTACTGTGCTTGGGTTCCAACTGCCGAAATCTCTGTTAAGACTTACTCCAGCCCATCTACACCCTCCCAGCCATTGAAGCCCTCCCCAGCCCATCCTCCACCAAACGGCCATACACAGACACAGACCGTGCAAATCTTCCCAGTACTGGCCTTAGTTCAATATTCAATATTATTTTCTGATTCTAAATCCTCTGTGTTCATCCCACGCTTCTTTGAACGCAGTCACAGTTTTACTCTCCACCACCTCTCTCGGGAGCGCATTCCAGGCATCCACTACCCTTTCCGTAAAGTAGAATTTCCTAACATTACCCCTGAATCTACCACCCCTCAACCTCAAATTATGTCCTCTGGTTTTACCATTTTCCTTTCTCTGGAAAAGATTTTGTTCTACGTTAATACCCTTCAAGTATTTGAACGTCTGAATCATATCTCCCCTGTCTCTCCTTTCCTCTAGGGTATACATATTCAGGGCTTCCAATCTCTCCTCATACATCTTCTGGCGCAAGCCTCCTATCATTTTTATCGCCCTCCTCTGGACCACGTCAAGTCTTCTTATGTCCTTCGCCAGATACGGTCTCCAAAACTGAACACAATACTCCAAGTGGAGCCTTACCAATGACCTGTACAGGGGCATCAACACCTTCTTCCTTCTACTGACTATGCCTGTCTTTATATAGCCCAGCATCCTTCTGGCAGCAGCCACTGCCTTGTCACACTGTTTTTTCATCTTTAGATCTTCGGACACTATCACCCTAAGGTCTCTCTCCCCGTCCGTGCATATCAGCTTCTCTCCTCCCAGCATATACGGTTCCTTCCTATTATTAATCCCCAAATGCATTACTCTGCATTTCTTTGCATTGAATTTTAGTTGCCAGGCATTAGACCATTCCTCTAACTTTTGCAGATCCTTTTTCATATTTTCCACTCCATCTTCGGTGTCTCCTCTGTTACAAATCTTGATATCATCTGCAAAAAGGCACACTTTTCCTTCTAACCCTTCAGCAATGTCACTCACAAACATATTGAACAGGATTGGCCCTAGCACCGAATCCTGAGGAACTCCACTATAGAGAATGACACGGTGAAAAAATTGGTACCCGTCACCGCCCCGTCCCCGTCTCACCATCCCCGTCACCGCCCCGTCCCCGTCTCACCATCCCCGTCACCGCCCCGTCCCCGTCTCACCATCCTCTTCACCGCCCCATCACCGCCACTGCCACCCCATTCACCGCCCCGTCACCGCCACTGCAATCCCATTCACTTTTCTTTATTTACGTATAAAGGAAACATTCTTTAAAACTTTAAAACTTAGTTAAATATTAGTTAATAACTATACAAAAACAAAACACGCAGAGAAAAAATAATTAATATAAATTTTCAAAACTGACACATTTTGATCACTAAATTTAAAATAGTTATTTTTCATACAGTTTTTCAATCACTAATCTTCCACCACCCCTGGGGCTAGCAATGCAAAAACAAACACGACATGTACTTTAAATGCTTACAATGTTAGCCTATATGGTAAGTAGACGCGGCCGCTGTACCTAATCGCGGCAAAGATCTCCCTGCCGTGATTAGCATAGTGACCGCGGCTACGGCTGCAAGTCTCCCCTCCCCCCAGCAATCACGGCAGGAGGGCACCCAACCCCTCCTGTAGACCCCCCCAACGGCCCTCCCGACAATCGCAGCAGAAGGGTACCCAACCCCTCCTGCCGGTCCTCCCAATGGCCTCCCCTAAGATCGCCGGCAGGAGGGTACCCAACCCCTCCTGCTGGACCCCCCCCCCAACGAACCCTCCCACCCCGGAACCCCCTTAGTCTTACTTTCCAAGTTGGACCGGACGGCTCCTCACACGTATGGCCAGCAGGCTTGCCTCCATCCAAATGAGGCGGGCCCGCCCCTACCCTGCCCAACCCACAGGATCCTAGGGCCTGATTGGTCTAGGCACCTAAAGCCACTCCCGCTATAGGAGGGGCCTTAGGTGCTTCGGCCAATCAGGCCCTAGGATCCTGTGGGTTAGGCAGGGGAGGGGAGGGGCGGGCCCGCCTCATTTGGACGGAGGCAGGCCTGCTGGCCAGACGAGCGAGGAGCTGTCCGGTGCAACTTGGAAAGTAAGACTAAGGGTGGTGTTTCGGGATGGCGGGGTTTGTTGGGGGAGGGACCGGCAGGAGGGGTTGGGCACCCTCCTATTGGCGATATAGGGGGCCGTTGGGGGTGCCGGCAGGAGGGGTTGGGCACCCTCCTACCAGTGAGGGCGATCGTCGGGGGGGGCGGGTTCTATTGGCAGGAAGGGTTGATCTGACAAATGAGCACGGTGAAAACACAGGTAAATAGCGGTTCCTAGAAGGGGGGACATTGGCCTGCGGGGACAAATCTATTCACCGTTTTTGCGGTCGGTGAAAGGATTTGTCCCCGCGTCTGCGGCGATTTGCTAATGAGGTCACCATAACCCGCAGCCAAACCGCAGCCACGCAGCGGTTCGCTGCAGGGATCGCTCCCCGTGTCATTCTCTACTCCACTACTCACCTTTCCTTCCTTCGAGCGACTTCCATTAACCACCACCCTCTGGCGTCTGTCCGACAGCCAGTTTCTGACCCATTTCACCACTTTGGGTCCTAACTTCAGCCCTTCAAGTTTGTTCAACAGCCTCCTATGAGGAACTGTATCAAAGGCTTTGCTGAAATCCAAGTAAATTACATCTAGCATATGTCCTCGATCCAGCTCTCTGGTCACCCAATCAAAAAATTCAATCAGGTTCGTTTGGCACGATTTACCTTTTGTAAAGCCATGTTGCCTCAGATCCTGTAACCCATTAGATTCAAGGAAGTACACTATCCTTTCTTTCAGCAACACTTCCATTATTTTTCCAACAACTGAAGTGAGGCTCACCGGCCTGTAGTTTCCTGCTTCATCCCTGTGACCACTTTTATGAATAGAGACCACATCCACTCTCCTCCAATCCCCAGGAATCACTCCCGTCTCCAGAGATTTGTTGAACAAGTCTTTAATAGGACTCGCCAGAACCTCTCTGAGTTCCCTTAGTATCCTGGGATGGATCCCATCTGGTCCCATCGCTTTGTCCACCTTCAGTTTTTCAAGTTGCTCATAAACACCCTCCTCCGTGAACAGCACAGAATCTACTCCATTTTCTCATGTAACTTTGCCAGACAATCTCGGTCCTTCTCCAGGATTTTCTTCTGTGAACACAGAACAGAAGTATTTGTTTAGCACATTTGCTTTTTCCTCATCACTCTCCACATATTGGTTCCCAGCATCTTTTAGCCTAGCATTTCCATTTTTCATCTTCCTCCTTTCACTAATATATCAGAAAAAATTTTTGTCTCCCTTTTTTACATTTTTAGCCATTTGTTATTCCGCCTGTGCTTTCACCAGATGTATCTCTCTCTTGGCTTCTTTCAGTTTCACCCTGTAGTCCTTTCTGCTCTCCTCTTCTTGGGTTTTTTTATATTTCACGAACGCCAACTTTTTCGCCTTTATTTTCTCAGCCACTAGGTTCGAGAACCATATCGGCTTGTTTTTATTGATTTTCTTCACATAAAGGTCCGTAGCCATTTTTATCGCTTTTTTCAGCTTAGACCACTGTCTTTCCACTTCTTTTATGTCCTCCCATCCTAACACCTCTTTCTTCAGGTACTCTCCCATTGCATTAAAGTCCATACGTTTGAAATCTAGGACTTTATGTATCGTGCGGCCGCTCTCCACTTTAGCCGTTATATCAAACCAAACCGTTTGAGGATCGCTACTTCCCAGGTGAGCACCCACTCGAACATTAGAGATACTCTCTCCATTTGTGAGGACCAGATCCAATATCGCTTTTTCCTTTGTGAGTTCTGTCACCATTTGTCTGAGCAGAGCCTCTTGAAAGGCATCCACAATCTCCCTACTTCTTTCCGATTCTGCAGACAGAACATTCTAGTCTGCATCTGGCAGGCTGAAATCTCCCAACAGCAGAACATCCTCTTTCCTTCCAAACTTTTGGATATCCACAATCAGATCCTTATCAATTTGCTGCGATTGAATCAGAGGTCTGTAGACTACACCCATGTAGATAGAAGTTCCATCTTCTCTTTTCAGAGCGATCCATGTCACTTCTTCCTCTCCCCAGGTCCCTTGCATTTCAGTCACTTGGATATTGATCTTTACATAGAGATCTACTCCTCCACCTTTTTGACCATCTCTGTCCTTCATAAAAAGATTATATCCCGGTATGTTTGCATCGCATCCATGTGATTCACTGAACCATGTCTCTGTGATAGCGACAATATCTAGATCTGCCTCTAACATCAGGGCTTGCAGATCATGAACTTTGTTGCTTAGACTGCGAGCATTTGTGGTCATCGCTTTCCAGCTATTTTTCAGCGATAATCTCCTTTTTCGTATGGATTTTTGTGTCGTTTCACTTTCCGTTGCAATACTAAGAAATGAGTTGCTGATATTGTTTATGTTGCAGTCTTTACTACTATCACATCTTTTCTTTTGCCGGGGTGGTCTCTATAATTGTCCTTCGTACATACACCACCCCACCTTCTAGTTTAAATGCTTAGAAAAATATTGTCTAAATTTCTCTGCAAGGTTTAGAACATAAGAACATAAGAAGTTGCCTCCACTTGTTCAGACCCGAGGTCCATCGTGCCCAGCAGTCCGCACCCGCGGCGGCCCATCAGGCCCATGACCTGTAATGTGATCCTTCTCTAATCCCTTTTATCCTTCTATCCATACTCTGTCTAAAACCTATCTCTTCCTCTATCTGTATCCTTCAATCCCCCTATTGTTCAGGAATTTATCCAATCCTTCCTTGAACCCCCGTAGTGTACTCTGCCCTATTCCACCACATTCCAGGTGTCCACCACCCTCTGTGTAAAAAAGAACTTCCTAGCATTGGTTCTAAAGTTGTCCCCTTTCAACTTCTCTGAGTGCCCCCTTGTGCTTGTGGTTCCCAATAATCTGAAGAATCTGTCCCTTTCCACCCTCTCTATGCCCTTCATGATCTTGAAAGTCTCTATCATGTCTCCTCTGAGTCTCCTCTTTTCAAGGGAGAAGAGCCCCAGCCTTCCCAACCTGTCTGCGTATGAAAGGTTCTCCATACCTTATATCATTTTCGTTGCTCTTCTCTGGACCCTTTCAAGTATCGCCATGTCCTTCTTGAGGTACGGTGACCAATACTGGACACAGTACTCCAGATGCGGTCGCACCATCGCACGATACAGCGGCATGATGACTTCCTTCATTCTGGTTGTAATGCCCTTCTTAATAATACCCAACATTCTGTTTGCTTTCTTTGAGGCTGCTGCACATTGTGCCGTTGATTTCATTGTAGTATCTACCAGCACACCCAAATCTTTTTCGAGGTTACTATCCCCTAGCACTGATCCCCCCATTTTGTAGCTGAACATCAGGTTCTTTTTCCCTAAATGCATGACCTTGCATTTCTCTATATTAAAGCGCATTTGCCATTTACTTGCCCACTCTTCCAGTTTGTTTAGGTCCCTTTGTAGGTCTTCACATTCCTCCGTGGTTCTAACCCTGCTGCAGAGTTTGGTGTCATCCGCAAATTTTATAACTTCACACTTCGTCCCCGCTTCTAGGTCGTTTATGAATACATTGAACAGCAGTGGTCCAAGCACCGACCCCTGGGGTACATCGCTCGTGACCTTCCGCCAGTCCGAGTAGTGGCCCTTCACTCTACCCCATTGCTTTCTGTCTGCCAACCAGTGTTTAATCCATCTGTGTACGTCCCCTTCCACCCCGTGGCTCCACAGCTTCCTAAGAAGCCACTCATGGGGTACCGTGTCAAAGGCTTTTTGGAAGTCAAGATAGATGATGTCTATGGGTTCTCCTTTGTCCATCTGGCAGTTTATCCCTTCAAAGAAGTGCAGTAGGTTCGTTTGGCACGATCTTCCCTTGCAGAAGCCATGCTGGCTCGCTTTCAGTTGTCCATTTTTTTCTATGTGTTCACAGATGGTCCTTTATCAGTGCCTCCATCATCTTGCCTGGGACTGAAGTCAGGCTTACTGGCCTGTAGTTCCCCGGGTCACCCCTCGATCCCTTTTTATAGATAGGTGTGACATTTGCTATTTTCCAGTCCTCCGGGATCTCCCCAATTTTCAAGGACAAGTTACAAATTTGTTGGAGAGTTTCCGCTATTTCGTTCCTTAGCTCTTTTAGAACCCTTGGGTGGATTCCGTCTGGGCCCGGTGATTTGTCGCTTTTTAGTCTGTCTATCTGTTTGAGGACCTCCTCATGGCTTATCTCTATATTCATATCACTAATAATAACCACTTGATATCGATATACTTTGTATCACACTGAGGCCTCAGATTCGGAGCATACACGAAGTCCTATCACGGACTAGACGATCAGCGTATTTCAGGCTCCACACTCCAGTCATTGGCCTCTTAGCTGCACTACTCTAACAACTTCTATTTTATCAAAAAACCTTAACTATTATTTATCTTTTTTTCCCTTTTTTCTTTTTCTTATTATCAAAACGATAATCTTATTCTAATATAAAAAATTCCTTCTAAATACATCCTAAAATGTTCATCCTCAATATATCTTAAGTGCAATGCAAAGCAACCTAATTTTTAGCAGAAAGACAGATCACTTATCTTGAATGCAGACTTAAATGTTAAAGCCTTAGCCTTCGTATATCTAAGCCGACGCGGCCAGCGTTTCGTGGAAACAATTACACTCCACTGCGTCAGGGCCACTCGTCACAGGCATTAAGGCATAACGTGCTTTTAGACCTGTCAGTTTAAAAGCACGTTATGCCTTAATGCCTGTGACGAGTGGCCCTGACGCAGTGGAGTGTAATTGTTTCCACGAAACGCTGGCCGCGTCGGCTTAGATATACGAAGTCTAAGGCTTTAACATTTAAGTCTGCATTCAAGATAAGTGATCTGTCTTTCTGCTAAAAATTAGGTTGCTTTGCATTGCACTTAAGATATATTGAGGATGAACATTTTAGGATGTATTTAGAAGGAATTTTTTATATTAGAATAAGATTATCGTTTTGATAATAAGAAAAAGAAAAAAGGGAAAAAAAGATAAATAATAGTTAAGGTTTTTTGATAAAATAGAAGTTGTTAGAGTAGTGCAGCTAAGAGGCCAATGACTGGAGTGTGGAGCCTGAAATACGCTGATCGTCTAGTCCGTGATAGGACTTCGCGTATGCTCCGAATCTGAGGCCTCAGTGTGATACAAAGTATATCGATATCAAGTGGTTATTATTAGTGATATGAGTACAAGTTTCTGCTAAGTACCACTGGGGGTTAGTTATTTATCTCTATATTCACCAGTTTTTCGTCTTGATCTCAACTTATGATCTCTTCGGGTTCTGGTACATTTGATGTGTCCTCGCTCGTGAAGACCAATGAGAAGAACTTGTTTAACCTGTCTGTTACCTCTCTTTCCTCCTTTACCACCATCTTTCTGTCTCCATCATCCAACGGTCCTACTTCCTACCTCGCCGGTTGCTTCCCCTTGACGTATCTGAAGAACGATTTGAAGTTTCTGGATTCCTCAGCCAGCTTCTCCTCGTATTCTCTCTTTGCGTTCCTAACCACTCGTTGACGGTTTTTCTGGTAATTTTTGTGTTCTTTCTGGTTTTCCTCGGTTTGGTCCTTTTTCCATTTTCGGAACGAATTTTTTAAATCTCCTATCGCCCTCTTTACTTCTGTCGTTATCCATATCATTATCTTTTGTTTGATTTTTTTTGCACCCTTTCCTAAACCTGGGAATGTACAGGTTTTGTGCTTCCAGCATCGTGTCCTTGAATATGGACCATGCTTTCTCTACGGTTTCCATCCGTTTTGAGCAATTTTTGAGTTTCTTTTTCAACACTGCTCTCATAGTGTCATAGTTCCCTTTCCTGAAGTTGAGCGTCGTCGCTGCAGTTCTCTTCACTTTGGATGTTCCTACTTCTAGTTTGTACCGGATCATGTTGTGATCGCTATTTCCTAGTGGTCCTACAACTGCCACTTCCTTTGCAGGTCCCCTTAGTCCGTTTAGGATTAGGTCGAGAGTGGCATTCCCTCGAGTTGATTCTTTAACAAGCTGTTCCAAGAAGCAGTCTCCCACAGCCTCCAGGAATTCTGTTTCCCTTGCACAGCTTGAGTTCCCAATGCTCCAGTCTATCCCGGGATAGTTGAAATCCCCCATCACCAGTACACTTCCGCTTTTGCATTCTCTCCTCAATTCTGCTTCCAGTTCTTTGTCGTTTGCTTCTGTTTGTCCAGGTGGGCGATAGTACAGACCCAATTTTTCCTGCTGTAGTAATATGTAGCCCATCAGTGCAATATAGCTTCTTGTCCTTCCATGTATTTCCCCATCCTCCTATGTACCTGAAGCCTTCTTTATGACACCAGGCTTTGAGCCATCTATTAAAGTCCTCTGTGTTTTTCACTCTTTGCTCTCCCTTTGCAGGTAGTATTTCAGAAAAAGCTAAAGTCTTTACAAAAGGTTTCACGCCCTCACCAAGCTCCTGAAAAGCTTTCTGTGCTGCAAGTGTGGAGTTGTTGGCCAGGTCATTTGTTCCCAGATGGATAACATCAGTGTTAAAATCCTTAGTTTCTTCCTTAATTATAGTCTGTATTTGCCTGGAACTCCTGGTAGCTGAGGATCCTGGAAGACATTTCACTATTTTGGTCTCCTCGCCTTGTGTTCCAAGGTTAATGCCTCTGATGATGGAATCCCCCAACACTATTAGTTTTCTGTTTTTGGCTTTTTTATTTGTGCTTAGGGTGCGCTTGTTCTCTTGAGTTACCTTCATTGGTTCCAGTTCCACCTCCCTTCTGTTTTCTTAAGTATTGCAGTGCACTAGTGGAGTGAAGGAATTCTGTAGAGGTAATATTTGTGAAGGTGGATGTTTCTGTGTTACATGTCACAGTCTTCCTGAGCCTACTGTGACCCTTTATTCCTGGACTGTTTTATTCTTTGAGGTAGAGGTGGTAAGTTGGTATTATTTTGTGGAGTGATGGAAGCTGCTTTAATTGTATTCAATTCCTGTTTAAGTTTGCAGAGCTCCTCCTTAATACTAGCAAGTTGAAGACAGATGGGACAAACCTTAAGCCTCCAAATAGTATGTCTTGGAATTAAAGCACCACAGTGATTGCATAGAATAAAGGTCATCTTGATTGGTTGTGAGGTGACTTGATTTGAGTTGTCCTGATTATTTGGGTCTCTATATATGAAAAGTGGTCCCTGTGATTGGTGAGACTATAAGCCTTACCCTTATTCCTATAAAGGGAAAGAGGAAATACAATCTAACAAAGGAAATACAAGGGTTTATTTTTTGTGTTTTTTTAAGTAAGAAACAGGGAGGAGTAGAGAAATTAAGCAGATATAATGCTGAAAACCAGTGAAAAGAGCAGAATATGAAATGCTGAGTAACTTAGCTTTTAGAAGTTCGCAGGGCAGCCTTGTTCACAGCACTGTCCCAAAGATATGGTTCATGCTGGAAAGCTTTCTTGCAGACAATGGTTCATGATGAAAAGATTGTTCAGGCTTTATGACGTCAGGGAAAGGCCTAGCCTTCAGGTGTGTGAGGAAGGAACCACCCCTACAGGTGTCAGTTTTGACACGGAGGCCTTTGATCATGTTCGCTGGAATTTCCTTTATGCAGTATTTCAAGCCTATGGGTTTCAGGGGTCTTTTGTGGAGGGCATTCAAACTCTGAGTGCTAGTGCTTATCTTTGTGTCAACTGCCACCTCTGTGATCCCTTTCCTATCTGTAGAGGGACTAGACAAGGTTACCCCCTCTCACCATTGCTCTCTATACTTACGCTTGTCCCTCTTATATGAGATATTTATGTTAATCTGGATATTAAGGGAGTGCGGTTGGGAGACCATGAATTTAAAGTAGCCACTTTTGCAGATGATTTGTTAGTGTATCTTTTGGAACTCCAGATTTCCCTGCCAATCCTTTTTAAATAAGGTGACTTCTGATCATCCTTTGATGCCGGCATTCAGGTCTTACTTTCTAGTAGACTGCCAAAGCATTTCTCTTCCCTGAAAGCTAATTGGGAGCAAGACTTGTCAATCTCCCTCCTTAATTGGGACATAGGGACTAGTCCATGAGCCATGCCCAGTATTGCTTACAGTGCCTCCCTCCGAGAGTGTAGGTATAGTTTTCTTAATAGGGCATTCATTACCCCATCACAGCTTCATCACATGGGTTTTCTAGTCAGGGGTGAATGTTTTAAATGTTTATTGGAGAGCGCTACTTATATTCATGTATTTTGGACCTGTCCTGCTGTGCACATTTTCTGGAAGAGGGTTTGTGCATATATGTGGCAGGTATTAGGCCCTGCACTCCTATTCTGTTATTACTGGGCTTACCAGGAACTTCTAGTCTTAGAGGGAGGGGCACCTTACCATGGATCTGGAAACTTAGTCTATTGTATCACAAAACCATATTGCAGGACTGGACTACCTCACAACCTCCCTCTTATTGGACCTAGAAAGCACTTTTTCTACATTGATTATTTGGGAGATGCAGGATGCTAGTGTAACCTTCAATACATTTTCAAGGGAAAAAAAATAAAAAATAAAAGGAGGAAGCTATTTTTATCTCTATAGGAACCACATTTGCAATTTCCGACACTGAGAGCCTGCAGTCAAACACTGAATAAGCTGGGAGATACATCTCTTGGGGGGCATTGAATATTGTCTTGTTTTCTTTGGATCTCTTGAGTTTTCAGTTTTTCTGGTCAACTTGTGATCCCCCTTTTGTTATCTTCTGACTCTGCGACAATTCTCCTTTTTCTTTTTTTTGTCTATGTTCCCACTGTGTCTCCAGACTCTGGGCTTGGTATTAGTGGGAGGGTTTTGGGGGGTATGGAATGTGGTGTTGCTGGTTTGGAAACCCTCGTTGCATTATATTTTGGTATAGGCACGTGTTTGTTTTTTTTACTTTTCATCTAATGCTTTTTGTAACATTCATTTTACTTGGGTAGGGGTAGGGGGTGGGGGGTTTGTACATTTGTTGTTCGTTGCAAATTTAATTTCCCATGCTCTTGTATTGTTCTTTGGTGATTTCTTTTTAATAAAAGATTTTCAATTTAAAACAAAAAAACAACACCAAATCTGAAACTTGGCTTGCCAGCTTAATTGGCAGCCAGTATTTTGCAAATAAACAGATTAATGATTACCCATAAAAAGTCTAGCAGCAGTACTTTCAGATGAGTTCTTTTAGCTTTGGCTTATTCTAGATAGAAAAGTGAGTCCATATGCAGCACAAAGTGTTCACACTCCCCTCCCCCCATAACCCCCCACCACCACCACCAAAAACCAAACAACCTCCTAAATTGCCTGTATGAACAATTGGCACAAGAAAAAAAATATTGTTACAATTAGGGCTGTACCAAATATTTGTATTCAGTTTCGCCCCGATTAGTAATTTGTATTTAGCCAAATAGTGATTTAAATTCAAATATGAATAATCTGGGGCTCTACTGTGCTAAATCCTACTGAAGCAAACACCTGATCTCCGATTTCACATTGTTTTTTTTTATTATTATTATTTGTTATGTTAAAGCTCAATGCTCATTAGTCATATTTGATATTCGTATTCAGCTAAATAATATTTTTCATTATTCATGTTCAGCCAAATCGCAAAATACACTATTTGGTTTAGCTCAGTAAAATACATGTTCCATAATATTTCCCCCAAAGAACCAAGCTTCTTACCAGTAAAATTTAATGTGATCGAAGAATTCACTTCATGGTCCCCATTATCAAGACTCACAAAACATATCAGCAGTTTGCCATTGTCTGCTAAAGATCCTTGAATGATATAACTGGATGAATAAGAGGCTGACTTATCGTCATATGAAGTTGTATTTTCTATGAGAGGAATTACACTTAAATTACCACTCCAACGGACGATGGGGATAGGGAGTCCTTTACACTTCCCTGGTGCTGTGCAGACGAATTTCACTGCACGATTTACATATAGTATACTGTGCCTGATGGTGGGCTTTTCAGAGAGAGCTAAACAAGAAAGACAAAAGAAACTGTTACAATCCAGGCCTCCATAAGTTAAAACCCACATCAAACATAAGCCAGTACTAGATGAATGTGGATGGGCCTGGGCTCCTTCAGCAGCCAGGCACACCACTGATGTAGCTGATGGGGGGATCTCCAAGCCTTGCCAGCTGAGGAACTCTGGAATTTGCTTTGAGACACCATTGCAAGACAGTGAAGAAGTTGGCAGTCAGCAGCAGCACTTTTAGCTGCTAATTCCAGCGTTGTGAATCTGCACAAACACAGAGCAGAGTAGTGATATCAAGAAAACTGTGATTTATTGGATAAGCTAAACTCGATGTGGCCACGTTTCTCCCTCAGGCTGTGTCAGGGGAAACTTGCAAGAGGATAAGCAAGTATTTTTCCTTTTCAAGCAAAAACACTTTCACATTCACAAATCAAGCAGAATTCAAAAACCCAGGGTGATACCTCTTCTCTTGCTGTATGGACTAGTAATTTCCCCTCCCAATGCTGCCTGAGGATGAAAGTTATATTGGGCTTGGCTGATCCAGTAAAATTGCAGTATTCTCAATTCTGCTCTGCATTTCTGTCTGTGAGAGTATTCACAGATTAACTCCTCTTTATATTTTCCTGGGTATATGTGAGCACTGTGAACCTGTTCAGGTCTTACAGGAGCACCTCCTGATGCTAGTATTGCAAGATCAGCAAGAGACAGTGTTAAGCCACCAGTAAATGTGCTAGTGGTGCCAGCATCAAGTGCTGCTACTTCCTGCTAGCTTCTGTACTGTACTGCACATCTGAGTGAATTGAGCTCTGGATTTCTGTGGCTGGCGGGACTTGGGAGATACCAGTCAGCTAAGTTATTTTTTACTTTAATTTTGATGGGGAATAGGGGGAAGAGGCAAGTAAAAACAAGAGAAGACAGAAGATATGGGGTGCTCAGTGCCTCATGTGTACTCATGTTAACCATTGGCCCTCCAAATAATTCATTTCTGGCTACACCACTGGTGCAAAGGCAAAGTATGTGAATGTGAGATTCCTGGCCGGGTTTTCCAGAAACCTTGCACATTCACCCAATCAGCACACATAAGCCACTTTAGAAGGTACAATAAAATGTTTTATTGAGACATCTGCCTGAGACATCGCGCGGCTCTTCTCCCTACCTTCTCTGCTTGCAGCACAGAGCCGAACGGAAGTCTTCCCGACGTCAGCGCTGACGTCGGAGGGGAGGGAGGGCTTAAACAAAGCTGGATGTACTCAGTCGCGCGGCTCTTCTCCCTACCTTCTCTGCTTGCAGCACAGAGCCAAACGGAAGTCTTCCCGACGTCAGCGCTGACGTCGGGAAGACTTCCGTTTGGCTCTGTGCTGCAGGCAGTGCAGGTAAGGAGGAGAGTAGCCTCGCGGTTCGAGTGGCTACCAAGGGAGGGGGCGGTCCGCCCCGCCACACCCCGCCCCGGTTGCAGCACAGCCGGCCAGGTCCCTTTACTTTTGTGGCACTTCCCCGACCGACTGACAACAGCCCCGGTCCAACAATCCTCCCTGCCCTGTAGCCGCGAATCTAAATTATCTTCTTACAGCAGCTGTAATAAGGTAATTTAGATTCGCAGTTAAGGGCAGGGAGGTTTGTCGGACCGGGGCTGTTGTCAGTCGGTCGGGGAAGTGCCACAAAAGTAAGGGGACCTGGCCGGCTGTACTGCACCCGGGGCGGTAGAGAAGGAGTGGGGAGAAGGACGCTGAAAGGCCATGGGGAAGACGGGAGGAGGGGGGGGAAGGACTCTGAAAGCACTTGAAGACAGAGGAGGGAGAAGGACGCTGAAAGCACATGGGGAATACAAAGGGGTGGAGAAGGACGCTGAAAGGCCATGGGAAGGGCGGGGGGGAAGGACTCTGAAAGCACTTGTGGAAGACAGAGGGGGGAGAAGGATGCTGAAAGCACATGGGGAAGACAAAGGGGTGGAGAAGGACGCTGAAAGGACATGGGGAAGACAAAGGGGTGGAGAAGGACGCTGAAAGGCCATGGGAAGGGCGGGGGGGAAGGACTCTGAAAGCACTTGTGGAAGACAGAGGGGGGAGAAGGATGCTGAAAGCACATGGGGAAGACAAAGGGGTGGAGAAGGATGCTGAAAGCACATGGGGAAGACAAAGGGGTGGAGAAGGACGCTGAAAGGACATGGGGAAGACGGGGGGGTGGAGAAGGACGCTGAAAGGCCATGGGGAAGACAGAGAGGGAGAAGGACGCTGAAAGGACATGGGGGAGAAGGACACTGAAAGCACATGTGGAAGACAGAGGGGGGAGAAGGACGCTGACAGGACATGGGGAAGATTGGGGGGGAGAAGGACGCTGAAAGGAAATGGGGAAGAGAGAGTAGGGAGAAGACACTGGCAGGGAAGAAGACAGATGCCAGACTATGGGGGAGCGGAGAGAAGAAGATGGGTGCCAGACCAATTTGGAAGGGGGAAGAAAGGGAGAGGCACAGTAACAGAGCAAATGGAAGATGCAGAAGGAAGAGAGACAGTGGATGGAAGGAATTGAATGAGAACATGAGGAAAGCAGAAACCAGGCAACAAAGGTAGGAAAAGAATTATATATATTTTTTTTTATTTTGCTTCAGGATAAAGTAGTATATTAGTTGTGTTGATAAAAATTTATAAACATTAGAGGCTCTGGTAGAAACCCATTTGCAAAGTATGTATTCTTCCCAATTAATATTTTCAAATTAATAAAGTCTTTTTGCTTATTTGTAAATGGGTTTCTACCAGAGCCTTTAATTCAGTAGCATAATTAAATGAAATAACTATTTCTGAAGTTTATATGGACGGGCGGGGACGGAGGGGATTCCTCGCGGGGACGGGTGGGGACGGAGGGGATTCCTCGCGGGGATGGGTGGGGACGGAGGGATTCCTCACGGGGACGGGTGGGGACGGGTGGGATTCCTCACGGGGACGGGTGGGGACGGGTGGGACTTTGGCGGGGACGGGTGGGGACGGGTGGGATTTCTGTCCCCGCGCAACTCTCTACTCCAGTCCTCTGCATGGCTAGAATGCAGGGAAAGTTTCTCTCCTTTGAGATCCTCTCACTCTGGGACCTCTATGTTTCTCCTCTGTGGCAGATAAACACCTCCCTGCTGAGTCCTTCTCCCTGACTCAGCAGGGTTACCTTGTTAAGGTGGCTCAGCACTGAGCTTTAAAGCCCAGTGTGGTCTGGTACATGTAGTCTGCTCAGCCTTGGAGGTGAAATGGTAGCATTAGTGGAAGATAAGTTCACTATGGAAGATAAGGGGTTAACTGCCATATGCTCCAATGCATTCAAACTTAAACAATAATAACATCTGTTTCAACTAACCAAAATGCTATTAATTATTTTAAAAGTGATAAAAGCACAAAACTACTTACGAAGTATCCTCACTAAGAAATATTCTAGCAAAAAGAAACAATAAACCGGATAGCCTTTATAGCTTTTTCCACGACTCCTGAAGTAAAGCTTTTTTCCATCATCGGACTGCCAGGCCCGATCAAGCCTGACCCTGCAGTCACCTTCCATTGAGTTCCCGATCACCTTGTAGCGACCATCTTTTTCTGTACGTCCTTCTTCACGATTATCACTGAAATAGGGCATTCGCGCATAATCTGGCGAAGATGTAATATACCAAAGTGACTCCATAGTCTCTCTTCTGGCATAAACAGGGTAACTTACACTGCAATTCATAGTGTCACAGAGGCCCAACTGTATGTGTAGTGTAGAGTTTCTTACAATATACTGTTCACTTAAATAAGGAGAATCCAGGGACGGGCAGTACATGCCTGCAGGGACAGAAATATACAGCATTTCAGAGTGAATTCGAATTTAAATACAGGTTAAACCTAACATATTCAAATATTACTAATTCAAGACTGAACAGAGACAAAGTAATCAGGTTCTACAGCTGCTATACTTAAATTTGGGAAAAAAAGTTTATTATCTAATCTAATACCCTTTTTTCAGGCAGAGATTCATAATCCCCTGGGGATTATTCCTGGAACAGGATACAAGACATGTTTTCTACCATTAACACAGAAGAATGTGGAAAAAAACAACAACCCTACAGCAGACTCCTTTTTTTTTTTTTTGAATATATTTTTATTGTAGGAACCAATCACAAGAGATACAATCAGCAACCAAGCCAACAGGGATAACACTATAGAAACAATAATCAGAGAGGCAATACAGCTAGGCAAGAGATCAAGCAATCAAACAAAGCTCTCTCATGAAAGTCCACAATTTTCAATTTTTAAACAGAACAGCAAGATGCAGTAGCTCTTTCTATTTATTATGGAAACATAGAAACATGATAGCAAATAAAGGTCAAATGGTCCATCAAGTCTGCCCATAAAGCACAGTTACTTACCGTAGCAGTTGCTATCCAGGAACAGCAGGCAGCTGTTCTCACATGTGGGTGACATCATCCACGGAGCCCAGATGCGGACAGCCTCGCAAGCAGACTTGCTTGGAGAAACGTAGAAGTTTCGAGTCTGCCGCACCGCGCATGCGCGAGTGCCTTCCCGCCCAGTATAGGGCAAGTCTCCTCAGTTCAGATAGCTAGCAGAGAAGCCAACCAGGGGAGGTGGGTGGGTTGTGAGAATAGCTGCCTGCTGTCCCTAGATAACAAATGTTACGGTAAGTAACTGTGCTTTATCCCAGGACAAGCAGGCAGCCTATTCTCACATGTGGGTGACCTCCAAACTAACCAGAATGGGATGGTGGGAGTGTTGGCAACTTAGGAGAATACATTTTGTAATACACTCTGGCCAAAATGGCCATCCTGTCTGGAGAAAACATCCAGACAATAGTGAGAGGTGAAAGTATGAACCGAGGACCAGGTGGCAGCTTTGCAAATGTCCTCAATAGGAGTGGATCTGAGGAAAGCTACTGAAGCCTCCATGGCTCTGACTTTGTGAGCTGTGACTCGACTCTGTAGATGCAGTACAGCCTGGGCATATCAGAAAGAGATACAAGCAGCCATCCAGTTGGAGATGGTATGCTTAGAAATTGGATATCCCAACTTGTTTGGATTGAAGGAGACAAAAAGTTGAGCAGATCTGTGTGGTTTGATGCGTTCCAAGTAGAAGGTCAAAGCATGTTTACAGTCCAGAATATGAAGAGCTGATTCTCCAGGATCAGAATGAGGTCTTGGAAAAAAACACTGGAAGTACAATAGATTGGTTGAGATGAAATTCTGAAACCACTTTAACTAAGAATTTAGGATGAGTACAGAGGACCACCTTGTCATGATGGAAAACTGTGAAAGATGGATCAGCAACTAACGCTTGCAGCTCACTGACTCTTCGAGTAATGAGAAACACCACTTTCCAAGTGAGATACTTCAGATGAGCCATAGACATTGGTTCAAATGGAGGCTTCATCAATTGAGCAAGAACAACATTGAGATCCCAAACCACTGGAAGCGGTTTGAGAGGAGGTTTGACAATGAAAGGCCTTTCACAAATTTGGAAACCACTGGATGAGCAGAGAGGGGTTTCCCTTCAATAGGCTGATGAAAAGCAGAAATTGCAATGAGATGGACTCGAATGGATATAGACTTGAGGCCAGAAGTAGACAATTTATTTTATTTATTTATTTATTCAATTTTCTATACCGTTCTCCCAGGAGAGCTCAGAATGGTTTACATGGGTTTATTCAGGTACTCAAGCATTTTTCCCTGCCTGTCCCGGCGGGCTCACAATCTCTCTAATGTACCTGGGACAATGGAGGGATTAAGTGACTTGTCCAGGGTCACAAGGAGCAGCGTGGGTTTGAACCCACAACTCCAGGGTGCTGAGGCTGTAGCTTTAACCACTGCACCACACACAAGTGCAAAAGATAATCCAAGACAGAAGCCAAGGAGGTATCTCGAGGCTCCATGTCATGAGAAATGCACCACGTAGAAAATCTAGTCCATTTTTGGTGGTAGCATTGTCTAGTGGCAAGCTTTCTAGAAGCCTCTAAAATGTCTCTTACAGATTGAGAAATCTGAAGAGGAGTTATGTTGAGAGGTACAAGCTGTCAGGTGCATAGACTGCAGATTGGGATGAAGTAGAGATCCTTTACTCTGTGTAAGCAGAGACGGAAAAACTGGTAGAGGGTATGGCTCCCTGCTGCTGAGTTGAAGTAGAAGGGAGTACCAAGGTTGTCTCGACCACCGAGGAGCTATCAGAATCATGGTGGCATGATCGTTCTTCAACTTGACAAGCATTTTGAGAATGAAAGGGAATGGAAGGAATGCATACAGGAAGAGATTCGTATATTCCAGTAGAAAAGCATCTGCCTCGAGACGATGAGGAGAATATATACTGGAGCAGAACTGAGGCAGTTTGTGATTGTGGGGAGATGCAAAGAGATCTATCTGAGGAGCTCCCCACTGAGAAAAAATGTGATGAAGAGGTGAGGAATTGAGTGTCCATTCGTGAGGTTGCAGAAGACGACTCAATTTGTCCGCCAGTTTTTCGCCCCTTGGATGTAAACAGCTTTCAGGAATGTGTTGTGGAGGATTGCCCACTCCCAAACCTTCAGAGCTTCTTGACAAAGGGAGAGACATCCTGTTCCTCCATGCTTGTTGACATAGTACATGGCGACTTGGTTGTCCATTCGGATGAGGACTACCTGGTCGTGAAGAAGATGTTGAAAAGCTTTGAGAGCACTGAAGATCGCTCTGAGTTCCAACAGATTGATACGACACTTACGATCCGTGGCGGACCAGTGGCTTTGAGTATGGAGTCTGTTGAGGTGAGCCCCCCAAGCATAGGTCAAATAATCTGTCATGAGGACCTTCTGATGAGGTGGCATCTGAAACAGTAATCCTCTGGAGAGTTTGGAAGAGAGCATCCACCAGCGGAGAGACTGTCTCAACGAAGGAGTGACTGGAATGTGTCGAGATAGTGGATCGCAAGCCTGCGTCCACTGAGATGCCAGGGTCCACTGAGGAATTCGGAGGTGAAGTCTGGCAAAAGGAGTCACGTGTACTGTGGAGGCCATGTGACCTAGTAGTACCATTATGTGTCTTGCTGAGAGTGAAGAGCGGGAAGACACTTTGTGACAGAGCTGAAGAAGAGCATCCAGACGTTGTTGAGGAAGGAATGCTCTGAGTTGGATAGTGTCCAAAACAGCTCTGATGAACTGTAGATTCTGAGAGGGCTAAAGTTGGAATTTGGGAAAGTTGATTTCGAATCCCAAGCTTTGTAGAACCCATGTAGTCCATTGGGTCGCTACAATAACCCCATGAGATGTTGAATCTTTGATGAGCCAGTCGTCTAGGTAGGGAAACACCTGAAGACCATGGTTCCTTAGAGCTGCTGCTACCACTACGAGGCACTTGGTGAACACTCTGGTAGATGATGCCAGCCAAAGGGTAGCACTCTGTATTGAAAATGCAGATTTCCCACCCGAAATCTGAGATACTGACGGGAGGCCGGATGAATGGGGATGTGAGTATAAGCCTCCTTGAAATCTAGAGAACAAAACCAATTGTTCTGATCTAGAAGGGGATACAGGGACGCCAGGGATAACATACAAAATTTTTCTTTGACTAAAAATTTGTTGAGAGCCCTGAGATCCAGAATGGGTCACAGATCACCCATCTTCTTCGGAACTAGGAAGTAACGGGAGTAAAACCCCCTGCTCTGCTGTTCCAATGGAACTTCCTTGATGGGAGGGAGATGAAGCAGAGCTTGAGCTTCCTGAAGAAGAAGGGCAGTCTGGGATGGATTGGAAGGATACTCTCTTGGAGGAAGCTCTGGTGGAATCTGAGATAAATGAAGAGAGTATCCTTCCCTGATTATTGACAACACCTAGAAGTCGGTTGTAATGGTCTCCCATTGATGGTAAAAATGATGGAGGCGACCTCCTATGGGGGGAAGGGAGGTCAGAGGCAGAACGATGGAGGTTATGCTCTGTGTGAGATGGTCAAAAAGTCTGAGCAGCCTTAGGTGCAGCAAAGGGCTGAGGTTTCTGTTGCTTCTGTTGCTGTTGTTTCTTGGCTGGTGCTCAAGTAGAAGGAGCCGCCCTTGGAGGATAACACTTCTGGAAAGTTGGAAGAGGTCGAGAAGGCTTTGCAGGAGCTAGCTTAGGCTTTGGTCTGACAATTGAAGCAAAAGATTTTTCATGCTCAGACAACTTCTTGGTGGTGGCCTCTACGGATTCATCAAAGAGGTCATTGCCCTCACAAGGAATATTAGCCAGACGATCCTGAAGATTAGGGTCCATATCAATGGTGTGAAGCCAGGCCAGGTGGCGCATCACTACTGAGAAAACAGTGACCCTGGAAGAAAGTTCAAAAGCATCGTAAGATGACTGGAGAAGATGTAGTCGGAGTTGCGCCAAGGTAACACCAAGCTCCAAAAACTCCACATGTCTATGTTCATCCAAGTTCTTCATAAGACTTGGAAGATGGTCAATCAAAAACTTTAAATAAGTCGTGAAGATGAAATTGTAATTTAGGACTCTAGAGGCCATCATGGAATTCTGATAAAAGTGATGGCCAAACTTGTCCATGGTCTTTCCCTCTCTTCCAGGAGGTACTGTAGCATAGAATCTGGAAGAATAGATCCTCTTTAATGAAGATTCCACAAGAAGGGATTGGTGAGATAACTGTGAATTCTCAAATCCCTTGCAATGTAGTGTTCTATACCTCGATTTCAATTTACCTGGAACAGCAGGTATAGCATAAGGAGTCTCTAGATTTCGTTTGAAAGTTTGAGACAAAAGTCTATTAAGAGGAAGTTTGAGTGACTCTGCAGGAGGCTGAAGCAGATGCATTTCCTCTAAATACTCCTTAGAATATTTAGAACCAGCGTCCAATTTAATTTCCAGGTTGTCAGCCATTTGACGAAGAAAGGAGGAAAAAGATAATTGATCTGCCAGAGCCTGGCCTCGAGAAGGATTCGATGACCTCGAAGCGCCTCGAGTGGAAAAGGAAGGTGAAGCCACTCTAGAATACTGGTAACCCAAAGAACACACAGACTTGGAGGAGGAATTAGAATCAGCTGAGTCCTTGGGGTCTGGAAGTGGAGTCCTCGATTGAGGGGTTGGAGGCCTCAAAGAGCTGAAAGGTCTGATTGAGGCCTGGACGAGGAAGGCTTTTCTGCGAAAGAAGACCTGCACCTCATTGGATGCCTTGATGAGGGCCTTGATCTATGATGAGAGTGCTGCCTGGAAATAGGTCTCGGTTGAGATCGAGGAGAGTTTGCCCTATGCCTGAAAAAGGGCAGTGCTGCTGGTGAATGAATAGGTCTAGCAGTTGTAGATTGAAACCACATAGACTCAATGGTTTGGATCGAGGAATCTCGAAGCACTCCCAAAGACTCGGCTCCTTGTATGGAGCGTGAGGATTCCTGTTGAGATACTCCCAAAGACTCGGCTCCTTGCATAGAGTGTGTAGATTCCAATCGAGACATTTGCAAAGACTCGACTCCTTGCATAGAGTGTGAAGATTCCAATCGAAACATTTGCAAAGACTCGACTCCTTGCATAGAGTGTTAAGATTCCAATCCGAGTATAAAACTGGACCACTTGCTGAGGCTATAGGCTCCCAGATGGCAGTAGAAGCATGCTTTGGCTTGAACTGATGCTTAGATAACTTGAGGACCACCGCAGGAACCTTCTGCTTAGGTATCTGACCTGAGGGAAGCTCAGGAGAAGATAAAGCAGGTGTACTCAAGGCCAAAGATGATCCAAATGAGGAAGGTCTTATGAGACTCGAGGTTGGAGTCGTGGAATCAGGAGGACTCCTGGTTGAAGTCTGGACCGAGTCAGGACCCAAGGTCGAAGGTGTAGCTGAAGAGTCCATCCTGAACAGGTTTTCCACTTGAACTCGACGTCGTTTAAGGGCTCGAGGTTGAAGAGTGGCACAGTGTGGGCACGACTTTGGACTATGGTCAAGTCTGAGACACTTAAGACACCAGTGGTGTGGGTCCGTGAAGGAAATCGCACCATGGCACTGGTTACACTTCTTGAAGCCCGTTACTGGCTGGGACATAGAAGGGAAGATAGCCGCTCTAAAGTCGAAGCCCGCAGGTTGCGGGCAAGTGACCTGCCCCACCAATCAATCGATGAAGAAAAAAATAAGTCTTTTTTTTAAAAACAAAAAGTAATGAAATGAACACAGCGATTCACGAAATAACTAACAGAAACCGTGGTGAAGAGAAGGCACGAATCATAGAAGTTTCACGAAGAGCGTCAAAGACAGACTTCTCGGCTCCATGGAAAACTGAGAACTGAGACTCACCCTGTTCTGGGCGGGAAGGCACTCGCGCATGCACGGTGCAGCAGACTTGAAACTTCTACGTTTCTCCAAGGAAGTCTACTTGCGAGGCTGTCCACATCTCGGCTTCGTGGATGACGTCATCCACACGTGAGAATAGGCTGCCTGCTTGTCCTGGGATAATAAGCATTATCTCTTCCTCTCTAAGAGATCCCACATGCCTATCCCAGGCTTTCTTGAATTTAGACACAGTCTCTGCTCCACCACCTCTTCCAGGAGACTGTTCCACACATCTACCACCCTTTCAGTAAAAAAAATATTTCCATAGATTACTTCTGACTCTATCACCTTTTAACTTCATCTTATGCCCTCTCATTGCAGAGCTTCCTTTCAAATGAAAGATTCGATTCATGCGCTTTTACATCACGTAGGTATTTAACCGTCTCTATCCTATCTCCCCTCTCCCACCTTTCCTCCAAAGTATACAGATTGAGATCTTTAGTCTGTCCCCATACGCCTTATGATAAGACCACACACCATTTTAGTAGCCTTCCTCTGGACAGACTCCATCAGTTTTTTATCTTTTTGAAGGTACAGCCTCCAGAATTGTACACAATATTCTAAATGAGGTCTCACCAAAGTCTTATACAGGGGCATCAATCATAAGATCAGATTCTTACCTTTTCTAATCTTCTTTCTTATAATCTTCCCTTTATTCCTGGACAAGTGGGTTTATGCATCCTTTGCGGCCAGATAATTGAAGTCTTAACTCATCCCTCTGCTAGCATATCCTGAAGCATGTCCCTTGGACACCAGTCAGTCAGCCTTAAAGCAGCCAGGAACATCTACAGAAGAAAATAAAACAAGAGAGAGAGAGAGAGGGAAATAGGGAACTCCCTGCCAAACAAATCAATTCTGCTCATGTTAAAAAATGCAAAACAGCAACAATGAAAAGTAGAAAACAGGTTATGAAACATTAGGAACCTGAATGACAAAAACAGTGCTATAGGAAGGCACAGCCTGAACTGTCAGAAGGGGGTGCTAAACCAGGGATCCCCTCAAATTTATTGCTGAATCCAGTAAGATGGCACTCATATAAAGGCTGGTCTGAAACTTAAATACAGCTTACCAGTACAGTGGTACCTTGGATTACGAGCATAATCCGTTCCAGGAGCATGCTTGTAATCCAAAATGCTTGTTTATCAAAGCGAGTTTCCCCATTGGAAATAATGGAAATTCGCTTTGATATGTTCCCCCCCCCGAGGCAAGCAGCGCTGCTCCCCCCCTCCACGAAAACCGGCATTGCTCCCCACCGAAGGCCCCCCCCCCCGTGAACCGGCACCCTCCCCCCCACGATCTGGCACTCCCCCTGCCGCCATCGGGCACCCCCCCCCGCCGCCATCAGGCACCCTCCCGCCATAAACCGGTGCACTCGTAAACCGAGGTACCACTGTACTTCAAGGCAGGCGATCAGTGAATCAGGCATACATAGGGCAGGTTCCCAGAATAAAGGGAGGAATTACAAGAAAGAAGATTAGCAAAGGTAAGAACCTAATCTTTCGTTCTTGTACAATCCCCCTTTATTCTGTGACAAGTGAGACATATCAGAGCAGTCCCAAAAACATCAGGGTGGGGCTGATGAGCTCACTGCCAACACCTACGCATCAAATGCAGCAACCTGATTGGCCGCCACATCAAGCCTATAAAACGTAGCAGCCCTGCAAATCTCATCTGGAGACACTGCCGAAGACGCGGTCCATGAGGAATAAACCCCTCTGGTAGAATGAGCCCGCACACCGAGGGGGGGCTTCTTTCCTACTGCTACATAAGCTATAGAAATGGTCACTCGAATACATCTTGATATGGTAGCCTGAAAGGCAGGCTTGCCCATGTGGGCAGGACCCACCAGGATAAACAGATTGTCTGAGACAAGAAACTCATTGTGGATCTCCAAATACTGCAGCAAAGCTTGCACACATCCAGGGACTGTAGCACTCGGTCCTGGGCCTTTGAACCAGAAGGAACAAATGCTGGAAGTCAAACTTCCTGATTCACAGGGAACACAGAAACCACTTTCAGAAGGAAGGAAAGGACAGTACAGAAGGCCGCCACAGTATCCATAATACGCAAGAAAGGACCCCGACATGAAGGAGCTTGAAGCTCCAAAACTCTCCGAGCTGATATGATATTTATTTATTTATTCAATTTTCTATACCGTTCTCCCAAGGGAGCTCAGAATGGTTTACATGAATTTATTCAGGTACTCAAGCATTTTTCCCACAAGGAATACTGTCTTGATAGTGAGGTCCATCAAGGACGCCTGTTCCAGAAACTCATAAGGCAGGCAAGCCAGGGAGCAGAGAACCAGATTCAGATTCCATGCCAGACAAGGGAGGCACAAGAAGGCCTTGGATGAACATCGTCGCGTAGAAAATGGACCACATCCAAAACAACTGCCAAAGTTCCCCTTCCACCATAAGTATGATGAAGGTCCTGGGTGCCGTCGCCAATCTGAAGGGAAGAGCTGCAAACTGAAAGTGCTGCCACAGGACGTGAAACCGCAGAAATTTCCTGTGCGCTGGAAAAAATGGGGATATGAAGATACGCCTCTTTGAGATCCAGAGAGGCCAGAAACTCCCCTGGTGTTACTGAAGCAATGACGGGTTGCACTGTTTCCATGCAGAATGTCACACCCGCGCTCCTGTAGGCACAGCGAGCACACGGGTACGTGACCAAAATTCTGATTCAGCGTGTCCCTTACTACCAAGGGAATCCTTCAGGTCTTACTATCAGCACAATATCTGCCTCAGGAATATGCAAGGTCAAAAAGTCCAAGTCAGAGATGGCAAAACAAAAATAGCTTTATTCCAGCCATGGGTTAAATAAATCAAAAATACAGGCTTCAGCCTTGCAGATTAGTGTAAACTTATATTGCATGTAATCATAGCAAGAAAGTTCAAATAATGCAAACAGAAAGTTAAAGCTTGGTTAGCACTGCATTAAGCACAGTCCCCTGCTTCTGGACTTAAATCAGGTGAGTAACACAGTCCTCTTCACTAGAGCAGTAATGCTTTAAGCAAATCATGTTTTATCGAACAGTTCATATCAAACAAAATCTTTGGTTCTGCTCGAAACTTCAGTATCATGCCTATGTTTCTCTCTCTCTGAAACGTTGCTGCAGTAATCAGGCACAGCTGTGAGGGAAGGCAACGTACTTGCTCAGCTTGACAACAATCCAGGGAAAACAAACACTCATACGTTTGCTAGAACCTCACACTTTACTGCTTCAGAGAAAGCCCCCAAGTTTGGCTTTCCAGGAGAGTTTCTAAATTTACTTCACACAAACTATAGTTTAGCTGGCAGCACGGAGGTATAAGCAACAGGAAAAACCCAACTCTCATGCTTACTGTGTTTCCATGGGTAATGGCTGGGTCTCAGTGCCTGCATGGCTTGCCTGTACCTCCATAGCTTCTTCCTTTGGCTGTTCCCATGGATTCCCGGTAGGAGACAACTCCTCTGCCTCTACTATAGGCCAGTCTGAGAGAGACTGACTCCCCAGCTTTCCACTCTCTGGAATGCCTCTCTCCTGTGTGCCCCCTTCCTCTTCTCAGGAGCCACTCCCCCTCTGAGAAGGTGGGGGAAGGGTTTTCCACACACTAGCCTGTTTCCTGCTATTACAGACAGGTTTCTCCCTAGTCCTGGTTTTAACCGGTTGTTCAAATTGACTCAGATTTCTGACAGTGGCAGGGGCAGGTCTGCATGGAGTGTAGCTTTTCCTCCTAATCCTTTACCTCCATATCATTATCAGAGCAGAAGTCAGCTTGCTCAGTTAATTGGTTAGTCACCTGATCAGCTCTCCTGCATCTAGGTACACTGTGTTTTCTCCTGATCACTGGGGCAAAACCCGGGACGGATTCGGGTTTGTTTTGGCCAAAACTCGAAATGGACCTGGGTTTGTCACAGGAAGTGGGGCACCTCCAGTGCTGCATTCACTGCTTCGAGTTCCAGGATCGATTTCCAATCTTCGCAGCCTTTCTATGGGACAAAGTAATATATCGAGTATCTCCCAGAGCCCAAATCACCCTCTGGCATGGGCTTGATTGCCGCAAGATCCAACAGTCTGCGGGCCATGGCCTGCACCCAAAGTGCCTTCTCGGGGCAGCTTTCAGGGGAATCTAGAAAGAACTAGAAGGATGTAGAAGATGAAAAAGTGAGGCAAACTGGAAACAACCACAGCAATCACAACCCTCACTTATTTAGGTCAATGACAGGATGGCAAGAGAGCTAGCAAAGCCAATGATCCAGCTTTGGCTCATCTAATTGCCTCCTCTTTAAATGCAGCTTGCTTGTCTGTTGCTGTATTTCTTACTATTCCTTTATAAAAAAAAATACTAAACAACAGCAATTCTTTTTTACTTATCCTTTTAATGCATGTCTCTAGCATGCACCGATGGGACCCGTTTCGCCCACAAGGGCTTTTTCAAGGGTCCATAAAGGAGCTCTGCATAATACAAAAAAGCACAGTTACTTACCGTAACAGGTGTTATCCAGGGACAGCAGGCAGATATTCTCACATGTGGGCGACGTCATCCACGGAGCCCCGACGCGGACAGCTTTTCAAGCAAACTTGATTGAAGATTTCAAGTTTGCTAATGCTGCACCACGCATGTGTGTGCCTTCCTGATCCACTAGAGGGCGCATACCCTCCACATGGTCCTCAGTTCAGATAGCTAGCAAAGAAACCAACCTCGGGGAGGCGGGCGGGTTGTGAGAATATCTGCCTGCTGTCCCTGGATAACACCTGTTACGGTAAGTAACTGTGCTTTATCCCAGGACAAGCAGGCAGCATATTCTCACATGTGGGTGACCTCCAAGCTAACCAAAAAAGGGATGGAGGGAAGTTGGCAATTCAAGAAAACAGATTACTCAAAACCGACTGGCCCAACCGGCCATCGCTCCTGGACAGAGTATCCAGGCAGTAGTGGGAGGTGAAAGTATGAACCGAAGACCAAGGGGCAGCCTTGCAAATCTCCTCGATAGGCGTCGACCTGAGGAAAGCTACAGAAGCCACCATCGCTCGGACATATGTCCCGCAACTTGACCATGCAGCGCGAGACCAGCCTGAGCGTAGCAAAAGGAAATACAATCAGCCAACCAGGGACAAGTTGCGCTTGGAAACTGGGCGTCCCAACCGATTAGGGTCGAGGGACAAAAACAATTGAGGAACCGTCTGAGGAGACTGAGCGCGTTGAAGATAAAAAGTCAACGCCCTCTTACAGTCAAGTGTGTAAAGCGCCACCTCGCCCGGAGGCGAGTGGGGCTACAGGAAAGAGACCAGAAGAACAATGAAATGAGGGAGAGGAAAGTCCGAAACCACCTTGGGCAAGAACTGGGGTTGAGTACACAGGACCACCGTGCATGAAAAAATACAGGAAAAGACGGGTCCGCAACCAAAGCTTGCAGCTCACTGACTCGCGAGCAGACGTGAGAGCAACCAGGAATACCACCTGCCAGGTGAATAATTCAAAGAGCTCTAGCAATGGAATCAATAGAGGTATCACCAATTGAGTCAGGACCACACAAAGATCCCAAACCACCGGAGGGGCTTTGAGCGGAGGATGTACATTGAAGAGATCCTTCATAAAGCGGGAAACCGTCGGATGGACGGAGAGCAGCGTCCCATCAAGCGGCCGATGACCGGCAGCAAAAGCACAGAGGTGGGCTCGAATAGATGTCGATTCGAGACCAGATCGAGACAAGTGAAACAGATAAACCAGCACTGAAGGCAAGGAGACAGAGAGCGGATCCATGCGGTGCTCAGCACACCACGCAGCAAATCAGGACCATTTCTGGGAATAGCATTGCCGAGTGGAGATCTTTCGAGAGGCCTCGAAAACACCCCCACCGACTTGAAACAGAAGGAGGGAGGCACGTTGCGAGGAACTAAGCTGATAAGTGTAGAGACTGCAGAATGGAATGCAATAGAAACCTCAACTCTGAGACAGCAGAGAAGGGAGCAGAGGTAGGAACAGAGGCTCCCTGACATGCTGGAGGAGCCGGGAGAACCGCAGCTGCCAGGGCCACCGAGGAGCCATCAAGATCATGGTGGCGCAGACCGACAGGAGGAGTAACAAAGACCTGAGAATCAGAGTAAGGGAAGGGAACACATAGAGGAACCTTCCCATCCAATCGAGAAGGAAAGCATCCACCTCGATGCGAACCCTGGGAGAACATCCTCGAGCTAGATCAAGGCAACCAGTGAGTGAGGGGCAAAGCGAACAGAACTACCTGTGGGGTTCCCCACCAGGCAATCACATGCCGCAGAGTCTGAGAATGGAGCGACCATTCATGCGGCTAAAAAGGGTGACGTAACGTGTCCACCAGACAATGCTGCACGCCCCGGAAACACACCGCCCAAAGAAAGAAGTAGCGGGGTAACGCC
The DNA here is from genome assembly GCF_902459505.1 of Geotrypetes seraphini. Taxonomy (NCBI): domain Eukaryota; kingdom Metazoa; phylum Chordata; class Amphibia; order Gymnophiona; family Dermophiidae; genus Geotrypetes; species Geotrypetes seraphini. The sequence goes on from NC_047094.1 coordinate 62,479,926, forward strand.
CCCTGCCAAAGACGAAGGGCTCGCCTGCAAAGTAACAGGGAACCTTGTCCACCCTGGCTTGGTCACAGAATACATCGCCCCCGGGATGACGGGACTCACCAGGACCCCACAATCCATCGACCAATAACGAAAATCCGTCCCGGCATTGGAAATGGCCCGGAGCTGCAGCAGATTGATGCGGCTGCGACGGTCCGCACCCGACCAAAGAGTCCGAGTCCGAAGGCCGTAGTGTCGCGCCCCTAAGTCGATGCCGAGGAGTCCATCGGCAGAACCTTCTGATGCAGGGATACGAAGAGGTGGCCCACCAACGAAACCAGCGCACCACCCAAGCGCTGGGAAGCGGGATCCCTATCCTGCCATCACTGAAATGCTCGGGTGCAGTGGGGAACACGAAGAGGAAACCAGGCGAACATCGGGACATGAACCGTGGAGACCCAAGATCCCAAAGCATCAGCTCGGCCGAGGTCGAAAACCGCTGAGTCACCAGCTGACTCAGGCGCAGACAGGCGGCCTGCCGAGGCAGTGGCAGAAAAGACCGGAGGCGGACCGAGGACAGAGGGGCCATCGTCCGGTATAAAAAGACAAGGCCCTCTCCCTGAGGTCGAGACAAGAAGGAGCGCAGACAAACTGGGTCCAGGTCCGCCCAGACGGACTCCCGAGACTGGGGCGGCAGAGACTGAAACGCTCCCAGATTAGAAACTAGTGCAGGTCCCGAAGGGCCCGGACCAGACGTAGCCCGGAGGATGGGAAAGCCCAACCGACAGAGGCGAGGCTAAACTCCCAGTGCGGAGACACGGTGACACCCCTCCCGAAGGGAGGGGAGGAATCCCCAGAAGAGAGCAGCCCGGAGGCTATGCGAGAATAGTCAAAAAGACGGCCAGGAGTCGCCGAAGCCGGCTGGACCCCAACCCGGAGCTGCTGCAGCTATAGCAACTGCTGCGAAGGAGGCCGAGATAACCCAAGAAAGGTATCCGGAGGGCCCCTCCGGAGAAGGAGTCCAAACCACCAAGGCAGAAGGGATTCAGCTGAAGGCGTCCCGATAGGCGAAGGACCGGTCGCGGTCTGAAAGGTGGTTAGTGGCTTCCGCAAGAGAGGCCTCAAGCAACGCAGTACTCACGCAAGGAAAGGTGGTGAGACGAACCTGGAGGGTCGGGTCCACAGCCCCACTCTGCCCCAAGCGAGATGACGCATGGCGGGAGCAATAGAGCGGGAGCAGGGAGAGAGTCTCCTCCAGGAAACCAAACTCCGCACCACAACCAAATAGGAGCCGGAGACGCCGAGGCACAGAGCCACAGGCGAAGTCGAGGCACGAAGCCCCCGTCGAAACCGGGGCGCAAACCTGCAGTCGACGCCGAGGCCCAAAACCCCAGCCGATGCCGAGGCCTAAAGCCCATAACGACACTGCGGCACCAAGCCCCAGTCGACTCCGAGGCACAAGGCCACAGTCAACCCAAGGGCACAAAGCCCCAAGCGACGCCCAGTCACAAAGCTCCAGTCAACGGCGAGGCACGAAGCCTCGGTCGACGCCGAGGCACAGAGCTCCAGCCGACGATGAGGCCCCCCAGCCTCAGTCGACATCGAAGCACAAGCATCAGGCGACGCGGAGCACCCGGCTCAGCCGACGTCGAAGGTACAAAGCATCCATCGATGCCGAGACACCAAGCCCCGGTTGACGTCGAGGCAGCAAACCTCAGACGACGGCGAGGCACAAAGCCACAGTCGACGTCAAGGCACAAAGCCTCAGACGATGTCGAGGCACAAGTCTCAGGCGACGTCGAGGCGCACCAGCCTCAGACGCCGGCGCACAAGCCTCCGACGACGCCGAGTCACAAAGCCTCAGACGACGTCGAGGCACAAAGCCTCAGATGACTTCGAGGCACAAAGCCTCAGTCGACGCCGAGGCACCCAGCCTCAGTCGACGTCGAGGCACACAGCCTCAGTCGACGGTGAGGCACAAAGCCTCAGTCGACTTCGAGGCACAAGCCTCAGGCGACGTCGAGGCAGAAAGCCTCAGTCGACGTCGAGGCACAAAGCCTCAGACGACGTCGGGGCACAAAGCCTCAGACGACGTCGAGGCACCAAGCCTCAGTCGATCAGTCGACGTCGAGGCAGAAGACTCAGTCGACGTCGAGGCACAAAGCCTCCGTCGACGTCGAGGCACAAAGCCCCAGTCGACGTCTAGGCACAAAGCCTCAGTCGACGTCGAGGCAAAAAGCCTCAGCCGACGCCGAGGCACAAAGCCTCGGCCGACGTCGAGGCACAAAGCCTCCGTCGACGTTGCGGCACAAAGCCTCCGTCGACGTCGAGGCACAAAGCCCCCGTCGACGTCCAGGCACAAAGCCTCCGTCGACGTCCAGGCACAAAGCCTCAGACGACGTCGAGGCAGAAAGACTCAGTCGACGTCGAGGCACAAAGCCTCCGTCGACGTCCAGGCACAAAGCCTCAGACGACGTCGAGGCAGAAAGACTCAGTCGACGTCGAGGCACAAAGACTCAGTCGACGTCGAGGCACAAAGCCTCAGTCGACGTCGAGGCACAAAGCCTCCGTCGACGTCGAGGAACAAAGCCCCAGTCGACGTCGAGGCACAAAGCCCCAGTCGACGTCTAGGCACAAAGCCTCAGCCGACGTCGAGGCACAAAGCCTCAGCCGACGTCGAGGCACAAAGCCTCCGTCGACGTCGAGGCACAAAGCCCCAGTCGACGTCTAGGCACAAAGCCTCCGTCGACGTCGAGGCACAAAGCCTCCGTCGACGTCGAGGCACAAAGCCTCCGTCGACGTCGAGGCACAAAGCCTCCGTCGACGTCGAGGCACAAAGCCTCCGTCGACGTCGAGGCACAAAGCCTCCGTCGACGTCGAGGCACAAAGCCTCCGTCGACGTCGAGCCACAAAGCCTCCGTCGACGTCGAGGCACAAAGCCTCCGTCGACGTCGAGGCACAAAGCCTCAGTCGACGTCGAGGCACAAAGCCTCAGTCGACGTCGAGGCACAAAGCCTCCGTCGACGTCGAGGCACAAAGCCTCCGTCGACGTCGAGGCACAAAGCCTCCGTCGACGTACGCAGCCTCAGTTGACGTCAAGGCACGAAGCCCCAGTCGACGTCGAGGCACACCGAAGTCGAGGTTCAGAAGTCGGCACCGTACCAATGAAACTGGTAAGAAAGGTGCAGCAGTACGCTCCATAAGGGCAACCTCGTGAAGAGTATTCCCATGAAAGGAGGCACGCATCGGAGGTCTCGTAGAGGCGGGCATGATCGCACTCGATGCCTGGAATGCCTGAGACTCAGCCGGTGGCGTTACCAAGGTAACGCACCTAGAAGAAAGAAAGAAAGAAAAACTTACCGGGGATCGAAGCTGCACAGTCCGATTCCAACGAAGGAAAGAGGGTCCCGGCCATTCTGCTCACACGAGGTGAGCCCAGAGAGAGGCCAGGGAAGAAGAAAATACAGCTGCAGGCAAATGAGGCCTAGCCGCATGGCTGAGGCCCAAGAAGGGCCTGCCGGAGGAAAAACACAATAAAAAGTCCTTTTTTTTTTTTTTTTTTTTTTGAAACAAAGAAATATACGATCAATTAACAAACGCACAGCGACTCCCTAACAAAATAAAGAAGCCGCGGTGCCAGAAAGGCACTTAGAAGAACGCAGAGAAGAGAGACAAGGTCTTTCTGGCTCAGCAGAAAACTAAGAACTGAGGACCATGTGGAGGGTATGCGCCCTCTAGTGGATCAGGAAGGCACACACATGCGTGGTGCAGCATTAGCAAACTTGAAATCTTCAATCAAGTTTGCTTGAAAAGCTGTCCGCTTCGGGGCTCCGTGGATGACGTCGCCCACATGTGAGAATATGCTGCCTGCTTGTCCTGGGATAACATTATTTACAAAAATCAAAACTAACATGCAATATTTATACCTTTATGACTGTGTTAAAAACTTTCATAAAAATTCATAATCAATTGTTAATTCATCACATATAACTTAAACAAATAATCGAATACTATACAGAATAAGTATAATTATCTAATTTATGACAATTCATAATTATAAATACTTATTTTGTTACCATATAAATAACCTTAAATTTCATACATCCAAACTATCTATCAAATTACTTAATACATCTTACATTTTAAAATTAACCAAATAAGTGATTATAAAAGTTAAAATTCAGGTGGATATAACACATTGTCACTGAATTAAATTTAAAAATAACTCACTTACTTTAGTCAATAGAACAATTACAGTTTTTAAACAATGGATTAACAAACTAATACAGTGGCGTACCAAGGGGGGTCGGGTGGTGGTCTGCCCCTGGTGTACGCCTTTGGGGGGGTGCAGAGCCGTCCAGGTTCGGGTCATCCAGTGCCGGTATGCGCAGGGCCGGCAAAATCGCATTGGGGCCATCAGCAGCGTCTGGGCTGCAATGGCATGAGCGCCTTCGGCAGCCCCCCCATGATGCAATTCATGATTGGCAATGCCCCCCCCTGCGATGACACTTAAGATCGGCAATGGGCCTCCTTCTGCCCCCAGCATCAACAGCACTTCAGATCGGCAACGTGATGCTCAGTCAAAAGCTTCCTTCTAACTGAACTGCCTGGGTGAAACAGGAAGCTGAGTTGCCGATCTGGAAGGGGCAGACAGTGGATGGAACGGGCAGATGCTGGAAGGAAAAGCGTGAAAAGAAGATAAAAGCAGAAACCAGAGACAACAAAAGGTAGAAAAAAAAATCATTTTATCTATTTTGTCATTAGAATATATCAGATTTGAAATATATATCCTACTAGAGACATTCTTTTTTTGAAAACTTGTCATTCCCATGTAAATCTTATCACAGGAGGGAGAATATTAAAACAGATGAAAATTGGAATGCCCCGAACTCCTGTTCCCAACCTGTTCCATGACCTGTTCCCGAACAAAGCCTTGAGTTTACCATCTTGTATACTTGCCACAAGGTCATCCAGACCCTGGCCGAACAGAAGCTGTCCCCTAAAAGGCAATTTGCTCAAGGTGGCCTTAGAGGAGGAGTCCCCAGACCAATGATTGATCCATAGCATACTTCGGGCAGACACTGAATATTCACCCAGCTTGGCAAAAATCTTCAGTATGTCATAGAAGGCATCAGCCACTTTATCCACCCCAGAGATGAGAAAGACCAAATCACGCAGCACCATAGTATCAAAGTCATGGTGTAGTTTGGAGTGGCACATCCAAGCAATGAAGGGCCTGGCTATCTGCATCTTAACACCGGCCGCAGCCAAATCAAAAAGGCATTTAAGGATAAAAACCACACGTCTGTCCTGAACATCTTTCAGGACCACCCCTCTGTCAGAAGGGAGGGAAGTACTCTTGGTGACCTGAGCCACAGCTGAATCCACCTTCAGAAAAGCAAAACACTTGGAAAAACCAGCCACCATGAGATAAAGCCTCACCATGGCCCGAGCACATTTCAAGGGACCCTCCAGGTATCCCAAATCTCAGACAGGATATGAACCACAACATGGTTATCAGGAAAGGAGACTGGTAGTGGCCTCTGATCATTCATGAGAGAATATTCCGCCTGGATCGGCTGATCTGGCTGTAATTTTAATTCTAGCAGAGATTCTATAATGAGGTCCTCCAGATGAGCAGATTTGAAGAACCTGTTGGATCATGGGCCAGCCACATGGATCCTGCCAAATTTGCCACATCTGTGGACGCTGCCAAACCTCCCTGTGAAAGCAGAGGGATCGAGAGAGTGCTCGACACAATCGCAAGCATTGCCCATTTCTGCTCCGGTGTCCCCACCAGGGAACAAAGCGAAAGACTCAGATCCAGCAGAAGCTGAATCTCCATGGACAGCTCAGATGTCGGTGGGGTGACCACAGGCATGGACTTTTTAACTAAGTATGCCTGATAGAGCCTTTTTTCACACATTCCAGAGGAAAAATATCTCATACAATGAGAGCTGCCCTATGCTCCTGACTTAGAGTACTTGGAAGACTTATGAGGCCTTTTTTTTCCAGAACCACACTTGCGTTTCGCCAAAATGCTGCCAGCACTCTCCCGAAAACCCCCAGTCACAATTTTTGCTGAATTTGGGGCAGAAGGTTCAAGAAGGGTCTCCCTGGAGGTGGAATGCAATGCATCCTTGCAAACTTCGCCCCCCTCGTGGGCCGCAGCGCACAAGGAACATGGCTGCACATTCGACAGCCATATACCGCAAACGAAGCATGAATCCATCCCATCCCAACCTCAGAAGGCCATCTGTGAAATTTGGAGCAAAAATGAAGCTCTAACTATTCCAATCAGGAAAAATCCAAGATAGCCACCGCAGGTGCTCATTTTGCAATAAAATGGCCCGGGAAAGCAACAGGAATCCCTAGAAAATGGTGATTTGGGGATTTTAGAGGTGGGGAGGGATAGGGCATGCAGAAAAACCACCCAAAACCCCCTAAGAACCCCCTCACCAAATCGTTATAACAGGCTGTCAGTCTGTTACACACTATTCCATTGTGCTGAATGGGAGAAAATGCAGGCAATGCTGGAACAGCATGTAGGGAGATCCAAAGCCTCAGGCAGCTGGAAAGCTGGATTTCAAGACTTATGACTGCCTCATCAGCTCGACTACCACAGCCAGTGACCTCTGTTACCCTTAGATATGTCGCACAACCACAAGGTGGAGGCACGCAGTCCGGTTATGATCCTGGTTGTGTCTCCACGGAGTAGCTCAGCCTGCACTATACCCACTATCGGATGAACCTGGGGTGAGCTAGCTCCTGATCCTGGAACCCTGATCTGTCCTGAAGGCTGTCCAGGGGGCTTACCTCAGCGCTGGGAACTGCCCAGAAGCAGACTTTCCCCAACAGTCTGCGATCTCCAACCGCAAGGATATCCATGCAGGGATCCTCCATAACACAAGGGCAAACCCGCGAAGGAAATACCAAAAAATATACTGAAAACTAGCAAAAGAAACACAAGCAGAAGAGAAAAGCTCTTAGAGGCTGGCTTGTAGAAAGCAAGACTGGTGTCCAAGGGGCATGCTCCAGGATATGCTAGCAGAGGGAGGAGTTAAAGAGTTCAATCATCGGGACATGGCTTGAATGCCAATAAAGATGGACGTGTGAGTGTGCTGCTCCTCCTTCCCAGGTATTCTAAATTATTTTTTTTCAGACATACAGAATTTTTTTGGGCAGTATTGGATTATAATTTGCTTAAAGATGTCTTCTGGGAAACAATCTCATCTGGATTTCCAGCCCAAGAGACAAAAACATGATCCTCTCACTTCTTCTAAGATCCCCCTTCCTAGGGACACATTGGAGGAAGGAGAGGTAATGAATCAGCTGAGATCCATTAGAGAATGGCTGGAGAAAATTTCGGACAGGATTACTGAAGTTAAAGAAGAAGTGGCTGGACTGTCTAATCAATTACAAATATCCAATGCCAGAATAGATCAACTAGAAAAAAAAGAGTTGAAGCAATGAAGATGATTATGATTCAAAGTAAAATGGATCACCTGACTGTTAAAAAGCTGGAGAGGGCTCTTGAAGACATGAATAATAGATCCTGAAGAAACAATGTGAGGATATTGGGACTCCCTAAACATGTGGAGGGAAATTATCTCATTGCTTTTTTAGAAGATTTAATCCCTAAGTTATTAAATATCAAGTTTAAACTGCCATTTGAGATAAAGAGGGCTCATAGAATCTGCTTGTGCAAGGAACTGTTAGCCATGCTGTTAAACTTTTAAGTTTTAAGATTTCAGCAGGCCATGCTGATCCTAAACTCAGCCAAAGAAATAAAAAAATATTCAGTGGCACGATTCAAAATTAATTCTTGTAACAGATTTTGCTCAAAACACGGCTAATTTGAGAGAGAGATTTTTAGCCCTACGTCCGGCAATAAAGCAGCTGGGAGCACAATATGGGCTCTTCTACCCAGCCTTGATAAAGGTGACTCATCTTAATAAAACTATACAGTATGACGATCCAGACAAGTTAAAAGAATACATTAGTCAATGTACTGAACCAATGAACTGATTAAAAGGCAGTAAAGTTCTTGATTTTTTTTGCTAGTGTTTGTTTTTATTTTAATTTTATTCTCTTCAACACTGGCAAAAGGGGAATTGCTTAACGGTCATTATACTAAAGTGGCAGAAAGTATAAATTGTGATCCTAAGCTGAAACATATTGGGACATACACTATGGACTTTATACTTCTGAGAGATAAGGTTCAAGGAGATCTCAAATGAATTGCAAGTGGGGAGACCCGGGGAGCAGGAGAAAATGGTGAGCTGCAGAATCGCACTGGGGTGAGAACTGAGACGAGACACAAATTATGTCTAGATAGTGAGAGAGGGGAGCTTGAATATTCTGGATGTGATTTTGTAACTGTCAGCATTCAGCGATTTTGAAAGAATGTTGGTCTGTTGGAGAACTGTAGTCCTGGCTGAATGACTATGGACTACTTTTCCCCACGGGCTCTGCAGCTGGAATTCAACAGATCGAGTTCCTGAGATGACGTTGTTTGCTGTTCTCAGGAGGGGTGGAACCATATTAAAGAGTCACATGATCGAGTTCCGGTGATGTGTTCAATCACTGTTCTTTGGCAATATGGAACATTAATAAAAAAATCTTCAAGTCCTGGCTGAGTGACGTCGAGTTGTTTATCTTGAACGTTTGGTGTCTGAGAGTCACCTCATCATTTTACATAAGAACATAAGAATTGCCGCTGCTGGGTCAGACTAGTGGTCCATTGTGCCCAGTCTGACAAACCCAAGTCCATTTTGGGTTTTGTCTGTGACAAACCCAAGTCCTATTCGGGTTTTGTCCCAGAGATAGGGAAGAAATACACTATACCCCTATGCAAGAGAGCTGACCAAGTAGAATCACAGACTACAGAACTAGCTGACTACTGCTGGGACAGAGAGTTGGCAACAGATGAGGTATGGCAGGGAAAGGACAGACTTGAAAGCTGCACACAGTTTAAACCTGTCCCTAAGTCTGCCAGGAAATGTCTACCTTTCCAGCAGCCTGTCCCTGTAAGAGTCAAGGCTAGAAAGGAACCTGCACTTAGCCAGATGGAACCAGCTAGTGTGTGGAAGGCCCTTCACCCACCTAGGCTCAGGGGGAGTGGCTCTCCACAGCTTAAAATGAGGCAGAGCAGTAAAAAGGCAAGCCGAGTGGAGACCAGCAGGAGAGAATCAAGCTGGACTGTGGGGAACAGAAGCTGGCAGGAGCCTGAGAGAAAGGGAGATTTTCTCTCCCCAGCCTAAGGAGGCTAAGGAAACTGACTGTCATATGACAGATGCAGAGGAGCTGGTGTCTGCTTCTGAGAGTTGGGAGCAAAACCCAGGGGAAGCCATGGACACGCAGGACAGTCTGGTAGGACCTGATGTTTTTCCACTGGATATAGAAATGCAGTGAGCCTTTGGTGCTGTGTTTTGCCTGCAGTCTCTGAGCCCCAGGGAAGACAGTGTTTTGCTTTTGAAGGAGATTTGCAGTTCTCTCCTTTTATATTGAACTTTAAGTTTGTGCCTGAGAGCTTTAATTTTGAGCCTAACAAATGTTTGAAGGTTTATCCCTGTTATCAGCTAGGCTGAGCAAAGTACGTTCCTCCCCCACAGCTGTGCATAATTGATCAGAGTAACGTCTCAGCAGGGAAATGTTCTGAGAGCCCTGCATGTTCCCAGTAGTGCTGTCCGATTCATGATTTGAATCGGTTCACCAATTCACTTTGGGTGAATCGATTCAAATCGATTTAAAACAAAAAAATCAGCTTCCCGATTCAGACCCTACCCCCTCGCCCCCTAAAGCAGGAGCAGCAGCGCTGCTCCTGCTGGCCAGCAACTCCCGCACCTGCTTTAGAGGGCGAGGAGGAAGGGTCAGTCGGGAAGTGCTGCTGTGCTGTTGTATGGCTTCCCCCCCTGGTGTCCGGTTCCCCCCGGCATCCAGTTTCTCACCCTGGCCTTCTCTCACCATTTACCTTATAGGTGCAGTCTGAAGAAATCACGGTTATAGCGTCTTTGCAAACTGCTTTGAGCTGTTTTCTCCGCCACGATCCTGCCTCTGATGTCAGAGGAGGGGCGGGACCACAGCAGAGGAAACAGCTCAAAGCAGTTTTCAAAGACGCTATAACCGCGATCTTCTTTGGAGGCTGCACCTATAAGGTAAACAGTGCGGGGAGGCCAGGGGGAACACTACGGCCTTCCTGGTGGGGGTGCACAGTCCTTCAGAGTGGGGGGTGGGACAGGCCTTCAAGGGGGGGACAGGCCAGGAATGGTGGCACAGGCCTTCAGGGGGGACAGGCAGGCCTTCAGAGAGGACAGGCCTTAAAGGGGGGGGACAGGCCTTTAAGGGGACAACGGGCCAGGTATGGTGGCATAGGCCTTCAGGGGGACAGGCCTTTAAGAGGGGGACAAGCCTTCAAGTGAGGGACAGGCCTTCAGGGATGGGGGTACAGGCCTTCAGAGGGGACAAACCTTCAGGGGGGGGTTCAAAGAGGTATAGAAATATAGGTGTACTTCTATACCTCTTGTTCTCCCTACCTTGGAGAGGGTGAACAACTTGTCCTTATCTACTAAGTCTATTCCATTCAGTACCTTGAATGTTTCGATCATGTCCCCTCTCAATCTCCTCTGTTCAAGGGAGAAGAGGCACAGTTTCTCTAATCTTTCGCTGTACGTCAACTCCTCCAACCCCTTAACCATCTTAATCGATCTTCTCTGGACCCTTTTGAGTAGTACCATGTCCTTCTTCATGTACGGTGACCAGTGCTGGACGCAGTACTCCAGGTGAGGGCGCACCATGGCCCGTTACAGTGGCATAATAACCTTCTCTGATCTGTTTGTGATCCCCTTCTTAATCATTCCTAGCATTCTGTTTGCCTTTTTTGCCACGGCCGCACTTTGTGCAGACGGCTTCATTGACTTGTCGATCAGAACTCCCAAGTCTCTTTCCTGGGAGGTCTCTCCAAGTACCGCCCTGGACATCCTGTATTCGTACATGAGATTTTTGTTACCGACATGCATCACTTTACACTTACTCACGTTGAACCTCATCTGCTATGTTGATGCCCATTCCTCGAGCCTGATTATGTTCCATTGCAGATCTTTGCAATCCCCCTGTGTCTTCACAACTCTGTACAACTTTGTATCGTCTGCAAATTTAATCACCTCACTCGTCATACCTATGCCAGATCATTTATAAAGATGTTGAAGTGCACGGTTCCAAGCACCAAGCCCTGTGGCATCCCACTGGTGACGCTCTTCCAGTCCGAATATTGTCCATTTACCCCCATTCTCTGTTTCCTATGCTCCAGCTAGTTTTTAATCCACGTGAGTATTTAACCCTCGATTCCATGGCTCACAATTTACCGAAGTAGTTGTTCATGCAGAACCTGGTCAAATGCCTTCTGAAAATCCAGATATACATTGTCGACCAGGTCGCCCTTGTCTATCTGCCTGGTACTCCCTCTAAGAAGTGCAGCAAGTTCGTCAAACAAGATCTGCCTTTGCTGAAATCGTGCTGGCTGGTCTTCATCAGACCGTGTCCATCAAGGTGATCAATGATGCGGTCCTTTATCAGCGCCTCTACCATCTTTCCTGGTACTGAGGTCAGACTCACCAGTCTGTAGTTACCCGATCCCCCTTCGAACCTTTCTTGAAGATCGGCATAACATTTGCCACCTTCCAATCTTCCGGAATCTTTCCCGATTTGATCGACAGATTGGCTTTTAGTTGAAGTAGTTCAGCTATAGTCCCTTTCAGTTCCTTGATGACCCTCGGATGGATGCCATCTGGTCCCGTGGATTTATCGCTCTTTAGCCTATCAATCTGCCTGCATACCTCATCTAGACTGACCGTCAACCCTGTCAGTTTCTCTTCTTCATTTCCAGCATATAGTCTGATGTGTTCCGGTATGCTGTATATATCCTCTTCGGTAAATGCAGATGCAAAAAATGTGTTCAGTTTGTCGGCGATTTCTTTGTCTTTCTTTAGCACTCCCTTTATTCCACAGTCATCTAACATTCCCACCGCTTCCTTCGCAGGTCGTTTCTCCTTAATATATCGAAAGAACAGCTTGATGTTTTTCGCCTCCTTGGCTATTTTTTCCTTGTAGTCTGTTTTGACCCCTCTCACCGGCTTGTGGCACCTGTGTTGATGTTGTTTGTGTTTATTCCAGTTTTCATCTGTTTTTGACCTTTTCCATTCCTTAAACGAAGTTTTCTTGTCTCTAATCACTTCCTTCATCTCTACAGTGAGCCACGCCAGTTCTTTTTCCTCTTGGATTCTTTGTTGATACGCAGTATATGTAGATTTTGTGCCTCGGTGACTGTCTTTAAAAAGGAACCAAGCTTTCTCTAGCATTTTTACAGTGGTTAACCTCTTCTTAATCTTCTTCCCCACCATGAGTCTCATCCCTTTGTAATTTCCTTTTCGGAAGTTCAGCGCCATGGCCATCATTCTGGACCAATGTTTCTTCCCTGTGTCCAGATCAACTTAATTCAGTTCCTGCTAATTACTTGTTACTTATTAAACATTAGTCTGAGCATTGTGCTATGGAAATTTGATGAACATATATTGGTGATGATAGAAATTAATATGATTGTATATCAGCTTATTTAATTGAAAGAGTATTTTAAGCTTTACTTGGCACAACTAATTTCAATAAATTGATTGGGGTAGTAAATTATGTAGTGACAATTTAAGCTAATGAGGGTAACAGGGTTAAATTGTTATATTAGTGATGTCGGTGTGCAGATGTCAGCTAGGGACCAGATCCCAAGTTTTGCCCATTGAGGCCAAAGAAAAGGTTTTTTGGCTATTAGGAAATGTGGATTGTGCCAAATAGAGATTAAAGGAGACGTAGTAATAGAAATATCCAATGATTTGTCTAATTCAAGCAAACACGACACTGATTGAGAAATAATAAGATTAGTCTTAAGAAGGCGAGCGTGCACCTTAGCACAGCTGGGACGAGGATGCTGGCACGCAACGTCCAGAACGTCATAGACTTGGCTTTAAACTGAGAAGAAGGGGAAAGCCGATAGTCGACCTGACCTCGACACATCGGACATCAGTACTTGACAAAGGTACTGAACTGGGACAGTGCAAAAGAGGACTCGGGTCTGAGGGTGTATGGGTTGAAAAAGGACATAAAGATGCATTGCAGGGATCGAGGGCACAAATGGACCAGGTAAGCGGCACCAACACAGAACAACAGGAAACAGAGGGGCAAAGTCATTGTGAAAAAGAGCCCAGGACTGAGTGGGAATTAGGAGAGCAGGAGGTGCAGGGGAAACAGGCAGAGGACGTCACAAACACACAACAGGAGGAGGACGAAGCTCAGGGGCTGGCAAACCATGAGGGAAACTGCAGGAATACCAAAGCACAAGGGAAACAAAGAGAGAGGACAAAAAACTGGGTCTTAAACTGCCTATACACAAATGCTAGGAGCCTGAGGGCCAAAATGGGAGAACTGGAAATCACAGCCAGCAATAAGGACCTAGACATAATTGGAGTCACAGAAACGTGGTGGACTGAGGACAACCAATGGGATGTGGCCATACCAGGGTACAAACTATACAGGAGAGACAGGACACATAAAAAGGGTGGAGGAATAGCGCTGTACATAAAAGACTCCATACCATCAGCCAGAACGGAAACAACAGTACGGGCGGATGGCCTGGAATCACTATGGGTTAAGCTACAGGGAGGAGCAGGAGCAGACATTAAACTGGGTCTGTACTACCGCCCACCTGGACAACCGGAAGAAATCGACCAGGAGATGGAGGCTGAACTGAAGCAGGTATGCAGAAGCGGAAATGTGGTGGTGATGGGGGACTTCAACCATCCTGGGATAGACTGGAGTATTGGGCACTCAAACTGCGCAAGAGAGACAAAATTCATAGAAGTCACGAGGGACTGTTTCATGGAACAGCTGGTCACGGAACCAACAAGGGGCGATGCCACTCTTGACCTAATCTTCAACGGACTAGGGGGGACAGCAAAGGAGGTGGCGGTATTACCCCCACTAGGTAACAGCGATCACAACATGATCCAGTGCAGGCTTGAAATTGGATCATCAAAGGGGAAAAGAACCACAACGACGGCACTCAACTTCAAAAAAGGAAATTATGATGCCATGAGAAAAATGGTGGGAAAGAAGCTCAAAAGCAACATAGGGAAGACGGAATCCGTAGAAAAGGCCTGGACCTTATTCAAGGAGACTGTGCACGAAGCACAAAGCATATGCATCCCCAAGTTCAGAAAAGGGTGCAAAAAAAATAGAACAAAAAACCCAGTGTGGATAACAAGTGCAGTAAAGAAGGCGATAAGCGACAAGAAAGCATCGTTCAGAAAATGGAAAAAAGACCAAACAGAGGAGAACCAAAAAGGGCACAAAGAACACCAGAAAGAGTGTCACCGAGTGGTTAGAAAAGCAAAAAGAGAATACGAAGAGAGACTGGCAAAGGAAGCAACAAACTTCAAGTCGTTCTTCAGATACGTCAAGGGGAAGCAACCGGCGAGAGAAGAAGTGGGACCATTGGACGATGGAGACAGAAAGGGAGTTGTAAAAGAAGAGAAAGAGATAGCTGACAGGTTAAATGAGTTCTTCACGTCAGTCTTCACGATGGAGAATATAACCACCATTCCGGAACCCGAGGAGATCGTAATAGGAGACCAAGACGATAAGCTGGTCGATTTAGAGGTAAGCCAAGAGGATGTACTCAAGCAGATCGACAGACTAAAGAGCGACAAATCGCCGGGTCCGGATGGCATTCACCCAAGGGTACTCAAGGAACTAAAAGACGTAATAGCGGAGCCACTTCGACAGATATGCAACCTATCCTTAAAAACCGGAGAGATCCCGGAGGATTGGAAAATAGCAAATGTCACGCCCATCTTCAAGAAGGGTGCAAGGGGGGACCCGGGAAACTACAGGCCGGTGAGCCTGACCTCAGTCCCAGGAAAGATGATGGAGGCACTGATTAAAGACAGCATCTATGAGCACATCGAAAAAAATGGGCAACTAAAACCGAGTCAACATGGCTTCTGTAAGGGTAGGTCATGCCTCACAAACTTATTGTACTTCTTTGAGGGAGTGAACAGCCAGGTGGATAAAGGGGAATCTATAGACATTATTTACCTTGACTTCCAAAAAGCCTTCGACAAGGTGCCACACGAGAGACTGCTTAAAAAGATATGGAACCACGGGGTACAAGGGGAGGTCCACCGATGGATCAAAAACTGGCTGGCAAACAGGAAGCAGAGGGTTGGCGTAAAGGGCCACTACTCAGACTGGAAAGGGGTCACGAGCGGAGTTCCGCAGGGGTCGGTGCTGGGACCACTCTTGTTCAATATCTACATAAATGACCTAGAGGCGGGAACTAAGTGCGAAGTCATTAAATTTGCAGATGACACCAAACTATACGGCAGGGCTCAAACCAAGGAAGACTGCGAAGATCTCCAAAAGGATCTAACGCAGCTGGAAAAGTGGGCCGAAAAGTGGCAGATGAGCTTCAACGTGGGGAAATGCAATGTCATGCACGTGGGGAAAAAGAACCCGATGTTCACATACAAAATGGGGGGAACACCACTAGGGGTTAGTAACCTGGAGAGAGACCTGGGAGTGATGGTAGACGCAACACTGAAGGCATCGGCGCAATGCGCCACAGCCTCTAGGAAAGCAAACAGAATGCTGGGTATCATTAAGAAGGGTATTACGACCAGGACGAAGGAAGTCATCATGCCGCTGTATCGTGCAATGGTACGGCCGCATCTGGAGTACTGTGTCCAGTACTGGTCGCCGTACCTCAAGAAAGACATGGCGGTACTTGAGGGAGTACAAAGAAGAGCAACCAAACTGATAAAGGGAATGGAAAATCTCCCATATTCTGACAGATTGAAGCAGTTGGGACTTTTCTCCCTGGAAAAGCGAAGACTTAGAGGAGACATGATAGAAACCTTCAAGATCCTGAAGGGCATAGAAAAAGTAGACAGGGACAGATTTTTTAAATTAAGGGGCACCACAAGTACAAGGGGGCACTTGGAGAAATTGAAAGGGGACAGGTTTAGAACAAATGCTAGGAAGTTCTTTTTCACTCAGAGGGTGGTGGATACATGGAACGCGCTTCCAGAGGCTGTTGTAGACAAGAAAACATTAAATGGTTTCAAAGAAGGTTTGGATAGATTCCTAGAAGAAAAAGGGATTGGGGGGTATAGATAGGTATAGACCATTGCTCAGGCAATGGGCCTGATGGGCCGCCGCGGGTGCGGACCGCTGAGCAGGATGGACCTCTGGTCTGCCTCAGCGGAGGCAACTTCTTATGTTCTTATGTTCTTATAAGGCAACAAGTGAAGGAGAAAAAGTACATAAGGTGTGCTCCAGATCTAACCAAAGAGGACAATAATCAGGGGTCAGAGAGAGCCAGCGGCTAGATTGCTGTAGTATAAAAGCTTTGTGATAAGTGAAAAAGTCAGGTAATAAAACTCCTGCTCTATCTTTTGGGGCCTTTAATTTTTTAAGGGCAATTTTGGGAGGTTTACTATTCCAAATGAAATTGGAGATATGTTTATCAATGGATTTGTAAAATGAGTTTGAGAATAATCTTGGAATCATACTAAGTATAAAATTAATTTTAGGAGCAACAACCATTTTAATAGGAAAGATGTAGAGGGTGCCAAGATTGCAGTAGAGATTTAGTGAAGGAGATAAGATGATCACTATTGTGATGAATCGTAGCAGACAGAGTAGGATAGAGATCGATTTCCAAATATCGGATGTGAGAGGGAGACCAAAGAAGGTGATAAGGTTGAACCATGGCCGGAAGGGAGTGAGCGTTTAGAGGTAAAACTTCCGTTTTATGTTGGTTGAGCTTATATCCAGAAAACATGGAAAAGGAGTGAATTAAGTCAAACAAAGCCGGAAGAGAACAATCAGGATTGGTGAGGTAAAGCAGCACATCATCTGTGTATGCAGACAATTTATATTCAGAATCATTATGAACTATACCAGATATTTTTTCACAAGAACTGATGGCAAGAAGAAGAGGTTCTAGAGCTATATTGAAAAGGTAAGGGGAAAGGGGACAACCTTGTCTAGTGCCCCTATGTAACAAAAAGGAGGCTGATAATACATTATTGGTAATTATAGAGGCTTCGGGGAAGAGTAAAGAATTTTGACATATAAATTGGGTTGGAAATCCGAACCAATGGAGAGTTCTAAAGAGATGCGACCATTCAACTCTATCAAACGCTTTTTCAGCATCTAGTGACAAGGCTATGCAGGGGTCTTTAGCAGTATGTGCAAGGGAAGCGAGGTGAAAGAAAAGACGGGAATTATCTGTGATAAGCCTACCCGGCATAAATCCAACTTGATGAGTAGAAATCAGTGAGCTCATAGATTGTTGAAGCCTAGAGGAAAGAATGGTAGCATAAATCTTATAATCTACATTAAGTAATGAAATAGGTCGATAATTTGCAACTAGATGAGGGTCCTTACCAGGTTTAGGAAGGACTGTGATTACAGCATCCAAGAAGCAACTTTTGGAGACATTCTGAGGTGTTAGAGAATTAAATAAGGAAGCAAGCGTGTGAGAAAATTTATCTTGGAAAAGTTTGTAAAATTCTACTGTTATACCATCAGATCCTGGTGACTTTCCAGAAGAAAGATGCTTAATTGCCTGAAGGATTTCGGAAGAGTCAAAAGGACATTGAAGTGCTTTAGAGTCGGATGCTCTAAGTTTTGGAGGTAGTAGTGAAGCTAGGAATTGATCAGCCACAGAGGAGTGATGCGGAACGTCAGATGAGTAAAGTTGAGAATAAAATGTATGAAAAGCAGAAGAGATATCAGAGTGAGAAGAAAGAATCTTCCCCTCCAAGGTTTTAATAGCGGAAATCTGTACATTGGTTGTCTTCCGTTTAAGATAATGAGCAAGCATTTTACTACTTTTGTTCATTTCCAGATAATACTTTGGTGGAAGTAGTGAAAATATCTTGCTGCGCCGCTACACTAGCTATCTTATTATAAGAATACTTCAGTCTATAGATTTCAGGCAACAGAGTCTTATCGTTAGAATGAAAGAAGTCTCGTTCACGGAGTTTAATTTGAAAGTCAAGATTTTGTTGTTCCAGTCTATCTTGTTTCAATTTGTAAGCTTGACACGAAATTAGCTCACCTCTTAAGGAGACTTTGAAAGCTTCCCAGATAACTAAAGAATCTAATGAATCAGTATTGTTAAAGTGGAAGAATTCATCAATAAATTTGGCGATTCGCTGTCGAACTGAGTCATCAGATAGTAAGTGGTTAGGTAAGCGCCAAAGAGGAGATCTAGTTGCAGTCATTGCAGCCCAAGTTATTTCAAAAGAAATAGGAGCATGATCAGAGAGTACAATAGAATGAATGTTAGAGGAGACTAGATTAGGTAATAGCAAAGAAGAGATAAGAAAATAGTCAATCCTTGAGTAGCTATTGTGCGGAGAAGAAAAATAAGTGTAGTCTCTACTATCTGGATGCTGCAACCTCCAAGACTCAGCTAAGTCATATTGTTTCAAAAAAGAGTGTAAGGTAATATTAGCTTTAGATGGAGTGAGAAAGGAGGAAGAGTGCCTATCCAACCAAATATCAAGGAGCAGATTGAAATCACCTGCCATAATAATAGGAAGAGCATCAAATTCCGAAATGTTATGAAATAGTTGGATAAAGAATTCAGGAGAGTCAATATTAGGTGCATATATATTGATAAGAAGGACCTCTTGAGAAAAGACGTTAGCTCTAACAATCAACCATCTGCCATCTGCGTCATATTTTGTGTCTAGGAGTTGTAAAGAAATATTTTTATGTGTTAAGATTGCTACGCCATGTTTCCTACCCATCGCCGGAGCTTCAGCAATAAAAGTTAACCAATCATTGGCGCTTATAAAGTGAGAGAGTTGAGAGATATGTGTTTCTTGTAAGAATACAATGGAGGGCTTGAGTTTTTTAAGGTGAGTAAAAAATTTTTTCCGCTTAACCAGATGTCATAAGCCATTAACATTCCAGGAAACAAAGGACAATTTAGAAATCAAGTCATTCGGGGCCATGTTGATATGGTAAGAGGCATATATAATGAAGATACTGCAGCATAGAAGACCAGGAAGAGAAGAGAAAAGTAGGAAAGAGCCTCTGAGGGAAAAAAGTCAGTGAAGGCATAGAGAGCTAGGGGAAGCTCAGCCAAATTGCAGTAGAAAAGAGAAAGGGGGAAAAAGCAACTAGGCAAGGGACACCTGAAGAAAAAGACAACCTGCAAAAACTAGTATATAAGATAGGGGAAGCCAGAAGACAAAAATACAAAAAGAACAAGGGTAGAATTTTGGGAGATTATTAATCCAGATAGTACATAAGTACATAAGTACATAAGTAGTTGCCTCCGCCGGGGCAGACCAGAGGTCCATCCAGCCCAGCGGTCCGCTCACGCGGCGGCCCATCAGGCATATTGCCTGGTCAGCGGTCCCTGACTAATTTTATTGCCTACCTCTACACTTATCTCTGAACCTTCCACTGCTCTTATCTGTACCCCTCAATCCCTTTGTCTTCCAGGAACCTATCCAGGTCATCCTTGAAACCCTGTACTGTGCTATTTCTTATCACGACCTCCGGAAGGGTGTTCCATGTGTCCACCACCCTCTGTGTGAAAAAGTACTTCCTTGCGTTTGTTTTAAACCTGTCCCCCTTCAATTTCATTGAGTGACCCCTTGTTCTTGTGGTTTCTTTCAAATTGAAAAATCTGTCTTTGTCAACCTTTTCGATGCCCCTCAGGATCTTGAAGGTCTCTATCATATCTCCTCTGAGTCTCCGCTTTTCCAGGGAGAACAGCCCCAGCTTCTTCAGTCTGTCAGTGTATGTAAGGTTTTCCATACCCTTAATCAGTTTAGTTGCTCTTCTCTGGACTCCCTCAAGCATTGCCATGTCCTTTTTGAGGTACGGTGACCAGTACTGTACACAGTATTCCAGATGTGGGCGCACCATAGCCCGGTACAGTGGCAGGATGACTTCCTTCGTTCTGGTCGAGATACCCTTCTTAATGATACCTAACATTTGGTTTGCTTTCCTCGAGGCTGTGGCGCATTGTGCCGACGCCTTCAATGTCGTGTCTACCATCACTCCCAAGTCTCTTTCCAGATTACTGACCCCTAGCATTGATCCCCCCATTTTGTAAGTGAACATCGGGTTCCTTCTCCCTATATGCATGACCTTGCATTTCCCTACATTGAAGCTCATTTGCCACTTTTTCGCCCATTCTTCCAATGTCGTAAGATCCCTTTGGAGATTCTCGCAGTCAGCCGTGGTTTCAACCTTGCTGAATAGTTTGGTGTCATCTGCGAATTTGATGACCTCGCATTTTGTTCCCGCCTCCAGGTCGTCAATGAATATGTTAAACAGGAGCGGTCCCAGCACCGATCCTTGAGGAACCCCGCTCGTGACCCCTTGCCAGTCCGAGTAATGGCCCTTTACAC
Organism: Geotrypetes seraphini; assembly: GCF_902459505.1. Taxonomy (NCBI): domain Eukaryota; kingdom Metazoa; phylum Chordata; class Amphibia; order Gymnophiona; family Dermophiidae; genus Geotrypetes; species Geotrypetes seraphini. The sequence goes on from NC_047094.1 coordinate 62,500,388, forward strand.
CAACCCTCTGCTTCCTGTCTGCCAGCCAGTTTTTGATCCATCGGTGGACCTCCCCGTGCACCCCATGATTCCATAGCTTCCTGAGCAACCGCTCATGTGGTACCTTATCGAAGGCTTTCTGGAAGTCTAGGTAAATTATGTCTATGGGTTCACCTTTGTCCACCTGGTTATTTACCCCCTCAAAGAAGTACAACAAGTTTGTGAGGCACGACCTACCCTTGCAGAACCCATGCTGGCTCGACCTTAGCTGTCCATTTTTTTCGATATGGTCACAGATGCTGTCCTTAATCAGTGCCTCCATCATCTTTCCCGGGACCGATGTGAGGCTTACCGGCCTATAGTTTCCCGGGTCGCCCCTCGAACCCTTCTTGAAGATGGGCGTGACATTAGCTATTTTCCAGTCCTCCGGGATCTCTCCAGTTTTTAGGGATAGGTTGCATATTTGCTGAAGTGTCTCTGCTATTTCATTCCTTAATTCCTTGAGCACCCTTGGGTGAATGCCATCCGGACCTGGCGACTTGTCGCTCTTTAGCTTGTCTATCTGCCTGAGGACATCCTCCTGGCTCACCTCTAATTGGACCAGCTTGCTATCTTGATCTCCTTTTTCTATTTCCTCTGGTTCCGGAATGTTGGATGTGTCCTCCCTCGTGAAGACCGACGTAAAGAAGTCATTTAACTTGTCAGCTATTTCTTTTTCCTCCCTCACTACTCCCTTTCTATCCCCATCATCCAGTAAGAATAGAAATAGAATAGTAATAGAAAAAGATAGAGGATAATATACTATGTAGAGTATTGTGACAGGGAAGCTCCTGTCACAGTGAAAACTACTGCTAAAACTCCCCAGAATGCAGCACAGGGCTCTGTAAAACCCGGCATGGAGCCAGGACAGCTGGCTCAGCCAAAAGAATGCAAGCCCAGGCAGGTTCCAGCACAGCTGAAGAGCCAATTAAGGAAGGCTCTGAAAACCACTAATTTCCCCTATCACTCCTTTCCAGAGGTCAGGGAGAAACCTGAGACCAATATAGAGAGGGGTGGAGTCAGACCCAGGAGATTGCCTTATAGGCAGAGTCAGTTTACAGACGAAGAAAAGCAGGGGAGAAGGAAGCCAGAGAGAGAGGAGCAGGAAAGCTGGAGGAGAGAGAATGAGGACACAGCTGTCTCTGATGAGAGCAGCCAAACTACTCCAGGAGTTTCCAGGTCACAGAGGGTGCCTGAATCCCAGCATGAGCGTATGGCAGGAAGCCAGCACCTAAGGAAAGGTGGCACAGCACTTGGGAGGTACAGTGACTGGCAACTTAAACCCCAGAGAGAAGGGCTGAGAAATTATCCCCAGGGAAAGGCTGCAAGTATTTTGGCAGACTTGCAGAGAGGGGGATGGGCAGCACAACCTGAGAGAAGTAAGGAAACTTTAAGCCAAGGTTCCCATGAGGGTGAATGGGAAATGTGCAGTGTCCTGAGTAGTATGAGTGAAGAGGACATGGACCTGGGGGAATACAATATGTGAGAGTCCTCAGCTAAGCTCCTGAAGAACGTTCCCTCATTGTATGTGCTTCCCAACAGCCAGAGCAGTGCTGGCAAAGCTAATGAGGTGAGAACAACGTGTTAAGCAGATAAAGAGAGCTGAGAGGAGAAAAGGCTTGAAGCAAGCCGTGCTCAGCTAGAGAAGCTAAAAGGTGTTAAAGGTCCAGAGAGATCAATAAATCCCAGTGGGGATACAAGCCAAGGAAGGCACTGAACTGATAATATTTTGATGTGATAATAATTTTTCCTGTTGATAAGGAGGTGCAATCCAGCTCCTCATTAAAACACCTGAACTGGAATATCATAGTGTGCAGGAGGCACCTAAAGGACTGAAACCAACCAAGGTGAATGTTTTTCTTTTTGCTTATGTTTTCTTTTCTGTATACTTTGGGACTGTAATAAACCTGGTACTATTTTCCAAGGAATCCGGTATCCGGGTCTTCCTTTCACTACCATATAAAAGGAGTACTAAAAATCTTACTTGTGGCCCGGACCATAGCTTCCCACCTACTCGGGGACGGGCCCGGCCACAGTATAAATATATAGATATATTTAAAAAAATAGATTTATTTCATAAGTAAAAAGAGAGTGAATTAGGGAAAGTGAACAATTCATTTAGAGCAGTAGCAAGTATGCTAAGGAAAAAGCAATTAATGTCAGTCAATAGTATAACGGAAGTAGAAATAAAATAATAAGTATAAAGTATGACATTGTAGTGATTGAGCAGTCAGGAGAGAAGAAAAGGAAGGGGAGAAGAAAAAAAAAAAAGACAAGAGCAAGTATAATCAATGTGAGAAATTGATTAGGAGAAAATATCAAAATTAATTAAAGGTTGTACAAAAAACGGAGCAAAAACAAGAGGAATTTATTATAAGCCAGCGATCCTTATAAGAAAAAAAATAAACATTTCAGGAGCAGCAAAAAGTAATCACTCCGGAAATAAAAATAATAATCAGTGCAAGATATAAAGAGAAAAGAACAAACGGAAGAACAGATATAATCAGGAGGAAGTATAGGCTGGTGAGGAGAAAAGCAATCAGTAAACAGATTTATCGATTACCAGTTTCAGGGCAAGCACAGACCAACAATTCACAACAGCACCGAGGGAAAGTAAGACTTGAGGAGAAAAGCAATCAGTAAACAGATATATCGATTACCAGTTTCAGGGCGAGGCACAGACCAACAATGCACAACAGCACGTGAGGAGAAAAGCAATCAGTAAACAGATATATCGATTACCAGTTTCAGGGCGAGTCACAGACCAACAGTACACAACAGCATGAAGGGAAAAAGCAAGACTCGGCAGCAAGGGAAAGGAGAAAGGAGATACACGAAAGGATAATAAAGAGGTAACTAGAGACAAGAAAAAATTGGATTAAAGTGTATAGATCATGAAAGAAAGGTATTATGGCATTTAAAACATGTAGTGCAGAAAAGTATTGGGCAGAAAATGGAGTCAGGGCAAGCGCGGGAAAAGACATAGAAGACAGGGGAGAGAAAGAGACGGCTCAAAATGGAGGCAGGAAAATACATGTGAACTAGAAATAAACAATTTTGTAATAGTAAAAACAGTAAGAAGTCCACAACTCGAAGCAGGAACTCGAGAGAACAGTTCAAAGTTCAAAAAAATGTAAACTGGAAGGCAGTACATGAGAAATGAAACGAAAGTCCAGCATTGGGTAATATCAGAGAGTCAGAAGCAGGACAAGTAGATCAGGTTCCGGGTTCTTCATTTGAATCTGGTCCAGGTACTCTTGAAGCAGATCTGGCGAGTCGAACACTTTAGTGGTGTTATTAATAGTAACTATCATACAGGCTGAGTACTGAAGACCGTAGCGGGCTCCCATTGATTTGAGCTTCGGTCTCAGTGCAAGGAAAGACTTTCTCTTCCTGGAGGTTGTTGGAGCCAAATCTGGAACTATAAAAATTTTCTTTCCATCAACGATGAGACCAGGATGTGATCTTGCAGCAGTACGTAGTTGAAGTGCCTGAGGGAAACGCAGGAGCTTGAGTACAATTGGACGAGGAAAAAGCTGATTTTGTTTCAGGTGGGAGGGCACCCGGTGAGACCGTTCAATATCAATAGTGCATGCAGGGTCCATTTGAAGTACTTCAGGCAGCCATTTCTGTAAGAAAGCATTGATATCATTTCCCTCTTTTCCTTCCTTTAAACCAATAATACGAAGATTATTCCTACGGCTACGATTAGCCAGGTCTTCCAGGTCTTGTTCCAGTTTTTTAATATGCTTGGCAGTGTTCCCACTAAGCTGCGCTGGCGTGCGCTGGCGCACAAAATATTACATCGCAGCGCACAAGTTTCTCGTCACAGCGCACACTCGAGCGGAGGTGAGAGGAAGCGGCGGCGGTCTGCCCTGATCGCCTAAGATGCAGCAGCGGCGGCTCCTTTCATGATCCCCGTAATCAGTGGCGTATTAAGTGGGGGGCGGTCCGCCCCTTGTTCTCATTGGTGTAACGCCGGCCCTGCCCCCCCTTCGGATCGCTATTATTTTAAATGTTATAGCGGCGGCGCTGTATCCATCAGTGGAGAGGTCTAACCTCGGCCTGACCCGGAACTCTTACTGCAACAGTCACTTCCTGTTCCTGCCTAGATGGGCGGCTGCTGCAGTAAGAGTTCCGGGGCAGGCCGAGGTTAGACGTCTCCACTGATGGATACAGCGCCGCCGCTATAACATTTAAAATAATAGCGATCCGGGGGGGGGGGGGGAGTCCGGAGCTGCAGGGGAGAGTGTTGCGGTACCCAGCTGGAGGGAGAAGGAAGATGAGGGAGGAAATGAAAGGAGATGCCAGGGCTTGGAGGGAAGGAGGAAGGTATGCCAGACTAAGGGAAAAGGAAGGGGGAGATGTGAGAGCATGGAGGGGGAGGGAAGGAAAGGACTGACTTTCTCTTCAGCAGAGTCAGCATCCGCACTGAGGTGCAGGAAGGTCCCGCGATGACTCGTCTGCTGGCTCTGCTCTGGAAGAAGTAAGTTACGTCGGAGGGGGTGGACCCGGCAGACACAGTCATTGCGGGACATTGCCGCAACTCCCTGCGTCTGCCGGGTCCACCCCCTCCAATGTAACTTACTTCTTCCAGAGCAGAGCCAGCAGACAAGTCATCGCGGGCCCTTCCAGCATGCGGCTGCTGAGTCCGCTCTAGAGCAAGTACGTCGGAGTGGGGTGGATTGGCAGCAGGCAGCTACAATCATCGTGGGACCTTGCTGCATGAAGGGAGAGAAAGGAGCAGGACTGCTGGAATGGAAGAGTGGTGGAGGGAAAGAAAAGGGGCAGGGTGGTATGGAAGGGTGGTGCTGATGGAATTGATGTACAGAGAAAGGGGAGAGACATAAGGGGGAAGGATATTGGAGGGAAAGAAAGGGGGAAGATGCTGATTGAAGAGGGGTGGATGGAGGGAGAAAGGGCAGACATTGGATGGTAGTGGGGAGCCTATGCTGGATGGAAGTGCAGATGGGAGAGATAAGGCAGCAAATGCCAGAAGGAAATGGGAGGAGAGAAAGAGGGGAGCAGATGCTGGATGGAAGTGGACAGAGAGAGGAGAAGGTACTAGATGGAAGGGTTGGAGAAAGAGGGTACATGATGGAAGGAGGGGATAAATAAAAGGAGGGCACATGATGGGGAGAAAAGGATTGAGTTAGGGAAACACTGGGGTGAGGGAAAGAGGTGGCAAGCTTTAGGTAGACAGTAAAAAAGGACATTGATGAGAGGGTAGTAAGAACATAATCTAGACAGATGCAGAAAATAAATTGAAAAGGGAAATGAGGGAAAAAAGGGAAAGGGATTGCAGAGGAGAGGTGTGGGAGAGGGAAGGAGAGGAGAGAGATGCCAGACCAATGGGGGTGAAAGGAGAGATGAAAGGGGGAGGCATACAGTTTCTGGAAGGGGCATAGAAGGAGAGAAAATGCCATATAGGGGAAGAGAGACGGCAGACAGTGGATGGAAGGAAGAGAGTTACAAGAAGATGAGGAAAGCAGAAACCACAGAAGACAAAGGTAGAAAAAAAATTTCTATTTATTTATTGCTTTAGGAGACATGTGTCACTGTTTCTGTGAAGCATTGTATGCAGAGTCCAGCTTCTTGCTGGTTCAATTTAACCTTTGTCTATGTATTTTTATTTTATCCCCCCTTTTACAAAACTGTGAAGCGTTTTTTAGCACCAGCCGTGGTGGTAGCAGCTCTGATGCTCAGAATTCTATGAGCATCAGAGCTGTTACCTCCGTAGCTAAAATCCACACTACAGTTTTGTAAAAGAGGGAGGGGTTAGTTTGTGATTACATATTCCATAATAGGCGAAGGTGTGTTCTGTGTGTTCGAAAGACATAGTTTTCTGTTAGGATTGACGGTGTAGGATTGATCTGTGCTGGTCTGGCTTGTTTAGTTTTATAATGGGTGTATTGATGTACTGTTCACTGCAATATGTAAGATGCTGCCTTTTCTTAGATACTCATGTGTGACGGGTGGCTTGTTACTAAAAATCATGTTTTTCGGACAGATGGGGGGGTGCCAAAAAATAATGGGCCCCGGGTGTTACATATGCTAGGTACACCATTGCATTATGTAAAGATACCAGAAAGCTGGCGAAGCAAAAACTTTAAGTAAATTGTTATTCTTCTAAGTTTTGAGTATTTAACCCTCCCACAATCTCATGGGCACTCGTTTCAAGTTTCAAGTTTATTGAGATTTTGATTTAAATGCAATATCAAATATTTTCAATGTGTATAACAAAAATAAATTTTGGGAAATAAATAAAACCATTTGAACAATAAACATACAAACATATCCATAGATGATTAAAAATACATAAGGAGTACAAGGATAAACTACATTTGTTTAAAAATGCATCCTCCGTGCCTGCTCATAAATTTGTGGAATATGTAACTTGTCGCTCATGCATATTTTTTTTTGCACACACCTCATCAATCCTTAGAGGGAACATTGCTTGTCAGTGAGGCTTTGATATTGTGCCAAGTCTAAGGCTGCAGAGTCAGCACATGTCTCCAGCTTCTCTATTCGGAGCTGAAAATTTGATAGGGAAGAATTGATCTCCGCCAGATAATCCTTCAGTTCCTTTGTAGTTTCAAAGTGCTTTGTTGTGAGATCTCTGAGGGCTCGAAGCTCATCAAGCACAATATCACTGGCCTTTTTCTCTGGTGTTAATTTTTCTGGAGTTGGTGGATCAGGTTTAGTGCGTTTTAGACCTGCAGTTGAGCTGGGTGTCACATCCATCTTACACGGCTTTGACGCTGACATTCTCTGCTATCCGTATAACTAAAACAGCATTCACTTTAATTAAATAATATAAGACTGGCTTTCAAAAATAGGAAAATAAAGGAGGAGAACAAGATTCAGGCATCCATCTTCTCTAGAGCTCGGACACGCCCCCCGTTACTCAAGATTCCAATCACTTCACTGAACTGTGAGTAGGGCGAGAAATAAGTTAAAGCTATCTGCACTCCCCACTTTACCTGCTAGTCTGTAAAATGCTTGTGTAATTCAGGTTTTATGCACTTTGCACTTTACTTGCTAGACTTCTCAGTGCACTCCAATGCAATGACCTGTGAATTGGGTTGTGAAATTAATTCAAGATTTTAGCACTCTGCACTGTACCTGCTAGATTGTTAGATGCATGTATGATTGTTAGATGCATGTGCGATCTAGGCTGTGAGATCTAACCCCCCCAACACAATTCATTGCCATCAGGTACTAGCTACACCTAAGAGTTGAACTATCAGATTGTTATCAACTACGCAACCTAGAATTTGGGAGGAGAAGGTGAAACCAATATAGCTATTGCGACAGGAAGGAGACATTACCCTGCAAACATGAATTTCCTATGGATCTTAGTGATCTACTTAATAAGCAGTAGTATCAAGGATGTTAATTCACTCTATCCATAGTTACATTCAGTCCATTATCCTGATCTACCTATCAGGCACATAATTAACCTACAGGAAGATAGGGCAAATCAGATTATTGTTAACTCAAATAAAGGAAGATATCAATGTATCCTTAAAAAAAAGACAAGGGAAGTAAAACCCATCAGAACCACTACATCTACGAAAACTATCACATCCGCTTCTATTCCCTGTGCATATCTTAACACTAGATCTATCAGGAATAAAGCTTTTTTCATTAAAGATTGGATCATCAGCAAGCAAATAGCCTGTCTTTTTCTAACGGAAACATGGCTATTGTCTGAAGAAGATCCAATAATAATTGATCTCCTACCAGATAACTTTAAAATTCTTACACTAAACCGTTATGGAAGAAAAGGGGGAGGATTAGCAATTATTCTTAAGGAAGGATTTGAGTTTGAACTATTGGATTCCAGGTAAAGGGAGCTTGCTGGATGGAGACTAAGGGGCATGGAGACACAGGGGGACTGGGTGGCAAGAGGACGGAAGCTGAGGGCATTTTAGGGGCTGCACAAGGCGAGGGGGATCAAACAGAGGCCGGGGCCCAGGAGGGGGCAAAAAAACCCAGAGGAAAAGCGGGGAAGTGGGGTGACAGAAATGTGGGGAAGCTGAAAGCTACGAGGGTAAAGGCAAAGGGCAAAACAGAAGTACAGGGAACAGGAGAGGCGGCCCAGGTGAATGCAGAGGTGAATGCAGAGGTGAATGCAGAGGTGGAGGAAAAACGACGGGACCTGCGGTGCTTATACGCAAATGCAAGAAGCCTCATGGCCAAGATGGATGAACTAGAGGTCTTGGCCAAGGGGGAAGACCTGGATATAATTGGAATTACAGAAACATGGTGGACAGAGGAGAATCAATGGGATGTGGCGCTGCCGGGGTACAAGCTCTACAGGAGAGACAGGACCCACAAGAAGGGGGGAGGCATAGCACTATATATAAAGGACTCTATCTACTCGGTCGGGATGGATATGGCAACGAAGGCAGAGGGGCTGGAATCGCTATGGGTCAAATTGCCAGGAAACAAGGGTGCAGGCATAAAACTGGGGCTGTACTATCGCCCACCTGGCACGCAAGAAGGACTCGGACACGACCTGGAAGCGGAACTGAGACAGGAGTGCAGGACTGGAAGTGTAACAGTGATGGGGGACTTCAACTACCCAGGGATAGACTGGAGTACAGGTCACTCCAACTGCACTAGGGAAACAGGATTTGTAGAAGCTGTGAGGGACTGCTTCATGGAGCAACTGGTCAGGGAACCGACGCGGGGGAATGCTACCCTTGACCTCATCCTGAACGGATTAGGGGGGCCTGCAAGAGGGGTAGAAGTGGGAGGACCACTAGGCAACAGCAACCACAATGCGATCAGATTCACATTAGAAAGGGGGACACCCATAGTAAGGAGAACCGCAACAACTGCGCTCAACTTCAAGAAAGGGAACTATGTTGCTATGAGGGAAATGGTGGGGAGGAAGCTCAGAAACATCTTTAGGATGGAGACTGTGGAAAGCGCCTGGACCCTATTCAGGGACACCCTGCAGGAAGCACAAAAAATGTACGTCCCCAGTTTCAGGAAAGGCTGCAAGAACAAGTGGTCAAAGGACCCGATTTGGATCTCAGCAGAAGTAAAGAAGGCAATAAATGACAAAAAAGTATCTTTCCGGAGATGGAAAAAGGATCCAATGGAGGAAAATCACCAGGCGCACAGGAAATGCCAAAAAGAATGCCACCAAGAGGTTAGAAAAGCAAAAGGGAAATATGAAGAGGGGCTGGCCAGGGAAGCAAGAAACTTCAAGGCATTCTTCAGTTATGTAAAGGGGAAACGACCAGCGAGAGAGGAGGTGGGGCCGTTGGACGATGGGGATAGGAAGGGAGTGATTAAGGAGGATAAAGAGGTAGCTGAGAGGTTGAACACGTTCTTCTCGTCAGTTTTCACGAGAGAAGACACATCTAATATACCGGACTCAGAGGAGCTCATGCGTGGGGAACAGGCTGAAAAATTGGAGCACATAGAGGTAAGTAAGGAAGATGTCCTCAAACAGATAGACAGGTTAAAATGCGGCAAATCACCGGGTCCGGACGGGATCCACCCAAGGGTTCTGAAGGAACTAAGACAAGAAATAGCGGGCACAATCCAGCATGTTTGTAACCTATCCTTGAAAACTGGAGAGGTACCAGAGGACTGGAAATTAGCGAATGTCACACCTATCTTCAAGAAGGGATCGAGGGGTGACCCCGGGAACTACAGGCCGGTGAGCCTGACTTCAATTATAGGGAAGATGGTGGAAGCTATGATAAAGGACGGCATTTGCGAGCACATTGAGAGAAATGGCCTACTGAGAACAAGCCAGCACGGATTCTGTAAGGGAAGGTCGTGCCTAACGAACCTTCTGTACTTCTTTGAGGGAATAAGCAGTCGGGTGGACAATGGAGAACCCATCGACATCATTTACCTCGATTTTCAAAAGGCTTTTGATAAGGTACCACATGAAAGGCTGCTTAGGAAACTGTGGAACCACGGAGTGGGAGGGGATGTGCACAGATGGATCGAGCACTGGTTGTCGGGTAGACTGCAGAGGGTCGGAGTAAAGGGCCAATATTCTGACTGGCGGGGAGTCACGAGCGGTGTGCCACAGGGATCGGTGCTGGGGCCGTTACTCTTCAACATATTTATCAATGACCTGGAAAAGGAGGCAAAGTGCGAGGTTATAAAATTTGCAGACGATACCAAACTGTGCGGCAGAGTTAGCTCCAGGGAGGAGTGTGAGGACCTGCAAAGGGACATAGACAAGCTGGAAGACTGGGCAAACAAATGGCAAATGCGCTTTAATGTGGAAAAATGCAAGGTTATGCATATAGGGAAAAAGAACCCGTTGTTCAACTACAAATTGGGGGGGGCATTGTTGGGAGAAAGCAATCTTGAGAGAGACTTGGGTGTGCTGGTGGATGCATCACTGAAGCCATCTGCACAGTGCGCAGCGGCCTCAAAAAAAGCCAACAGGATGCTGGGCATCATAAAGAGGGGCATAACTACAAGGACGCGGGAAGTCATCATGCCACTGTATCGAGCGATGGTGCGTCCGCATCTGGAATACTGCATTCAATATTGGTCGCCGTACCTCAAGAAAGACATGGAGGTACTTGAGAGAGTCCAAAGGAGAGCAACGAAACTGGTAAGAGGGCTGGAACACTACCCATATGCTGAGAGGTTGGATAGGCTGGGGCTCTTCTCTCTGGAAAAAAGGAGGCTCAGGGGTGATATGATAGAGACCTTCAAAATCATGAGAGGCATAGAGAGGGTGGATAGGGACAGATTCTTCAGGCTGAAGGGGACAACAGGTACGAGGGGGCATTCGGAGAAACTGAAGGGAGATAGGTTCAAAACGAATGCAAGGAAGTTTTTTTTCACCCAGAGGGTCGTGGACACTTGGAATGCGCTACCGGAGGAAGTGATCAGGCAGAGTACGGTACAGGGATTCAAACAGAGACTGGATGGATTCCTGAGAGATAAGGGGATCGTGGGATACTGAGAAAGCTAACCAGAAAATAAATGTAGAAACCCAACCAGGTTGTGCAGGTGCAAGACCGGAGGGCTAGGACTTTGATAGGAAGATAGGACTCAATTAGGAAACCAAGGAGGCATGGGGGCCCTTTCTGGTGATTTAGACAGGTCGTGACCTGTTTGGGCCGCTGCGGGAGCGGACTGCTGGGCAGGATGGACCTATGGTCTGACCCGGCGGAGGCACTGCTTATGTTCTTATGTTCTTTCTCTTTCATTTTATTCTATGTCCCACTGAAAAGCTGGCCAAAAGCCAAAGAGGACTTTTGCGAATTTGTGCTACATAATTCAATTACTCCTTCATATAATATAATCGCAGGTGACATAAACTTACATCTAGATGAAGAGGACAACCTAGATGTGAAATAATTTTTAAAACTTTCTCTCTTTGCTTAACTACGAACTCCCTTTTCCCACACAAACACACGAAAAAGGCCATAACTTAGATGTGATAGCTATGTCCACAAAGGAGATTTCAGACCCTTCCATCTCTCTACCTGATGGCACTTGGTGTCACGATATCTGGTCCGACCATTTTAATTATTATTTCAAGTTAATCTGGACTCATTCAAAATCTAAAACACATCCAAGGATAAAAAGAGAACATCTCACAAGGGGTCATATCAATCCAGAGGAATATTGGTCACAATATGAACTACAAGCGGAGATAGGAGAAGAAGTCGACTTTTGGGTTCACTGGATGAAAACTAGCACAGCCATTTTAGATAAAATTGCCCCTAAACGAAACAGCAAAAGCTGTGCAAATAAATATAACAAATGGTTTGACTCTGAACTTCTAAAAATGAAACAACTAGTAAGATGACTAGAAAGAATTTGGAAAAAAACAGGAAAATTGTCAGACCGAAACAACTGGAGATCCAATATAAAAATCTACAAACAACTGATAAAAGACAAACGTAAAGCATTTTACTCTTCTAAAATTGACTTATCTAGCTCAAAAGGAATCAATACAAAAGAGCTGTTCAACTTGGTTATGAATTTATTTGACACCACACACCACACTCAACACCGTGCACATATTAAACCACCTTCAGCAAATGAGTTAGCACAGCATTTCAACTCAAAACAACTGTTCGACAAATGACATCAATGAACACCAAATAGCTATCATACAAGGAAATGAAATACCAGCGGACATGATCTGGAATTCCTTTCAAGACTTAGAATGGAAAAATTATATTAAATTATACAACAAATACTCTAAATCATACTGCGTTTTGGACTCATGTCCGCCAGAAATTATGAAGGCAGCTCCATTAAACTTTAAACTATCCTTGCTGAATTACCTAACCGATAAACTAAAAAATGGAAAATTCCTCACTAATAATGGTCACATAATAATAACCCCAATTCAAAAAAATAGTAAAGAATCATTAGCACTAGTAACCAACTATGGACCAGTAGCATCCATCCCATTTATTGTAATAATCATGGAAGGACTGGTACATATCCAATTGATGAAATATCTTGATCAATTCTCTCTCCTACATGAGACTCAATCTGGTTTTAGACCTTTGTTCAGCACTGAGACGGTAATTACGGCTATCTTAGATAATCTGCATCTCTTGTTCAGTAAGGGCCTTAATGCCCTGATCATGCAATTCGATATGAGCTCTGCCTTTGACTTGGTGGACCATGGGAAACTAATACAATGCTTAGATGCAATTGGTATCAGGGAAGAGGTCTTAGACTGGTTTCGGGTTTCCTTATGTCATGCACCTATCAGGTACGTTTCAATTACGATCTCTCTGATACCTGGAGCAATCCATCCGGCGTACCTCAGGGGTCACCACTTTCACCACTGCTTTTCAATGTTTACATGTCCTCATTAGGAGCACAATTAACTCAGCTGGGGATAAAATTATTCAGTTACGCAGATGACTTCACGATCATCATCCCATTCGCTAACTCTCTCTTGGAAGCTACTCGCAAGGCAACAGAAGTATTAAATCTGATGGAGCAGTGGATGTCTGAATTCAGACTGAGACTCAACTCAGAAAAAACAAAATTTTTCGTAGCCTCCCCATGCCCACTTGACACCAAAACATCATTCTGCATCAATAAATTTACTTACCCTATTCAATCTACAATGAAAATATTGGGTGTAACATTGGATCAGAGCCTAACCATGAAAGACCAAGTTGACTCCTTAATTAGAAAGAGCTTTCACTCTATGGAAGCTTCGGTGCATTAGAGCATATTTTGACATTTCAGCTTTTAGAATTCTGGTACAATCCCTCGTTTTAAATCAACTTGATTACTGTAATATTGCCTATCTGGCAATTGCCCAAAAGAATATGCGACGATTACAACTGAAGCAAAATGCAGCAATTAAACTGATCTTCAGACTGAAGAAGTCTGATCATGTAACACCTTACTACCGACTACTATATTGGCTGCCGATGGAGGTGCGTGTGAAGTTTAAGTTCGGTTGTTTTTGCTTTAAGGCACTATTCGGTCTAGCCCCTAAATATATAACTGACCTTTTCTCCTTCTCAGCCAACAGACATAAGAAAAGTTCACACTTGAACTTTGTTTCCCCTCCAGTTAGAGGATGTAAACTTAAAAGACATCATCAACACCTTCTCTCACATCAGGCAGCACTATGGGGTAAAGATCTAGATCAATTGCTTACGCCTACTACGTACGGGGAATTTAGGAAACGCCTAAAAACATATGTGTTCCTGAAGTATTTAGGCAGCTGACCTGTACAATTCTTACTCCAAAATAACTGTTAATCTATACCTGCTAATCACTAGCTCTTAACTCTGTTTATTCTACTCAAGTTGTACCATCTTTTAATTATTGTAAACAGAATTTCACGGTTCTGCGGTATATAAACTGTTATTATTATTATATGGGTCCCTTGGTGGTAAGGGACATGCCGGGCCCAAGAACTTTGTCATGATCCCGTGGGCTTGTGACGCAGCTCAAGAGCGCGGGTGTGACACCAGAAATCCGCTCACGCGGTGGCCCTCTGGTCAAAGACCAGCGCCCTGAGACTAGCCCTACCTGCATAAGTTCCGGTTCAGCAGGAACTTGTCTTACTTTGTCTTGAATCCCTGGAGGGTGTTTTCCCCTATGACAGACTCCGGAAGAACATTCTAGTTTTCTACCACTCTGGGTGAAGAAGAACTTCCTTATGTTCATACGGAATCTATCCCCTTTCAATTTTAGAGTGCCCTCTCGTTTTCCCAACCTTGGAGAGGGTGAAAAACCTGTCCTTATCTACTAAGTCTATCCCCTTCAGTACCTTGAATGTTTTGATCATGTCATAAGAACATAAGCAGTGCCTCTGCTGGGTCAGACCAGAGGTCCATCATGTCCAGCAGTCCGCTCACGTGGCGGCCCATCAGGTCCAGGACCTGTACAGTAATCCTCTATCTATACCCTTCTATCCCATTTTCCTTCAAGAAATCATCTAATCCCCTCTTGAACCCCAATACCGTACTCTGTCCTATCACACCCTCTGGAAGCGCATTCCAGGTGTTGTAGTGTGGCCGTCCCTTAGGGCATAGCAGGGACCGGCACACAACCACTGAATAGCCCCAGCATGCTTCCTCAAATGGAAGGAAGTCCTGTGGTGGATAGCTTACACTGTGCACACTGAACAGAATGGCCTCTCACAGGTAAGTATCAAAAGGATAAACTTAAATTTGTTATCCAGTCAGGATCAAAAGAAAAAAACAAAAGTGCAAAACAACAGTAACATTAATTGACAATTCAATAATGCTGCGCTTATCAGCCTGGTCTGATTAATACTCAAAAACAGTTCACTTTATGTCCCAGGTAAGTCTTTCTTCCTTGTACTAATACTTTAACAATACTCAGTTCAGTCTCTTGTAGTCCCCAATGCAAATGAAAAAAACTTATCACCTTGCAATATCATAGATCTTCCCTTCTCCTCAGAGTTCCAGAGTAGAAGGTTGGCGAATTTGCCAAGAATGGCTCCTTATCAGGACAAGGAGCAAAAATGAACCCTCAAATCCCTTCACACAGATGTTGGGCAGATCCTGCCCCAGCCTTCAGGGTTTTCTCACTCTAGGAAGAACACTGCAAGTAGCTCCTCACTGCAGCCAAGCCTCAGCTTGCAGTAGCCATCTTGGTTAAAAAAAAACAAAAAAAAAAAACTTCCAAAGCAGAATAAATTTCCAGCACACTTCCCTCTGCTATCGTACACAGAGAATTCACTTATACAGCAGTGACTTCCCTCAAAACATCACCGTAGTTAAATTATTGTCCCAGCAGTCAAATATCCCAAAAAATCCAAAAAAGAAAGTTCACCATAAAGAAAGCTTTTCAAAACACAAGCCCACAATTCAATCAGCTTACTTCCATCTCTTCAGCAAGCCCAAATTCTGGCAACGCACTCCAGTCCATTTCCTTATGTTCCTAGTTTATCAGGGCTGCTTCTTCTGACTCTGGGTTCAACATTTCCACATCCATGAGCTCTGGAGGAGGTGTAGGCTCTTCCAACATGAGAGCCTCCTTTGACTGCCCTCTCCTCTGAGACAACCAGCTCTCTAAGTGCTCCAGAGTTGCTGTGCCATGCCCAGCCCTACGCGGGGGAAGGGCTTTCTCCACCTGAGGCTGCCTTCTACCCTGCTTGGTCAGCAGTTTCCAAGAAGGAGGATTTAAAGGGGCCAAACTGTTTTTCCCAGGGTTATGTACCAAGGCCTGCCTAAACTCAGCCTGCATTTCCTGTTCCTGTTCCTGCCCAGCAGGACCATACTGGTCAGCTCTAATCATTTTTACCTGGCGATTTCTGGGCTCTTAACTGGCACAAGGCTGTCATGAGAGTCAGGCTTGTGACAGTGTCCACCACCCTTTGAGTAAAGAAGAACTTCCTAGCATTGGTTCTGAATTAGAGAATGACACGGGGAAAAAAATCTGTCCCCGTCACTGCACCGTCCCACCATCCTCTGCACCGCTCCATCACCGCCGTTCCCTTTACCGCCCCGTCACCGTCACCGCCATCCCTTTCACCGCCACTGCCATCCCATTCACCGCCCCATCACCGTCCCCGCAGCATCCATATAAGCCTCAGTACTGCGAAACACCATGAAGACAGAAGAGAGTTCTGCCACTACTACTACTGCACTGAGAATCTGTTTCAGTGCCTCTGCTCTGTAGTAAAAACCGAACATAAAATAAATCAATTAACTTGTCCTCCCTTTCAATGACGTGTCCCCCATGTTCACCTACAGCTCGAATCAGGTCAATTGTGCACACTAAAAATGCAGGAGGATCTGGAACGTGAGCGCAGGCAGGCAGTGATACAAAAACAGCAGACACCCGACCGACTGCAGTGTTCCGCCATCTCCCTCCCTCCATCTCACCTTAGATGTAGAGTATGCCGGCTTTCTTTTTCACCCAGCCGCATGTGCGGGTGTTCATTTGTTCAATATTCTCCTCTGATGCAACTGGAAATAGGAAGTTGCAAGAGAGAAGATTGATCAATGCGAGCGCGGCTTGGCGAAAAAGAAAGCCGGCATACTTTACATCAGTGGTTTTCAACCTTTTTACACCCGTGGACTGGCAGAAATAAAAGAATTATTTTCTGGACCGGCAAACTACTAGGACTAAAATTTTAAAACCCTGTTTCTGCCCCATCTCCGCAAGCTCGGTCACCTCAGTAACTATAGAAAAATAGACAAATATAGACAGCAGATATAAATTCTCAAAACTGACACATTTTGATCACTAAATTGAAAATAAAATCATTTTGCTACCTTTGCTGTCTGGTGATTGATTTCATGCGTCTCTGGTTGCATTTCCTTCTGTCTGTGTATCCTTTCTTTCATTTCTTTCTTTCTGCACTCAGGCCCAAGAATTGTCCCTTTCTATTCCCTCCCTCTTTCCTTCCTATGTCCTTAGTGCCCCCGGTGCCTCCTTCCCATGTCTTTAGTGCCCCCAGTGCCTCCTTCCCATGTCCTTAGTGCCCCTTTCTGTCTTTAGTGCCCCAGTGCTTCCTTCCCATGTCCTTAGTGCCCCTTCCTGTCTTTAGTGCCCCCAGTGCCTCTTTCCCATGTCTTTAGTGCCCCCAGTGCCTCCTTCCCATGTCTTTAGTGCCCCAGTGCTTCCTTCCCATGTCCTTAGTGCCCCTTCCTGTCTTTAGTGCCCCCAGTGCCTCCTTCCCATAGTAACATAGTAGATGACGGCAGATAAAGACCCGAATGGTCCATCCAGTCTGCCCAATCTGATTCAATTTAAATTATTATTTTTATTTTTCTTCTTAGCTATTTCTGGGCGAGAATCCAAAGCTTTACCCGGTACTGTGCTTGGGTTCCAACTGCCAAAATCTCTGTTAAGACTTACTCCAGCCCATTTACACCCTCCCAGCCATTGAAGCCCTCCCCTGCCCATCCTCCTCCAAACGGCCATGCACAGACACAGACCGTACAAGTCTGCCCAGTAACTGGCCTAGTTCAATCTTTAATATTATTTTCTGATTCTAAATCTTCTGTGTTCATCCCACGCTTCTTTGAACTCATTCACAGTTTTACTCTCCACCACCTCTCTCGGGAGCGCATTCCAGGCATCCACCACCCTCTCTGTAAAGTAGAATTTCCTAACATTGCCCCTGAATCTACCACCCCTCAACCTCAAATTATGTCCTCTGGTTTTACCATTTTCCTTTCTCTGGAAAATATTTTGTTCTACGTTAATACCCTTTAAGTATTTGAACGTCTGAATCATATCTCCCCTGTCTCTCCTTTCCTCTAGGGTATACATATTCAGGGCTTCCAGTCTCTCCTCATACGTCTTCTGGCGCAAGCCTCCTATCATTTTCGTCGCCCTCCTCTGGACCGCCTCAAGTCTTCTTACATCTTTCGCCAGATACGGTCTCCAAAACTGAACACAATACTCCAAGTGGGGCCTCACCAATGACCTGTACAGGGGCATCAACACCTTCTTCCTTCTACTGACTACGCCCATGTCTTTAGTGCCCCAGTGCCTCCTTCCCATGTCCTTAAGTGCTCCTTCCTGTCTTTAGTGCCCCCAGTGCCTCCTTCCCATGTCTAGTGCCCCCAGTGCCTCCTTCCCATGTCCTTAAGTGCCCCTTCCCATGTCTTTAGTGCCCCCAGTGCCTCCTTCCCATGTCTTTAGTGCCCCTAGTGCCTCCTTCCTATGTCCCTCTCACTGCCTTCCACACTTTGTCTCACCCCCACCCCCGAAGCTTGCCTGCCTGCCTGCCTGTGCCTGTCTACCTTTCTCCCTCCCTAGCCATAGCCAGCCTGCTGACTCCCTGCCTGAAAAAAAAAAAAAAAAGCCTCCGTCCTTTTCCCCTTCTCTTACCGCCATGCTGCAGCTGCTGAAGCCGGAAGTCTTCTTTCTGACTCAATTCTGACGTCGGAGAGGATGTTCTGGGCCAGCCAGGCAGTGATTGGCTGGCCCAGAACGTCCTCTCCGACGTCAGAATTGACGTCGGACAGACTTCCTGTCGGCTTTAGTAGCTGCAGCATGGCGATAGGAGCAGGAGAAAAGGAGAGGCTTTTTTTTTTTTTCTTCGCGCAGACCGGCAGAAATTCAACCGGCGGTGCTCTTCCAATTCAAAGGTGAGGTGGAGGGAGGGAGATGGCGGGGACCGTGCGATCTTGATTGCCTCACTGCGGGGACAAGTCCATTCACTGCTCCACGGGGCGGTGAATGGCCTTGTCCCCGTCCCGCAGAGGCCACTATTTTTTCTTCCCCGTTTTGGCGGGTTACCCACGGCTAAATGCGGCTAGCCGCAGGTAACCCGCCACCGTGTCATTCTCTATTCTGAATCTTTCCCCTCTCAATTTTTCTGAATGCCCTCTTGTTCTTGTAGTTTTTGAAAGTTTGAAGAATCTGTCCCTCTCCACTTTCTCCAGGGAAAAGAGCCCCCATTTCTCTAATCTTTCAGCACATGATAGGTTTCCATACCTTTTATCAATCGCATCGCTCTTTTCTGAACCCTCTCGAGTATCGCCATATCCTTCTTAAGGTACGGCGACCAATATTGGATGCAGTACTCCAGATGTGAGCGCATCATCGCTTGATACAACGGCAGAATAACTTCTTTCGTTCTGGTTGTAATACCTAGCATTCTATTCGCCTTCTTAGAGGCCGCTGCACACTGTGCCGACGGCTTCATTGTCTTGTCCACTATTACTCCAAGTCCTTTTCTAGGGTACTTCACCCATTACCAGCCCTCCCATCGTATAGCTGTACTTTGGGTTTCCCCTCTCAATTTCCTCTGTTCGAAGGAGAAGAGGCCCAGTTTCTCTAATCTTTCGCTGTACGGCAGTTCCTCCAACCCCTTAACCATCTTAGTTGTTCTTCTCTGGACCTTTTCGAGTAGTACCGTGTCCTTTTTCATGTATGGCGACCAGTGCTGGATGCAGTACTCCAGGTGAGGGTGCACCATGGCCCGGTACAGCGGCATGATAATCTTCTCTGATCTGTTCGTGATCCCCTTGTTTATCATTCCTAGCATTCTGCTTGCCCTTTTTGTCGCCGCCGCACATTGCGTGGATGGCTTCATCGACTTGTCGATCAGAACTCCCCTTTCCTGGGAGGTCTCTCCAAGTACCGCCTCAGACATCTTGTATTCGTGCATGAGATTTTTGTTACTGACATGCATCACTTTACACTTATCCACGTTGAACCTCATCTGCCATGTCGATGTCCATTCCTCAAGCCTGATTATATCACATTGCAGATCTTCGCAATCTCCCTACATCTTCACTACTCAGAATAACTTTGTATCGTCCACAAATTTAATCACCTCACTCCTCGTACCAATGTCCAGATTATTTATAAAGATGTTGAAGAGGACGGGTCTAAGCACCGAGCCCTACAACATCCCAGTCCACTCTTCCAGTCCGAGTATTGTCCATTTACCCCCACTCTCTGTTTCCTATGCTCCATCCAGTTTTTCATCCACGTGAGTATTTCACCCTCGATTCCATGGCCTGCAATTTTCCAAAGTAGTCATTCATATAGAACCTTGTCGAATGCCTTCTGAAAATCCAGATATACAATGTTAATCGGATCGCCCTTGTCTATCTGCCTGTTTACTCCCTCAAAGAAGTGCAGCACGTTCGTCAAACACGATCTACCTTTGCTAAAACTGTGCTGACTGGTCCTCATCAGACCGTGTCCATCAAGGTGATTAATAATGCTGTCCTTTATCAGTGACTCTACCATCTTTCCCAGACAGGTCTGTAGTCTCCCAGATCTCCCCTCGAACCTTTTTTGAAGATCGACGTAACATTCGCCACCTTCCAGTCTTCCAGAATCTTTCCCAATTTGATCGACAGATTGGCTATTAGTTGAAGCAGTTCTGCTATGGTCCCTTTCAGTTCCTTGATGACCCTCGGATGGATGCCATCCAGTCCCAGGGATTTATCGCTCTTAAGCCTATCAATCTGCCTACACACCTCCTCTAGAGTGACCGTCTATCCTGTCAGCTTTCCATCTTCATTTCCAGCATATAGCCTGATGGGTTCCGGTATGCTGTGTACATCTTCTTCGGTAAATAAAGACACAAAAAATGTGTTCAGTTTGTCGGCAATTGCTTTGTCCTTTGTTAGCGCTCCCTTTATTCCCTGGTCATCCAACTGTCCCACCGCTTCCTTCGCAGGTCATTCTCCTTAATATATCAATAGAACAGCTTGACGTTTTTCACCTCCTTGGCTATTTTTCCTTGTAGTCTGTTTTGACCCCTTACACCGGCTTGTGGCACCTGCGTTGATGTTGTTTGTTCTTATTCCAGTTTTCATCTGTTTTTGACCTTTTCCATTCCTTAAACAAAGTTTTCTTGTCTCTGATCGCTTCCTTCACCTCTACAGTGAGCCACGCCGGTTCTTTGTTCTTTTTCCTCTTGGATCCTTTGTTGATGTGGTATTTGTAGATTTTGTGCCTCGGTGATTGTGTCTTTAAAAAGGAACCAAGCTTGCTCTAGCGTTTTACAGTGGTTATCCTATTTTTAATCTTCTTCTCCACCATGAGTCTCATCCCTTCATAATTTCCTTTTCGGAAGTTCAGTGCCATGACTGTCATTTTGAAACGATGTTTCTCCCCTGCGTCCAGATCAAAGCGGATCATATTGTGATCACTGCTTCCCAGTGTCCTTTCTACTTCTACATCTTGTGCCGATCCTCACAGGCCATTTAGAATTAAGTCCAGAATTGCATTTTCTCTAGTATTTTCCTTGACAAGTTGTTCCAGGAAGCAATCGTCTACAGCATCCAAGAACTTGGTCTCTCTAATGCAGCAAGAGGTGCCTAGGTTCCTGTCTATTCCCGGATAGTTGAAGTCACCCATGATAACTGTGTTGCCTCCCTTGCAGTTGCGTTTAATCTCGTCTGTCATTTCTCCGTCAATTTCTTCGGACTGCCCTAGGGGTCGATAGTAGATGCCGATCTTTGTTTCCAGGCCATTTGTTCCTGTAATTTTGACCCATAGAGACTAACTTATTCGTCAGTTGTGGCGTGTTCTCTCCAGTAGATTCAATTTCCTCTTTGACATATATGGCAACGCCCCCAAGTGGAATCACAGCGTGAAATCACAGCGTGGAAGACAACCTCTCTCGCTGGGTGCGGGATGCAGCGGAGGTAAGTCCCCACCCCTCGTGACGGCCCCAGCAGGATGGGGATTGTCAAAGAGATACTGGATCTGGACACAGGGGGGGAGGGAGCGAGAGACAGAAAATGACCTTGAGGAGGGGCGAAGAAGCAGACTTGAACAAAACGGGAGGAGGAAGACAGGACAGATTCTGGATTAGAGGGGGTAGAGAGGGGAAACACCCTGAACCGAGGAGAAAGATATGCCAGATCCTGAGGAGGGGGAAGGCAAAGAGATTGAGAGGGACAGAAAGACATGGAACAAAGGTGGGAGAACTCGAAATATTATCAGAAGGAATATAGAGAGAGGGAGAAACCTGAAACAAAGGGGAGGCAGAAGAGAGGGGGCAGATGTTGGACTTGGGGTGTGTAGAGGGAAGAGAGAGAAAGAGACTGCAGAGAGATGGAAAGATTCTGGACGAGGGAGGAAGGAAGACAAAAGAGAGAGGTAGTGAAAGAACTGGAAGAAAGGAGAACAAATGATGGACATGGGAGGAAGGGTGTTGTAAGCAGAAGAAAGACAGAGAGAGAGGCTTGGACCAAAGGGGAAAGACAGGAAGCAAATGCTGGACTATGGGAAATGCAGGCAGAAGAGACCATGAGGAAGAACAGAGAGATGCAAGATCATAACAGAGGGAGAGAGAGGGAGACGTGTTGCCAAGAGGGGTGGAGGAGAGAGGAAGAAAAGTTGGATGCTGATAGAACAGTTCAAAATTCTGGGAAGGAAGCTGAACATGAGGACCCAGAAGATAGCGTTCTCAGAGATCCTACCGGTACCGGGGGCAGATGTGAAAAGGCATGAGGAACTACAATCAATAAATACGTGGATGAGGAAATGGTGTGAGGGAGAAGGATTCCACTTCGTGAGGAACTGGACAACGTTCTGGGGCAAGAGCAAGCTCTACAGGAGAGATGGACTGCACCTGAGCGCGGCGGAAACTAGACTTCTAGCAAACAACGTCAAGAGAGGAATAGAACAGGCTTTAAACTAAGAAGAAGGGGAAAGCCGACATTCGACCAAGCGTCGACGATTCGGATTAAGGTATCCCGTGAAGATACTAAGGGGAAAAAAGGCTGGGAAGAAACAAGGAACAAATTGCAGGAGTCGACTAACCCAGAAGAGGAGGTTAGAAAGATTGTAGCAAAAGAGAAGAAACTAAAGACCGAAGCACAGGGAAATGAAATGAAGACAACAAAATACCAGGATCTAAATTGCATATACAGTCAAACCTCGGTTTACGAGTAACCCGGTTTGCGAGTGTTTTGCAAGACGAGCAAAACACTCAGCAAACTTTTGATTCGCAAACCGAGTGTTGACTCGATTTGCAAGCACCCCCACGATAACCGGCATCGCTTCCCCCTGCTCGCAAAGGCCCCCTCGCTCCAACCGGCATCCCCCCCCGCGTGAACCGCCCCCCCCGCCAAAACAACTTAAACTTACCTCCCCCCTGTCTAGCGCAGGCACAGATCGTGTGCCTAGAAGATCTTCCGGCTTCCAGCTTGCTCCTGCCTGCCTTGAGCATGCATCTGCGCATTCTCAAGGACTTCTAATTCTCCCTCTCACCGAGATTCTCGGCGAGAGGGAGAATTAGAAGTCCTTGAGCATGCGCAGATGCATGCTCAAGGAAGGCAGGCAGAAGCCGGAAGCCGGAAGATCTTCTAGGCACACGATCTGCTCCTGCGCTAGACAGGGGGGAGGGGTAAATTTAAGTTGTTCGGGCGGGGGAGGCCGGTTCGCGCGGAGGGGTTGCCGGTTGGAGCGAGGGGGCCTTTGCGAGCGGGGGGGGGGAGTGATGCCGGTTATCGGGGGAAGGGGAACGTATCAAAGCGAGTTTCCATTATTTTCTATGGGGAAACTTGTTTTCACAAACGAGCATTTTGGATTACGAGCATGCTCCTGGAAAGGATTATGCTCGTAATCCAAGGTACCACTGTATACTAATGCAAGGAGTCTAAGAAACAAAATGGAGGAACTAGAAGACATGGCCAAAGCAGAGGACATAGACATCATTGGAATCTCAAACATGGTGGAATGAGGAAAACAAATGGGATACAGCACTGCTGGGGTACAAACTCTATCACCAGGACAGGTCAGGACAGAAAGGAGGTGGAATAGCCCTATACATAAAAGAAAGCATACAATCGACAAGAATGGACACAGCAGAGACAACCAACAAGCTGGAATCACTATGGGTTAAAATACCTGGAAGGAAAGGGCCTGAAATAAAGATGGACCTATACTATCGTCCACCTGGACAAACCGGAGATATTGATGAAGAAATGGAAGCCGAGATGAAGCAAGAATGCAAAAGCAGTAACACGGTTATTATGGGAGACTTCAACTACCCCGGGATAGACTGGAGTCTTGGAAGCTCAAGATGCGCTAGGGAGACAGAATTCCTGGAGGCTACACAAGATTGCTTCATGGAGCAGCTTGTTAGAGAACCGACGAGAGGAAATGCAATTCTGGATCTAGTCCTAAATGGGTTACGGGGACCTGCAAAGGAAGTGGAAGTAGTGGGACTGTTGGGAAACAGTGATCATAATATAATCAAGTTCAAGGTTGAGGTAGGAATACCGAAAGGAAAGAGAACCATAGCGACAACTTTTACTTCAGGAAAGGAAACTACAAAGCAATGAGGGAAATGGTAAGGAATAAAACTTAGGAACGCTTCCAAAAAATGGCAAACGGTAGAACATGCCTGGTCATTTTTCAAGAACACGGTGAGTGAGGTGCAAAATCTGTATATCCCCAGATTCAGAAAGGGTGCAAAAAGAGTTGAACAAAGGGCCCAGCGTGGATAACCAAAATAGTGAAGGAAGCGATAGGCAATAAGAAAAATTCAGTTCCTGCTAATTACTTGTTACTTATTAAACATTAGTCTGAGCATTGTGCTATGGAAATTTGATGAACATATATTGGTGATGATAGAAATTAATGATTGTATATCAGCTTATTTAATTGAAAGAGTATTTTAAGCTTTACTTGGCACAACTAATTTCAATAAATTGATTGGGGTAGTAAATTATGTAGTGACAATTTAAGCTAATGAGGGTAACAGGGTTAAATTGTTATATTAGTGATGTCGGTGTGCAGATGTCAGCTAGGGACCAGATCCCATGTTTTGCCCATTGAGGCCAAAGAAAAGGTTTTTTGGCTATTAGGAAATGTGGATTGTGCCAAATAGAGATTAAAGGAGACTAAAATTAAAAAAGGAAATTAAAAAAGGACAAAACTGAGGGGAACTAGAAAGAGCACAGGAAGTATCAAAAAGAATGTCACCATGTGGTTCGAAAAGCCAAAAGAGAGTATGAAGAGAGGCTAGCCAGGGAAGCACGAAATTTCAAACCGTTCTTTAGATATGTTAAAGGGAAGCAGCTGGCTAGGGAGGAGGTGGGACTGCTGGACGACGGAGACAGGAAGGGAGTGGTGAAGGAGGAGAAAGAAGTGGCAGAAAGGCTTAACATGTTCTTTTCGTCTGTATTTACAAAGGAAGACACATCCAACATACCGGAACCTGAGCAATTCTTTAATGGAAGTCAAGAAGAAAAATTAACATCCATGGAAGTGAGCCTTGAAGATGTGTGCAGGCAGATAGAAAAACTAAAAACTGACAAATCCCCGGGTCCAGACGGAATCCATCCAATGGTTCTGAAGGAATTAAGGGAGGAGATAGCGGAACTACTGCAGCAAATTTACAATCTATCCCTGAAAACAGGCGTGATCCCGGAGGATTGGAAGATAGCCAACGTTACTCCCATCTTTAAAAAGGGATCAAGAGGTGACCCGGGAAACTACAGACCGGTGAGTCTGACCTCGGTTCCGGGGAAAATGGCAGAAGCACTGATAAAAGAAAACATTGATGAACATTTTGAAAGAAACGAACTTCTGATAACCAGCCAACATGGTTTCTGCAAGGGGAGATCGTGCCTAACGAACTTATTGCACTTCTTTGAAGAAATTAACAAACGGATGGACAGAGGAGACCCCCATAGACATCATATATCTAGATTTCCAAAAAGCCTTTGACAAGGTGCCCCATGAATGTCTACTACGGAAACTGAAGAACCATGGGGTAGAAGGAGACGTACATAGATAGATCAGAAACTGGTTGGAGGGTAGGAAACAGAAGGTAGGAGTGAAGGGCCACTACTCGGACTGGAGGAGGGTCACGAGTGGTGTACTGCAGGGCTTGGTGCTTGGGCCGCTGCTATTTAATATATTCATAAATGATCTAAAAATAGGGACGAAGTGTGAGATAATAAAATTTGCAGACGACACCAAACTATTTAGTGGAGCTCGGACTAAAGAGGACTCCGAAAAATTGCAAAGGGACTTGAACAAACTAGGGGAATGGGCGACGAGATGGCAGATGAAGTTCAACGTTGAGAAATGTACAGTATTACATGTGGGAAGCAGAAACTCGAGGTACAACTTTATGATGGGAGGGATATTATTGAATGAGAGTACCCAAGAAAGGGACTTGGGAGTAATGGTGGACATGACAATGAAGCCGACAGCACAGTGCGCAGCGGCCGCTAAGAGAGCAAATAGAATGCTAGGTATAATCAAGAAGGGTATTAAAACCAGAACGAAAGAAGTTATCCTGCCGTTGTATTGGGCGATGGTGCATCCGCATCTGGAGGATTGCGTCTAATATTGGTCGCCGTACCTTAAGAAGGATATGGCGTTACTTGAGAGAGTTCAGAGGAGAGCGACACATCTGATAAGAGGGATGGAAAACCTTTCATACGCTGAGAGATTGGAGAAACTGGGTCTCTTTTCCCTGGAGAAGAGGAGACTTAGAGGGGATATGATAGAGACTTACAAGATCATGAAGGGCATAGAGAGGGACAGATTCTTCAAACTTTCGAATAATAAAAGAATAAGAGGGCATTCAGAAAAGTTGAAAGGGGACAGATTGCTAGGAAGTTCTTCTTTACCCAACGTATGATGGACACCTGGAATGCGCTTCCAGAGAGTGTAATAGGGCAGAGTACGGTACTGGGGTTCAAGAAAGGATTGGACAATTTCCTGCTGGAAAAGGGGATAGAGGGGTATAAATAGAGGATTACTGCACAGGTCCTAGACCTGTTTGGGCCGCCGCATGAGCGGACTGCTGGGCGCCATGGACCTCGGTCTGACCCAGTGGAGGCATTGCTTATGTTCTTATGTAGGGACAGAGAGATGTTGGTTGGGGAAGGGAATGAGGTCCAGAGGAGAGGAAGCATGCAGGAGACAGAAAGAAAAAAAATGTTGGATGCACAGTCGGAAGTCCAACCAGAAACTAATTAAATCACTAGACAACAAAGTTAGGAAAAATTATTTTATTTTCATTTTAGTGATCGAAATGTGTCAGTAGAAGACCCGAAGCAGCGTTTAGTGTGCCTGCGACGCTGCTGCTCCTGTCGGGTTTGTCAGTCTTGTAGTGGTGGGAGGGTCAACGGAGGGTCCAGCTCCGACACGTCGCTAGCAGCGGCTTAAAAAAAGGAGACTGAGGGTCAACAGGGGGTCCAGCTCTGGCGTGTCGCTAGCAACGGCTTGAAAAAAAGGAGACTGTGACGTTAAGCGCGCATGCGCACTCGTGCCGTTGCGACAGAACAGGGAACACGACTTTCGAGTGCGCATGCGCGCTTAACATTTTATTATTATTGATAATTAACATTTTCTCTGCATATATACTTCTCCCTCCATATCCACGGTGGTTAGGGGCAGAGCCGGCCCGTGAATATTAAAAAAAACACAAATAATATTCGGGCCAGTTCTGCCCCTAACTCCCGCTTCCCCCAGCTATTTTAAGCCCTGTAAGCCCCCCCTTAAGCCTTACCTGGTGGTCTAGTGGGTTTTCAAGCAGGATCGCTCCTGTCCCGTGCATATCACTCACAGGAAATGGCTGCCTTGAGTTCCTGTCATCTCTCGAGACTACAATGGGAGCTCAAGGCAGCCATTTCCTGTGAGCGATCTGCACGGGGCAGGAGCGTGAGAAGATCGCTCTTGCCCGAAAACCCACTAGACCACCAGGTAAGGCTTAAGGGGGGGCTCACAGGGTTTAAAATAGCCTGAAAAATGAAAATGATTTTTTTGGCATAAATTCGTGAATAATCGAAACCATAGATACGGAAACCGCGAATACGGAGGGGGAAGTGTACTGTGCTTTATGTTTTTTTAAAATTTTGTGTTATCATTATGAATTAATAAGATTATATTGTGTGTACATGAAAAATAAATGGAAGAAATTGCATCACAATTAGTACTATAGGGGTGGGGTCAGGGGCAGAGCTTTGGCTTGGGTTCTCGCTTGGTATTTGTTAGACTTAGGAGGTACCTGGCTTGAAGAAGTTGAGAAACACTGGTCTAGGTGACTATGGAGTTCACTCAGTAAGGGGCCCTTTTACAGAGCCATAGTAGTGATTCTTCCATGGCAAATGCACCAAAGTCCATTCAATTCTTATGGGGTTCAGTGCATTTGCTGTGGCGGAATTGCTATCACAGCTTTTTATAAGGAGCCCTAAGGCAGGAACTACTGTCTCTGTGCTATGTCTTAAACAAAAAACAGATTGCCGGGGATGCAAAGCATTAACTGATTCAACATGAGTTTGAAGTTGGTTGAATACCACTCTCTCAAGTATGGTAGTTTTGAAAGAAATGGAAGGTTTGATACTGGCCAGTAGTTATTCGGAATACGAGGATCTGTATTACTTTTTTTCAAGGGTGGCTTAAATGCTACTGGAATACTGCCTAAGTGTCAAACCTTAAAAAAGAAAGTCATATTGAGCACTGGAAAATTATTAATAACAATTAACTAATAAAAATAGTACACATTTAATTTTCCCTACCACCAAATTTCCCTGTCCCGCCCTACCTGGCTACTTTTTCGTGCCATCCAGCTGGAAAAAGTTTCTGGGGGGAAAACACTGCCCTGCCTTTCAAAATAAACTATCATGCATACCGTTCACAGGAGAGTGAATGAGTGAACCACGAGCCACAGAATACACTACAGTACAGGTAGTGTGGGTAGATCGCATGTCATGCTGTTATGCAAAGTAGAAACATGATGGTAGATAAAGGCTAAATGACCCATCTAGTCTGCTCATCCTCAGTAACCATTATCTCTTTCTCTTTCCGAGAGATCCCATGTGCCTATCCCAGGACCTTTTGAATTCAGACACAGTCTCTTTCTCCACCACCTCTTCTTGGAGACTGTTCCATGCATCTACCACCCTTTCTGTAAAAAAGTATTTCCTTAGATTACTCTGGAGCCTATCACCTCTATTGTATTAGTATTGTACTGTACTTGTTATTCGCTGAATGTCCAGCCTTCTTACAATGTAAACCGCCTAGAAGTCGCCTGACTATGGCGGTATAGAAAAATAAAGTTATTATTATTATTATTATTATTAACCTCATCCCATGCCCTCTCATTGCAGTTTCCTTTCAAATGAAAGAGACTCGACTCATGTGCATTTACATTATGTAGGTATTTAACTGTCTCTATCATATCTTCCCTATCCTGCCTTACCTCCAAAGTATACAGATTAAGATAATTAAGTCTGTCCCCATACGCCTTATGATGAAGACCACATTTCTCTTCAGCGTCAGAATTGACATCAGGGGGAAGGCTTGTGGGCTGGTTGTCTGCAGTCACTGCATGCACCTGGCCTGTCCCTGTTGCTGCAGCGGTGGGGGAGGGGGGAATGGAGCATGATGGGTGGCAGGGTTGGCTTCGGGGGTGGGGCGGGGAGGCTGGGAGGAATCGGCGGCGGGGGGAAATGGAATGTCGGGTGTCAGGGTCAGCATCAGGGGTGGGGCGGGGAGGCAAGGAGAAATCGGCAGAGGTGGCAGGCAGGGAAAGAGGAAGAAAAAGTTTGACTCATGGAAGGACAGAGAGAGATGTTGGTTGGAGAATAGAATGAGGTCTGGAGGACAGGAAGCATACAGGAGGCAGAAAGAAAGAAATATTGGATGCACATTCAGAAGAAAGTGCAACCAGAGACTCATGAAATCACCAGACAACAAAGGTAGGAAATAATTATTTTATTTTCAATTTAGTGATCAAACTGTATCAGTTCTGAGAATTTATATCTGCTGTCTATATTTTGCACTATATTTGTCTATTTTTCTATAGTTGTTACTGAGATGACATTGCATATTTTAAAGATATCTGCCTTGACGTCTGAAAAATCCCCAAATATAAATGATAATTAACATTTTCTCTGCGTACAGTGTGCTTTGTACTTTTTTTAATTTTGTAGTTACCATTATGTTTTAATAAGATTATATTCCTTTCATCTAGCTGCCCCCTATGCCTGGAATAAATTACCCAAGTTTGTCCGTCAAGCCCCTTCCCTTGTTTAAAAGCAAACTGAAAACCCACCTTTTTGATATAGCTTTCAATCCTTAACCCTACTCCTGTGCCTTCCAACCCAGCCCGCTGATTAACCGTTCCACTTAACTGTATCCATGACATCCTGTTTGTCTTGTCTTGGCTGTTTAGGTTGTAAGCCCTTTCGAGCAGGGACTGTTTTCTTATTCTTTGTGACTCTGAGCAGCGCTGCGTGCATCTGGTAGCGCTATAGAAACAATAGTAGTAGTAGTGTCTATATGAAAAATGGATGGAAGAAATTGCATTACAATTACTACTATTATTATGGGGTAGAGGCAGAGGCAGAGTTTGGGCGGATCTGGGGTGGAGCTTGGGAGGATGTACTCGGTTGGTATTTGATAGGCTTAGGGGGCTCTTGGCTTGAAAAGGTTAAGAAACGTTGCCCTAGATGCCTTAGCACAATACCTAGGCAGATAAAGATTCTAACTGGCAACAGACCACACAGCTGATCGGGGCCTTGCCGTGATTAGCTAATGGCAAGGGATCCCTCAGCAAAGATATCACCTATCTTTGCAATCAGACTAAGATGTGATTCTTTAATAGACAACCACAGGACAATAACCTCAGATCACAACAGATAAATCATAACACCTCTTAATACAACTCCTTCCTCCCAATACCATGTTACTATATTAATGCAAGATCCCTAATAAACAAAGCTGTGTTGATCAGAGACAGTTTAACACAAGAACAACTTGGCTTACCATAGGCAGCGGAATGCCTTTTTGTTTGGGGGTCCTACAAGCTCCTCTCTGACGGCAGAATTGATGTTGGGGAGAGGAATGCTGGTCAGTCCAATGCAGGGAAGCAGAGAGAGCTTGGGGCAGCCATGGCGGCGGCTTAGGGGCCTGTTCCCCGATGGTGGTAGCAGAGGCTTGGTGGAGGGCAGGGAGAAAGAAAGAAATGGGGCAGGCAGGGAGACAGAAGGGAAACTGAAAAAAAAGGGGCATGAAGAGAGAAAAAAAGAAAGGGCAGGGAGAGAGGAAGAAAAACTTGGGGGAGGGAATGAGGTCTGGAGGAGAGGAAGCATATAGGATGAAAGAAGGGAAGAAAGATTGGATGCACAGTCAGAAGAAGAAAGTGCAACCAGAGACTCATAAAATCACTAGACATTCATGAAATCACCAGACAAGGTAGGAAAAATGATTTTATTTTCAATTTAGTGATCAAAATGTGTCTGAATTTATATCTGCTGTCTATATTTTGCACTATGGCCCCCTTTTACTAAACCACAATAGCGGTTTTTAGCGCAGGGAGCCTATGAGCGTCGAGAGCAGCCCTGGGCATTCAGCACAGTTCCCTGCGCTAAAAACTGCTATTGTGGTTTAGTAAAAAGGGAGGGGGTATATTTGTCTATTTTTGTATGATTGTTACTGAGGTGACAGTGCATAGAGTCATCTGCCTTGACCTCTTTGAAAACACCCCAGAATAGGAATGATAATTAACATTTTCTCAGCGTAGCGTGCTTTGTGATTTTTTTTTTATTTTTTTTATTTTATTGTTGGTAGATCATTTTGACTTGGTCATTTTAAAAGTAGCTCGCAGGGGGCGTGGCCGTGCAGAGAGCAGGGAGGACACGTTTTCCCTGAGCTCCGCTGTTCTTCCCCTGCCCCGGCTTCCCTGCACCAAAATCAGCGAATATTACCTCCACCAAGCGCCTTCCTTTGCTCCTTGGGGGCCCATGGACAGATTTATTCACAGGGGAACAGTGGATATGGCCTCCAAGGTAGGCAAAAAAGATCGGGAACGGGCGAAATCGGGTCCCAGCCACGAGGACAAGATGGCGGACCCGGGCGATGCGGCGGCTGCAGGGGGAGCGGATTTGATAGCGCGCCTCACCGAAGCAGTTGTCTTGGCGCTGGGGACGTGCCTAGACAAAATGCAGGAGTCTTTGGATGCCTTGTCCACAATGGTATCGGACTTTAACTCCCGGGTCGCTGAGGTGGAACAGAGGGTTGGCACTGCGGAAGACTCCATTATCACACTGCAAACTGAAGTTCAGCAGTTGCAAAGCAAGGTGGGACTATTTGAAGAAAAACTGGAGGATCTGGAGAATCGATCCAGACGGAACAATCTGCGGCTGGTGGGAGTCCCTGAATCTGTGCAAGACGGAGACCTGCTTACCACGCTGGAAACCTGGTTGGCGACAGAGTTGCTGGGAACGCAGGGTCTGGGACCCTTGCGCATAGAACGGGCGCACCGGCTGGGTAGAAGACAGGAGGGAGCGACCAGACCGCGTGTGGTGATTCTTCGCATATTGAACTTCGCCATCAAGGACCTTCTCCTCCGCAATTATCGTCAGCGCAAGGATTTACAATTTCAGAACCAGCGTATCCTCATCTTTCAGGACTATTCTGCACAGGTGGCCTCATTGAGAAGGGGTTTTTCGTCTGTCTGCAAGCAACTCACTGAGAAAAAGCTACGCTTCACGCTGCAGTTCCCTGCTAAACTTCGGGTGATCTATGATGGCCAGCCCCATCTTTTTGACTCCAGTGCAGCAGCCAGAGCGCAAGTTCTTCAATGGTACCCTGATCTGGGGTCAGGCACCTGAGGGTCTTTGACACTATTTCTGTTTTCTCAGTTTGATTTGAGTGGGGTAGCCTGCGAAAAGCGGATGCTATCCTCTTTGGTACTGTTACTTGGCACATGTTGCGCCTGTACTTGGTTTGTGGTTCCTCCCTTAGGAGGGTATGACTTTATAGCGTTGGTTCCTGGCTGGGTCCTGTATGATTTTGTTCTTTCTCATGGTTCTATGATACACATATAAGCACCTGGGTTCTCTCTTTGGGTTTCTATTGCCTAATTCTGGTTTGGTGGATGTTATGGGGGTTGGGGCAGGGGTGGGACTGTAGGCCCTTTGTTCTTCCCCTCTTTGGAGTGGTGGTATGGTGTGAGTCTAAGTGTGCGGGAGGGGGGAGGGGGTTCTTGGAGTGGGGGTTGGGGTGGGGGGAGGGTGGTCTGGTGGTGGGCGGGACTGGGGGGTTCTGTGTGGGGGATGTTGCGGCTGTGGGCTTTGGTATGTTGGGTGGGAGGAGGGAGTTGGAAGTTCAGGAGGGGGGGTGGGGGGAGGCTCCTGACATGTGTGCGTGTTACTGAATCTTGTGGGGCTCTAAGGTGGAGGCTGGGCTGCTGGGGGATGGGCTGGGACCTTCGGCAGCTGTTTTGTGCTCTTTTTCTCTTTTGGTATCTCTGGTTCTTTTTTTTCTTTCTTATGTCTGTTAAGAGGGGTTTGAGATGTGTGTCTTGGAATGTCTCAGGTATCAACTCTCCTATCAAGAGAACTAAGAGCTTGCAGTGCCTAGCTAGACATAAGGCTGACATAGCGGGCCTGCAGGAGACTAAGCTCACTGAACGGGAACATGGTAAATTGTGTCAATCCTGGGTGGGGCAGTGTTACTCGGCCTCCTCATCTAAAACTAAGGCAGGGTGGCACTGTTGATCCGTAAATCAGTGTCTTTCACTGCTTCTAGGGTCCTCTCTGACCCGGAAGGCCATTATGTTATTGTTCAGGGTTCCCTTCATCAGCGTTCTGTAATTTTGGTGTCTGTCTATGCTCCCAACAGTGCACAGCGGTCCTTCTATAGGAAATTACTGGGGGTACTGCTGTCTGTCTCACTGATTCATGAGTCTCAGAAAATTTTTATGGGAGACTTTAACTCTATATTGGATCCGCTTTTGGATTCCTCTAAGGGATCTTCTGCCACCTCCGGTAAGTCCGATAATGGGCTTGCTGCTTGGCTGGAGGCCTTAGATCTAGTGGATGTCTGGCGGACCCTACACCCAGGGGAGCAGGATTTCACCCATACGTCTAAAGTGCATGGTTCCTCCTCTCGAATAGATTATATCTTTCTTTCGCGCTCCTCCTTCTTTGCGGTTCATGCGGCTGAGATTGGAATACTGGCTATCTCGGATCATACTTTGGTGTGGATGGACATCGGCTTCTCGGGGGGAGGAAAGCAATGGCGATTCCCGCTTGCGCTATATTTGGATCCGGATTTTAAACCTTATTTGGAGCAGCAGTGGCGGAATTATGTAGAATTTAATGGGGACCATGTAGATAATGGAACTCTGTTT
Source organism: Geotrypetes seraphini (assembly GCF_902459505.1). NCBI lineage: Eukaryota > Metazoa > Chordata > Amphibia > Gymnophiona > Dermophiidae > Geotrypetes > Geotrypetes seraphini. Next base: position 62,534,466 of record NC_047094.1, read on the forward strand.
TGGGAGGCGGCCAAGGCGGTGCTTCGGGGGGCAGTGATAGCTTATTGTGCACGGCGTAAGAAACTGCTCGTGGAAAAAATCTTGGTTCTTGAACGCAAGGTGCGGGACAGTAGACTTTTGGTTCTTCGGAACCCTACCCTAACTCATAAACATGCTTTTCAGGCGGCCCAGTCAGCACTTCATGCACTCTTTCATGAGAGAGCCCATAAATCCCTTTTTTATTATAAGTACCAATTATATCGCTTTGGTAATAGGCCAGGTAGAATGTTGGCCCAGTTGACTAAGGCGAGGCGGGGTGCCACCTTAATTACTTCGCTTAAAGATGATAGGGGAAGGATGGTCACGGAGCAGCCTCAGATGGAGCGGCTCTTTGTTACTTTCTATAGATCTTTATACACAGCAGAAGTAGTAGGTCAAGAGGCTCGGATTCAGGCCTTTTTGGACTCGTTGCCCTTACCTAAACTATCGAAGACGGACTCGGATATATTGGCGTCCCCTATAACCAGAGAGGAGGTGTTGGGGATTATCAAGCATCTTCCCCTTTGTAAATCTCCAGGCCTGGATGGTTTTGGGGGGGAATTCTATCGTCTCCTACAGGGGCATGTGGCTGATCCGTTGAGGGGCTATTTTGCAAGTGCGGCTGAGGCTGGGCAGTTTCCTCCAGGAGCAAATCGAGCGTTAATTACTGTATTACCTAAACCGGGTAAAGACCCCCTACTTGTGAGCTCCTACAGACCTATTTCGCTTATTAATGTTGATCTCAAAATCTTAGCCCGGGTTTGGCCCAGTTTGTTCCTTCTTTGGTGGGTGCAGATCAGGTAGGGTTTGTGCGGGGGCGTTTGGCTTGCCATAATGTTAGGAAGCTCCTCATTGCTCTGGCTCATTGTGATTCTCGGAAACAACCTGCGCTGGCTATCAGTTTTGACTCCGAAAAAGCCTTTGATAGAGTAGAGTGGGCCTTTGTATTCCCCTTGTTGCGCTACTATGGGCTGGAGGGGTTTTTTATGAGAGCTCTTGGGGCCCTTTATTTCCATCCAGTGGCGGCCGTATTGGTTAATGGACTGGCGTCTTCGGACTTTGTGCTTCAGAGGGGCACTCGTCAGGGCTGCCCCTTGTCCCCTCTCCTTTATGTATTATTTTTGGAACCCTTGTTGATTTCCCTCCGATGTACTTCTCAGATAGTAGGAGTAGAGCTGGGGAACTCCTCTTTGCGCTGTATGGCCTTTGCCGATGATATTATGGTAATGTTGACTGACCCGGTTTCCGGCCTCCCTGGATTATTGGAGATGTTTGGCCGGTTTGGGGAGCTCTCGGGCCTCAAACTCAATGTGTCTAAATCGGAGGCGCTCCCACTTCATATTAGTATTCCACATACGTGGGCTGATTTCCCGCTCCGGGAAGCTCCACAGCAGGTAAAATACTTGGGGGTTTTGATTCCGTCCTCCCTCTCACGACTCTATGAGATCAATGTAAAGCCCCTACTCCGGGACACGGTGGAGCTCCTCCGCTTGTGGGGGGATTTGCCGGTCTCTCTTGCGGGGCGCATATTTCTATACAATATGATGATTGTACCTCGGTGGCTTTATCTGCTTCAAACTCTTCCGCTGTGGTTAAGGACCGGGGACTTAGCTCGGTTGTACGGGGCGTTGAGGACTTTCTTATGGCATGGGCGCAGACCTCGGCTCTCTTTACGCATTTTGATGTTGCCTGAGTCGCAGGGGGGATTTGGACTGCTAGACATACGCGCCTATAATCTGGCATGTGGGACTAGATTGATTCGGGACTGGTGTATGGAGAGCTCCTCTTTTCTAATATTTTCTGTGGACAAGGATTTTCTACACCCTATCTCTGGGTTGTTTTTATTACACGCCCCTGCTGTCCAGTTGGACTCGGTTTACAGGGGACATGTTGTATGGGCCTATATGAGGCACATTTGGAAATTACTGTGTAAACAGTTGGGCGTCAACTCTAATATCACTCCTCTACTCCCGTTGGTGGGTAATCTGCATTTTGAACCGGGCAGTCACAGCAAGGTATTCCGGACTTGGCATGCACATGGAATCCGTAGACTGGGGGATGTTCTTTCTGATAGAGGCGCTCTTCTTTCCTCAGCCGAATTGGGGTCGCTGTATAGGCTGGATAAGGTGGATGCTTTCGGCTACCTACAGCTTCGACATTATGTTCTTAGCATCTCTGGAGATCGCTTGAGCGGTGTAGTGGCACGGAACTTGGGGAAGTGTTTGGCATTGGGGGAGGATCAGGCACCACGTCTTCGATATTATGTCAATGTTTTGGGCCCCCCTTTACTAACTGAACGGGCTGATTGGTTGGCAGGGGCATGGAGTGCTGACTTGGGTTGTATGGTTTTGTCTGAATTGATATCTCGCTGTTTTGTCCTTGTGCGTGCTATATCATGCAATATGTTACATAGGGAACAAGAATATAAATTCGTTAACAGGGCTTTTATCTCGCCTCATAGAGCACACCGAGCCGGTATTGCAGATCACGCGGGGTGTCCTAAATGTTCCACAAATCCTGCTTCCCTGGGGCATATGTTCTGGGACTGCCCCTCTGTGGGAGCCTTTTGGCAGCGCGTTTGGTCCTACTTGTCTTCATTGTTTCCGGGGATACCGAGCTGTAGCTCATGCGTAGCTCTTTTCTACCAGGAGGCGGAGCTTCTGGGTTGCACTGTTGGGCAGCGGCAGATGATATCTAAGGCCCTACTGTTGGCTAAGAAAGCCATTTTGACTTTTTGGCGTGAGCCGCATGCTCCCTCTTTCTCTCGATGGCAGGGATCTCTTTATGACCTAGCTCTCTTGGAAAGACGGACTGCGGGCACTAGGGACGAACGCAGCTGGTCTCGATTTCAAGACGTTTGGGAGGAGTATTGGCTGACCCTTCCTCATCGTGAGTGGAGTCTCCTGTTAAATTGTTAGTCTCTCTTGGGTCCTTTGTCCTCCTCTGTATTTCCCCATTTTAGGCTCTTTTTCCCGCAGATCATAATACGGGTCTCTTTTTTCCTTTTTCCTTCTCTTTCTCCTCTTTTAGTTCTCCTTTTACTTGTAGGTTTCTTCCTACTTCTCTATGACACATAATATGTCAATGTTTGTCTATTTCTCGCCTCTCTGTAAATTTCCTATATGTTTCTCACAGGTCGGGAGCAGGGACGGGGGGAGGGGGGTGGGGGGCTAACCCTGAGGTTATAGAGGTAATTGCAATGGGCTTTGATATTGGGGTGCCCCATTGTGTTCTTGGGGGACTTTGGAGGGTGTTATATGGAAACTGTATTGAGCGCCACTTGTTTTTTGAGCAATCTGATCTTCCATGTGTTTATCCTCATTTGCTTTGTGTACGCCCGATTGGGCGATTTGTGCTGGATTATTGGATGTTCTTGTGCACTGTTCTGTTTTATGTTTGATGGTTTGCTCAATAAAGAAATATTATATATAAAAAAAAAAAAAAAAAAAAAGTAGCTCGCAAGCCCAAAAAGTGTGGGCACCCCTGAGCTAGAGCGTTGAAGCTGCATGTGGCTGCTGTAAAGGTCATCTCTGACACAACCGGAAGTTGCATCAGAGACGACCTTTACGGCAGCCATATGCAACTACAATGCTCCGGCTGCTGTAAGAAGGCAGTTTAGACATTGCCGGCCACAGGGCAGGGAGGTTTGCCGGACCAGGCCTGTTGTCTGGGAGGGGGAGGGGCGTTGCAGATCTTGTTGCCAAAATCGGAAAGGTGAGGAAGGGAGAAAGATGGGCCTGTGGTGGATGGAGAGATTGAGAGAAGGGGGCAGATGATGGAAGTGGGTAGGAAGGGGAGAGAGAAAAGGTCAGATGATGGAAGTGGGGAGAAGGGAGAGCAAATGCTGAATGGAAGTGGAGAAAGAGAACACATACTGGATGAAAGGAGGGATAAAGAAAAAGGACATATGCTGGATGGGGGAAGAAGATAGAGTTAGTGAGATAGTGGAGGGGTGAAGGAAAGAGGTGGCATACTGTGAGTAGACATAGTGAAAAGAGGGAAACTGAGGACTGCATAATAAGAAAGAATTTAATTTAAACGGAGGCAGAAAATAAAAAAGGAAGACCAGAGAAGGAAAGGGAAGAGAGAGAGGAGAGAGAGATGCCAGAGAACGGGGAAGGAGACAGAGATATCAGATCTGAGCGGAGGAAATGAGAAGAGAGAGATGCTAAAAACCACAGGGGGGAGGGTGGGAAAGAGTGATGAAAGGAGAAAGATGCCAGACCATGAGGGAACAGAGGGAAGATGATGGATGCCAAACCAAAGGGGGGGGTGTCTAGAGGAGAGATGGAAGGGAGAGGCATACAGTTTCTGGAAGGGGCATAGAAGGAGAGAAGATGCCATATAGGGAGGGGCAGAGAGATGGCAGACAGTGGATGGAAGGAAGACAGTAACAAGAAGATGAGGAAAGCAGAAACCAGAGAAGACAAAGGTAGAACAAAAGTTTTCTATTTATTTATTGCTTTAGGAGACATATGTCACTGTTTCTGTGGTGCTGCATTTTATGCAGAGTCCAGCTTCTTGCTGGTTCAATTTAACCTTTGTCTATGTATTTCTATTTTATCCCCCCTTTTACAAAACTGTGGAGCGTTTTTTAGCACCAGCCGTGGTGGTAGCAGCTCTGATATTCAGAATTCTATGAGCGTCAGAGCTGTTACCACCGTGTCTAAAATCCACACTACAGTTTTGTAAAAGGGGGAGGGGTTAGTTTGTGATGACATATTCCATACTAGACGAAGGTGTTTTCTGTGTTCTGTTAGGATTGATGGTGTAGGATTAATCTGTTCTGGTCTGGCTTGTTTAGTTTTACAATGGGAGTATTGATGTACTGCTCACTGCAATATGTAAGATGCTGCCTTTTCCTAGGTACTCATGCGTGACATGTGGCTTGTTACTAAAAATCATGTTTTTCGTACAGATGGGGGGGTGCCAAAAAATGATGGGCCCCAGGTGTCACATATGCTAGTTACGAACAACTCAGATATATTGAAAACCAATGTATGTATGAACAACACTTCCAATAAGAGACAGGTGTGGTCATAAGATGTTGTAGTAATATAAATATACTGCAGAAGCTCTATGGAACCAGTGTCAATTCTTTATCACTCTAAAAGAAGGAAAACGCCTCAGAAAAGGCCCTCCCACCTCCACAAAAGTGGATCTTAAAGGTGGTAAAGCGGTAACCTCATAGGCAAAACCTTCTTACAAAAGTGAGCAATTGAATCAAAAACTGTGCTTCACATAAATAATAAATGAAAGATAGAAGCAAAAAAGCCACTTATCTTAGAGCTGATCGGCACACCGACGGAGGCCAGCGTTTCACCGACAGGCAGCCACTGAACCAACCCATGCTGGAGAGAAAACTGAATGGAGACAGGAGATCAGTTCCAAGGGCGCGCAGCCGCATACCTCAGCCTAACACCCAGACTGATCGGTCGGGTCACACCCTGATGTAGCCTGTCGGTGAAACGCTGGCCTCCGTCGGTGTGCCGATCAGCTCTAAGATAAGTGGCTTTTTTGCTTCTATCTTTCATTTATTATTTATGTGAAGCACAGTTTTTGATTCAATTGCTCACTTTTGTAAGAAGGTTTTGCCTATGAGGTTACCGCTTTACCACCTTTAAGATCCACTTTTGTGGAGGTGGGAGGGCCTTTTCTGAGGCGTTTTCCTTCTTTTAGAGTGATAAAGAATTGACACTGGTTCCATAGAGCTTCTGCAGTATATTTATATTACTACAACATCTTATGACCACACCTGTCTCTTATTGGAAGTGTTGTTCATACATATGCTAGTTACGCCACTGTAGGGGACCACAAACTAAAAATACTAATATATATATTTATATATATATATATATATAAACAAAACTCTAAGATTCAAGACACTACATGCAGAACAACCCCAGCGAAATAGAAACAAATGCATTTCTTCCTTAACAGTGCAAAATATAGACAGCAGATGTAAATTCCCAAAATTGGCACAATTCAATCACTAAATTGAAAATAAAATTGTTTCCCCTACCTTTGTTGTGTGGTGATTTTGGTTTTCAAACTATCTTTCCAAGCCTCTGGCTGCACTTCCTCCTGTCTGTGCATCCAGAGTCAACTTATCAATTTGCTGTTTTTCTCTCCTTAACTTTCTGCCATAAATCCATCTTTATCCACAAAATTGAACAGGGTAAATTGTATAGAACGAAAGGAGATGAGAAACAGTATACGTGTAGTATACCAAAAGAAACAATTATATAGTGTTTCTACTACTCAAAACTAGGGGCTCCTTTTACGAAAGCATGCTAAGCGTTTTAGCGCAAGCACCGGATTAGCGCACGCTAGCTGAAAATCTACCACATGCTCAAAAGGAGGCGGTAGCGGCTAGCATGTGCGGCAATTTAGCACCCTAACGCGATTTCGTAAAAGGAGCCCTAGATGTAGAAAAAGTTAAAAAATGACAATGCTTCCATATGCTCAGAAATGTGAAAACGGTGTTAGGGGGTTTTCTAGCCCACTTGTTTAGGAGCTTATTATCCAATCATTGCATAGATTTTGCTTTGTCAATAAATAGCTGACATTTTGAAATTCTGACCACAGTGAGGCTTTCCGCTGGTGACTCATCTCATCAGCGAAGTGTTTTAGAATCCTTCGAATTGGGTCTCCTGAAGCAGATAACAAAATGGGGCCGCATTGGGCCCCCCTACCATTCAAGATAAGTGACATCACTTTTTCTAGTGGTCAGCTCAAAACAGCTGTGAGAAACGGAATTATATTTGAATAATATGACAACCAGTTTTTGAAGAATGGAGTATGTTATTCTTGTACAGCTATTTATTGACAAAGCGAAATCTATGCAATCATGGAATAATAAGCTCTTAAACAAGGGGGCAAGAAAACCCCCTGATAGAGTTTTCACACCTCTGAGCATATGGAAGCATTGTCATTTTGTGACTTTGTCTTCATCTAGCTTCGAGTAGTAGGAGAAACGCTATATAATTGTATCTTTTGGTATACTACATGTACTGTATACTGTTTCTCATCTCCTTTTGTTCTACACCAGGGCTGCCCAAGTCCGGTCCTCGAGATCTACTGGCAGGCCAGGTATTCTGGATAGCCACAATGAATATGCATGAGAGAGATTTGTCTGCAAATCTCTCTCATGTGTGTTCATTGTGGATATCCTGAAAACCTGGCCTGCAAATCTCTCTCATGCATGTTCATTGTGGATATCCTGAAAACCTGGCCTGCCAGTAGATCTCGAGGACCGGACTTGGGCAGCCCTGTTCTACACAATTTACCCTGTTCAGTTTTGTTGATTTAGTCTGCACCTATATTCAGGGTTAATAACATGGCATCCATGGGGTGGGAAGCCCTATCATACAATGACCAGCTTGCAAGCAACCTGCTGTTTACTTTCCATGTGTTCACCGCAGAAGAAGAAGGAAGTACCATGTCCACGGATTGGGATCATTTTGAAATTTTACAGAAACGCATTGTTAGGGCAGAGTTGCATGCCGCAACTTTGGCAGAATATTGTCGCCTAAAGAGGATACCTAAAGGATACCTACGCATGAAGACAGAACCCAGATTGTTTGTGGACAATTCTACTTTTTTGGAAAGATGGAACGCTGTACTTAACAAGTGCTCTTTAGATCTCATGCTTCTCATTATTGAAACAACTAAAAATGAATTGGAAATTTATCATACAAAAATGAAAGCATGCTTTGGAGAGTACTTTTACAGCAGATGACTATAGTGTGAAGTTACAGGAGTTTAATTCCAAAATAGAAGTGTTCAGAACTGATTTGAAGAAGATGAAAATTAAAAAAAACTACGTTGGGATGAAACTGATTATGTTAAAGGATTTGTGTACTTATGGATGGATAAGACCAGGACCAACAGACATGTTAAACATCTGACATATGCTCAGACATCTACGGATACATCTGACGAGGATAAAAACAATCTAAAGCCACTTCCAGAGGCCAGAATGCCCATTTCCAAGGGGTCCAAAGACCAGCCAACAAAAGATCTGTCCGGACCAAGCAGACGAAACCGCAATCCTGACATCTAATGTATTCAACCTGTCTTCCAAAGTTCTTACGTCCATTGAAGTATCAGTGTTAATCAAAAGTTTATCTTTTGTGCCCATGGCAACTTACCAGCCCTTAGACACCAAAATTACATTGTTTAAATTTATATGTTTATGCAAGTTGAGGCATTTTTTTCTATAAGGATGAGCACCAAACATAAGAATCACAGGTTTGGGATGCAACTTTGCGGATTAAGTCTACATGGTATCCCCCTGGCATAGTGGACCCCCATATTCAAACATTTGAAAAAGTAGTACATCAAGATGTGGCACGTTTACAAAACTCTTTCAGGACACGATTTAATCTTTCATGTATTCAGAAGGAAGCATTAACCTCTTTGGCACATGATGACAGTATTATTATCTGACCTGCTGATAAAGGAAGAGGGGTGGTTGTTATGGACACAGTGAAGTATGTAGAGGAAGCTATGCATCAACTTTCAGACTCTACATACTATGAACTTTTGCTTGAAGATCCTGTGGGACATTAAGGACATCTCCCACCATTTGGTAGCAGCTCTTGAATCGGGCATTATTACTGAGATGGAGTTCAAATTTTTGAACTGCAAATATCCTCATATTCCAGTTATTTATTTTGTCCCGAAAATACATAAATCTTTGACAGATCCAACAGGGAGACCTATCGTGTCAGGGATAGGCTCACTGTTAGAACCGTTATCAGCTTTTTTAGATTCCTATCTCAAATCTCACGTCCCTCTAGCTCTATCTTATGTGAAAGATTCTACAAGTGTCATAAATTTCTTGACAGACATCAGTAATGTTCCTTCTCATTCCGTCATGATTATCATGGGCATTTCGGCCCTCTATACTAATATTCCACCAAGAGATGCTGTTGACATAATTCAAGAGGAACTAGGTTATTTGGATCTTTCTATATCTAGAGTCAAATTTTTAGTCAAGTTGGCCTCTCTGGCACTCAAAATGAATTACTTCCAATTTGGGCAGTAGTTTTACAAACAAGTCAAAGGGACTGTGATGGGTGCAAAAATGGCCCCATCCATTGCCTGTCTGTACTTTTCCAAATTTGAGCGACTACACTTGTATCCTTCTTGTTTTTAGCAACATTTCCTCTAGGCAGTCTAGGTAGGTGCACGTGAAGATCTTGATATATTCCTCTCATGGCTTAATTTGCAATTCACCATGACAACCAGCAATAATCAAATTGTGTTTTTGGATATCTCCATTTCCTATATCAAGGAAAATTTACTACAAGCATATACAGAAAGGCAACAAATAGAAATAATCAATTACAATATGGAAGTTTCCACCCCCAGCATCAACATTCCAACGGGCCAATTTTTAAGATTAAGGAGATTATGTACCACCACAGATGACTTCACCATTCAAGCACAAGAAATGAAACAGAGATTTCTGGCCAGGGGTTACCTGTCCACAGTCATCAATAAAGCGTACAAATGGGCATTACATGCCAACCGGTCTCTCCTGTTAAATCCACAGGCTCAGACAGAACAGACCTCTCTTGTATATGTTCTCCCCTATTCTACACAGGCATTCCGGATTAAAAACATCATTAAATCACGCTGGAACATTCTCCTGTTTCATCCTGCCTTCCGAAGTCCTTTGAGATTCACTTTTGCAAAGGGGCACAACTTGAAACAACTGTTGGTCCGATTGCAGTTCACTGGTCAACCAAGAATTTATGACCAATTAGGCAGTCATAAGCCCTGTAACACATGTAGAATGTGTAGACACAGTCAAAGTTTACAAGACTTACAATTTCCTGGATGGGTACAGAAGAGATCTACGATGAAAAGCACGGATTGCAACACCCAACAAGTAGTGTACATCGTCCAATGCCAGTGCCCTTTATTTTACAAGCATTAAGACACGTATTGGTGAATATATTAGCAGAATTTGTTCATAAATTTATGAGGCTCCTCTCATAACCTCACACAATAGAAGATCTCAAATTTTCCATTTTGGACACTGTATGTATGGCTAGGGGTAGCAACATTGCTCACATGCTGTGGCAGAAAGAGCAAAGGTGGATCCATGCTTTAAACACCTTGCATCCAAGTGGATTGAATTCAGTGGTCAGCTTTCCTGTGAACAAAAATTTTTTCCTGTCTGCCAATGATCTTTTATGACTGTTTTCCTTTTTCTGGACCTGTGGGAAGATGGGTGGTTAATGGCAGGTCCCAGTTTAATCTTTACTCACTTTCACATAGCGGACATGAAAATCAGTGACAGCATCACGCTTTACATCACTCATATGACGGCTATAAATCAGCGGTCTTTCGGCAGCGTTATTTGTCAGTTAGGAACCCCGCAGTGAAAGCATTGAAGTTTTTTTGCTTGGTATGTATGTGTTGAGCTCCCTCGCTGTTGATGCTTGTAATCTTTGCAATCCAAGTATGAACATTTAATGAAATAAGTTTTAAATTTTTGACTTCTTTTTGTGTTTGCGGAAGTGCTGACATTTTGAAATTCTGACCACAGTGAGGCTTTCCACTGGTGACTCAACTCATCAGTGAAGTGCTTTAGAATCCCTCGAATCAGATCCCCTGAAACAGATAACGAAATGGGGCCGCGTTGAGACCCCCTACCATTCAAGATAAGTGACATCACTTTTTCTAGTGGTCAGCTCAAAACAGCTTTGAGAAATTGAACTATATTTTAATAAATGTGACAACCAGTTTGTTTGGTTTTTAAGTATGGGGTACGTTATTTTTGCACAGCTATTTATTGACAAAGCAAAATCTATGAAATGATTGGATAATAAGTTCTTAAAAAGGAGTTTTCACACCTCTGAGCATATGGAAGCATTGTCATTGATTGACTTTTTCTACATCTAGTTTTGAGTAGTAGGAGAAATGCTATATAATTGTATACATCCATCTTTAGCATTAACTTTTAACATTCAACTTTCTTCCATTTTTCTGCTTTCTTCTCAAAATCTACTTTTCCATGCCTTCCCTTCCCATCTATCCATATTTACCATCTCCTCCCTCTTTCTTCTCCCCTACTTCCATCTATCCATAAGAAGCATTTCTTCTTATCTTTTCCCTGCTGCACCCATTGCTGTACACTATCTCCTCCCTCTGTCTCCCTTTTCCCTCCATCCCTATGCACCATCTCATCCCTCTCCCATGGTCAGACATCTCTGTCTTCCCCCTCCCCCCACCTCATATGGTCTGGCATCTCTCTCTCTCCTTCCCTCCCTCTTACTGAGGTCTAACATCTCTCTCCTCTCCTTTCTGCCATCTGGCATCTCTCTCTCCCCTCCTTCCCTTCCATTCTGTGGTCTGGCATCTCTCTAGCTCTCTCCTTCCCATTCCAGTGGTATGATATCTCTCCCTTCTTTGGGTCATCTCTTCTCCCTCCCAGTGTAACATTTCTCCCTTCCTCGCCACACACCTATGTCCAACAATTCTCTGTGTCTTTTCCCTTCCCCACTGGCAGCATTTCTTTCTCTCCCTTCCCACTACTCCACCTGTGCAGCATCTCACTTTTCCTCCTTTCCTAGGAGATATGCTAAACTGCTTCGTATGCTATAGGCCACCAGGAAAATGGTCAGAAGCCAAAGAAAACTGTACAGTCCTGAAAAATAGTAGGAGACTTAAATATACACCTAGACAGAAGAAAAAGCACAGTTATTTACCGTAACAGGTGTAATTCAGGGACAGCAGGCAGATATTCTCAACATATAGGTGACGTCAACCACGGAGCCCCGATGCGGACAGCATGACAAGCAGACTTGCTTGAAGAACTTTTAGAAAATTAACAAATGCCGCATCACACAGGTGCGAGTGCCTTCCCGGCCGCATCACACAGGTGCATCTCCTCAGTTCAGATAGCTAGCCAAGAAGCCAAGCAGGGGAGGTAGGTGGGTTGTGAGAATATCTGACTGGTATCCCTGGATAACACCTGTTACAGTAAGTAACTGTGCTTTATACCGGGACAAGCAGGTAGCATATTTTCAACATATGGGTGACCTCCAAGCTAACCAGAATGGGATGGTGGGAGAGTTGATGATTCAGGAGAATAAATTTTGTAAAACTGCCTGGCCAAAGTGGTCATCCCATCTGGAAAAAGAATCCAGACAATAATGAGAGGTGAATGTATGAACCGAGGACCAAGTGGCAGCCTTGCAGATTTCCTCAATAGGAGTAGATCTAAGAAAAGCTACAGATGCCACCATGGCTCTAACTTTATGGGCTGTGACTCGACCCTCTAGATGAAGTCCAGCCTGAGCATAGCAAAATGAGATGGAAGCAGCCAACCAGTTGGAGATGGTTCATATAGACACTGGATGTCCCAACTTGTTTGAATCAAAGGAGACAAAAAGTTGAGGAGAAGATCTATGAGGCATGGTCCTTTGTAAGAAGAAAGCCAAAGTACGCTTGTAGTCCAGAGTATGATGAGCTGTTTCTCCCAGATGAGAATGAGGCTTTGGAAAAAACACTGGAAGTACAATGGATTGATTTAGATGAAATTCTGGTAAGAATTTAGGATGAGTAAGGCAGACCACTTTGTCATGATGGAATACTGTGAAGGGAGGGTCCACTACTAAGGCTTGTAGCTCACTGACTCTACCAGCATACATGAGAGCAATGAGAAAAAACACTTTTCAAGTGAGAAATTTTAGATGAACTGTAGACAAGGGGTCAAGAGGTGACCCGGGGAACTACAGACCAGTAAGTCTGACCTCGGTTTCGGGGAAAATGGCAGAAGCGCTGATAAGACAGCATCGATGAGCATTTTGAAAGAAATAAACTTCTAATCACAAGCCAACATGGCTTCTGCAAAGGGAGATCGTGCCTAACAAACTTACTGCACTTCTTCGAAGGAATTAACAAACGGATGGACAAAGGGGACCCCATAGACATTGTATATTTAGATTTCCAAAAAGCCTTTGACAAGGTGCCCCATGAACGCCTACTTCGGAAACTGAAGAACCATGGGGTGGCAAGAGATGTACACAGATGGATCAGAAATTGGTTGGTGGGTAGGAAGCAGAGGGTAGGAGTGAAGGGAGAAGGGGTACTCCTGGACAAGGGAAGGGAAGGGGCTACTGATGACAGGGGAGAAGGGAAAGGGAAGGGACAAGAATTACTGTTGGATAAGGGGAGGAGGAAAGGGAGAAGGGGTACTCCTGGACAAGGGAGGGGAAGGGGCTACTGCTGACAGGGGAGAAGGGAAAGGGAAGGGATGAGAATTACTATTTGATAAGTGGAGGAAGAAAGGGAGAAGGGGTACTCCTGGACAAGGGAAGGGACGAGAATTACTGTTGGATAAGGGGAGGAGGAAAGGGAGAAGGGGTACTCCTGGACAAGTGAGGGGAAGGGGATACTGCTTACAGGGGAGAAGGGGAAGGGAAGAGAGTTACTGTTTGATAAGGGGAGGAAGAAAAGGAAAAGGTACTGCTGGACAGGGGAGGAGGAACATTGGAAGGAAACAGCTGGCAGGGAGATTAGAGGAGGGGAAGGAGTTAGGATGGAATGGAGAGATCAGATGAGGGAAGGGGGAGAGACAGAGGAATGACAAAGTAGAGAGAGATTGATGCTGGGAAGGGGGGTCAGATGAAAAATAAGGAAAGAGGGAGAGAGGGGCATAGAAAGAACACAGATACCATATGGGAGGGAGGGGGTAGAGGGCAGACAGTGGATGGAAGAGGCAGATGTTGGATTGAAGAGACAGAGGGCAGATGCTGAATGGAAGAGAGTGAAAAGATGATGAAAGCAGAAACAAGAGACGACAAAAGGTAGAAAAAAATAATTTTATTTCTATCTTGTGATTAGAATATATCAGATTTAAAATATGTATCCTGCTAGAGCTGATGTTAGACATAACTGGGGAGTGCAAAGCCCAGGCAGTGCGTCTTTAGCTTCCAGCTGGCTGAGGGCTCTCTCTGACCAGGAGGCAGTTGCCCTAGTTGCACTCCCCATTCCTGCCATGTGTGACTGCGGTATTCTGTTAGCATGATATTTATGTAGCATTCTGTAATAATTTGGCTTATTCAGTTTTCTTGATAGTAGAGGGGATATATGTGAAGGGGAGGGGAGACGGGGGTTTGTTGATCCTTGCCCTGTATTATTTATATTTATAAAATGACAATTGTACAGAATATTGTTTCTTTTTATACTTTATTAAAATATGTTCAATATAAAATCATAACTATTTGAGGTTTGTGCAGATGGGATCAGATGGTTAACGGGACCGAGCTCGAGGGGACGGGATGGCAATGGGGTTTTTAAAAATTTCAGTCTTATTAGTTTGCTGGTCCACGAAATAATTATTTTATTTCCGCCGGTCCATAGGTGTAAAAAGGTTGAAGAACACTGATCTAGAGAGCATAACCAATCGTTGTGATCCAATAGGGGATATAAGGATGCTAGAGACAGCTTCTGAAATTTTTCTTTGACAAGAAATTTGTTGAGAGCTCTGAGGTCCAATATAGATCTCCCATCTTCATTGGGATAAGGAAGTAATTGGAGTAAAATCCCATGTTCTGCTGTTCGAGGAATTTCCTCGATTGCACAGAGATGAAGCAGAGCTTGAGCTTCCTGAAGAAGAAGGGTGAGCTGCAACGAATTGGAAGGACACTCTCTTGGGGGGAGATCTGGTGGAACCTGAAGAAACTGAAGAGAGTAACCCTCCCTGATTATTGTGAGGACCCAGAGGTCAGATGTAATTAGTTCCCATCATTGATAAAAATGATGGAGATGACCGCCAATGGAAATAGGGGAAGACAGAGGCAGAAAGATTGATGATATGCTCTGTGTTAGATGGTCAAAAAGGCTGAGTGGACTTGGGCGCAGCAGGAGCCTGAGGTTTATGCTGCCGTTGTTGTTGCTGTTGTTTCTTAGGCGGCGGCCTTGAATAAGGTGCTGACTTCTGAGGATACACCTCTGATAAGATTAGGGAGACCTTTAACTCTTAGCAGTGGAAGGCTTCAGCCTAACTACAGAGGCAAACGATTTCTCATACTCAGATAAGCACTTTGTGGCTGCCTCAATGGAGTCAAACAGCTCATTTCTCTGACATGGAATGTTGGCCAATTGATCTTGCAGGTTTGGATCCATGTCTACAGTGCGTAACCAGGCTAGACGACGCATGGCCACTGAGAACACAGTGACCCTGGAGGACATTTCAAAAGCATCATATGCAGCCTGAACCATATGCATGTGAAGTTGACCTATAGTAGAATGCTTCCTACCTGCCAACCAATTTCTGATCCATCCTTCTGGTCCCTGAAGTCCTTGCAACGCCTCTCCATGGTTCAGGAATCCGAAGTTCATTTCCCGGCACCATCCTTGAAGCCACTCGTTAGTCCTCAGTATATGCTCATCCCTGGCACTTCCTTTGCCTCCAACTGGGAGGATCGAGAAGACCACCTGCGCTCTTGTCTGCTTCAGCCTCTCACCCAAGGCTCCAAAGTCTCTAGTTATGTTCTCCAGGGTGTTCTTAGCAGTGTCGTTTGTGCCAATGAGGACCATGGGGAAGTGATCTTGGGGCTTGAGAAGCCTATCAAGACAGGCGGTGACATCTCGGACCCTGGCTCCAGGCAGACAGCAAACCTCCCTTGACTGCATATCAGGTCTACAGATTGGTCCCTCGGTGCCCCTCAGCATAGAGTCCCCAATGACTATTACTCTGTGCTTCTTTGGGGGGAGCGCAGAGTAATAGTCATTGGGGACTCTATGCTGAGGGGCACCGAGGGACCAATCTGCAGACCGGATATGCAGTCAAGGGAGGTTTGCTGTCTGCCTGGAGCCAGGGTCCGAGATGTCACCGCCTGTCTTGATAGGCTTCTCAAGCCCCAAGATCACTTCCCCATGGTCCTCATCCACATTGGCACAAACGACACTGCTAAGAACACCCCGGAGAACATAACTAGAGACTTTGGAGCCCTGGGTGAGAGGCTGAAGCAGACAAGAGCGCAGATGATCTTCTCCTCGATCCTCCCAGTTAGAGGCAAAGGAAGTGCCAGGGATGAGCATATACTGAGGACTAACGAGTGGCTTCAAGGATGATGCCGGGAAATGAACTTCGGATTACTGAACCATGGAGAGGCGTTGCAAGGACTTCAGGGACCAGACGGACTCCATCTGACCAGCAGGGGTAAACACATCTTTGGACACCGACTAGCCTGCCTACTTCGTAGGGCTTTAAACTAGGTAAGTCGGGGGAGGGTACCCACTCAGATACAAATGCAGTAAGGAACGATCCTGACGAGGTGAGTTGAAACTCCAATTCTAAGTCCAAAGTAAGTGCCCCCATTGCAAACAATTCTCCAGGAGTCACACTACCAGGTGGGAAACTCCCCACAGGGACTTAGCAATCACAGGGTATGGAGGGCTATGTATGTTAATGCACACAGTTTAGGCAATAAGATTCTAGAATTAGAGACCGAAATAATGAATGCCAATCTTGACGTGGTGGCAATATCCGAAACTTGGTTCACAGACTCTCATGGGTGGGATATGGCTATACCGGGATACAACTTATTTCGTCAGGACAGAGAGGGAAAGTCAGGGGGAGGGGTGGCACTATACATTAAAGAAGACATCAAAACTACCAGAATCACAGATGTCAAGTACACCGGGGAATCCCTCTGGGTGAACCTGGCCAGAGGCAGGGAAAAATGCCTGTATCTTGGTGTAGTATATAGACCTCCAAGACAACTGGAAGACAAAGACTCCGAATTAATTGAAGACATAGAGAATATCACTCTATGGGGAGACGCTGTTCTGCTAGGGGATTTCAACATGCCTGACGCAGATTGGAACTCATACTTAGCAACAACCAGCGGCAGCAGGAGACTGTTAACATCCATAAAGAGAGCACGACTCAAACAAATGGTATTGGAACCCACCAGAGCCCAGGCAATCCTGGACCTGGTACTCACCAACGGGGATAGCGTCTCAAAGGTCTCGATAGGAGATACGCTAGCCTCCAGCGACCACAACATGGTGTGGTTCTACCTCAGGAAAGGTTTCCCTAGATCAAACATGAAAACAAAAGTACTCAACTTCCGAGGCACTGAATTCGAACGCATGGGAGATTTCGTCCACCGGACACTGCAGAACCAAGCTACGACCGATGATATGGAAGCTATGTGGTCATCCCTGAAATCTACCATACATGAAGCGACAAGCCTCTACATTAAATCAGTACACAAATGGCAGAGAAACAACAAACCCCAATGGTACTCCACAGAAATCTCGCACCTCGTCAAGGAGAAGAAAAAAGCATTTATTTCCTACAAACGAATGGAGACTAGGGAAGCTAAACTAGAACATAGGGTGAGGTCTGCAGCGGTCAAAACGGCAGTCAGGGAGGCCAAACTTCGAGTGGAAGAGACTCTGGCAAAGAACATGAAGAAAGGGGACAAATCCTTCTTCAGGTATATTAGTGATAGGAAAAAGAACACAGACGGGATAGTACGCCTTAGAAAACCAGATGGGAACTGCGCAGAATCAGATTCCAATAAAGCAGAACTACTGAATGAATACTTCTGCTCGGTCTTCACCTGCGAGGCACCGGGGCACGGTCCACAGTTGCAGGCAAGGCCCAGCATGGAAGACCCGTTTCAGAATTTTGGGTTCACACCTGGCGACATCTACTACGAACTGGCAAGACTCAAGGTGAACAAAGCCATGGGACCGGACAATCTACACCCCAAGGTGCTCAGTGAGCTGTGTGATGTCCTGGCAGAACCGCTATCAGGACTCTTCAATCTCTCCCTAAGTTCGGGGAGAATCCCCATAGACTGGAAAACAGCTAACGTTGTTCCTCTGCACAAAAAGGGTTGCAGGGCAGAGGCTGCAAACTACAGACCGGTGAGTCTCACATCAATACTATGCAAACTCATGGAAACACTAATCAAACGTAAATTAGATGCAATCTTGGATGAGGAGAATCTACGGGATCCCAGTCAACACGTATTCACCAAGGGTAGGTCCTGCCAATCCAATCTCATCAGCTTCTTTGACTGGGTAACAAAACAGACTTGGGAGAATCCGTGGACGTCTTATACCTAGACTTCAGCAAAGCTTTCGATAGTGTCCCGCATTGCAGGCTGTTGAGCAAGATGAAATCAATGGGGCTGGGAGAAACACTAACTACATGGGTCAATGACTGGCTGAGTGGCAGACTTCAGAGGGTGGTAGTTAACGGTACCCTCTCTAAAACATCGGAGGTGACCAGTGGAGTACCGCAGGGCTCAGTCTTGGGCCCGCTCCTTTTCAACATATTCATAGGTGACCTAACTCAGGGGCTTCAAGGTAAGGTAACGTTATTCACTGACGATGCCAAACTATGCAATATAGTGAGAGATGGCAATTCACCCGATAGTATGACACAGGACCTACATTTGTTGGAGCCTTGGTCCTTGACCTGGCAGCTGGGCTTCAACGCTAAGAAATGCAAGATCATGCAGCTCGGCAGCAGAAATCCATGCAGAACTTACACCTTGAATGGTGAGACCTTAGCTAGAACTTCAACAGAACGAGACTTGGGAGTGATCATCAGCGCAGACATGAAAACTGCTGATCATGTGGAGAAGGCTTCATCTAAGACAAGACAGTTGTTAGGTTGCATCTGCAGGAGTTTCGTCAGCCGGAAGCCTGAAGTCATAATGCCATTATACAGAACCATGGTGAGGCCTCATTTGTGCAATTCTGGAGGCCACACTACCGAAAAGATGTGCTGAGAGTAGAGTCGGTGCAACAGATGGCCACCAGGATGGTCTCGAGGCTCAACGACCTATCGTACGAGGAAAGGCTGAAAAATATGCGGCTGTACTCACTCGAGGAACGTAAGGAGAGAGGAGACATGATCGAGACGTTTAAGTATATTACCGGCCATATCGAGATGGAAGAAGAGATTCTCTTTCTCAAAGGACCCTCAGCCACAAAACTCAGGGGCAGGAAATTTCATGGCGACACCAGGAAATATTTCTTCACCGAGAGAGTGGTTGATCCTTGGAACGAGCTCCCGGTGCAGGTGATCGAGGCAAACAGCGTGCAAGAATTTAAGAGCAAATGGGATGCCCATGTGGCATCCCTTAGAGCACAGGTGTCAAAGTCGGTCCTCGAGGGCCGGAATCCAGTCGGGTTTTCAGGATTTCCCCAATGAATATGCATGAGATCTATGTGCATGCACTGCTTTCAATGCATATTCATTGGGGAAATCCTGAAAACCCGACTGGATTACGGCTCTCGAGGAGGGACTTTGACACCCCTGCCTTAGAGGGTTAAGCCAAGGGAACCTGTCACCAGGAGTGGGATCCCTAGGATAGTAGACTTGGGGGTGGGTCAGTAGAGTGGGCAGACCTGATGGGCTATGGCCCTTATCTGCCGTCATCTTCTATGTTTCAATGTTTCTATCTGTGTACGTCTCCTTCTACCCCATGGTTCTTCAGTTAACGAAGTAGGCGTTCATGAGGCACCTTGTCAAAGGCTTTTTGGAAATCTAGATATATGATGTCAATGGGTTCTCCTCTATCCATCCGTTTGTTAATTCCTTCAAAGAAGTGCAATAAGTTTGTTAGGCACGATCTCCCCTTGCAGAAACCATGTTGGCTGGTTATCAGAAGTTTGTTTCTTTCAAAATGTTCATCGATATTGTCTTTTATCAGCGCTTCAACCATTTTCCCCGGAACCGAGGTCAGACTCACCGGTCTGTAGTTTCCTGGGTCACCTCTGTTTTCAGGGATAGGTTGCAAATTTGCTGCAGTAGTTCTATTATCTCCTCCATTAGTTCCTTCAGAACCCTTGCATAGATTCCATCCGGACCCGGGGATTTGTCAGTTTTTAGTTTTTCTAGCTGCCTTCGTAAATCTTCAGGGCTCACTTTCTGCTTGATCTCCATTGAAGATTTGCTCGGGTTCCGGTATGTTGGATGTGTCTTCATTTGTAAATACAGACGAAAAGAACACGTTAAGTCTTTCTGCTACTTCTTTCTCCTCCTTCACCACTCCCTTCCTGTCTCTGTCGTCTAGCGGTCCCACCTCCTCCCTAGCTGGCTGCTTCCCGTTAACATATCTAAAGAACGGTTTGAAATTTCGAGCTTCCCTGGCTAGCCTCTCTTCATACTCTCTTTTGGCTTTTCGAACCACACGGTGACATTTTTATTGATACTTCCTGTGCTCTTTCCAGTTCCCCTCAGTTTTGTCCTTTTTCCATTTCTTGAATGAATTTTTCTTATTTCCTTTCGCTTCCTTCACTATTTTAGTTATCCACGCCGGGTCTTTTGTTCGACTCTTTTTGCACCCCTTTATGAATCTGGGGATATACAGATTTTGCACCTCGCTTACCGTGTCCTTGAAAAAAGACCAGGTATGTTCTACCGTTTGCCATTTTTTGGAAGTGTTCCTAAGTTTCTTCCTTACCATTTCCCTCGTTGCTTCATAGTTTCCTTTCCTGAAGTTGAAAGTTGTCGCTATGGTTCTCTTTCCTTTCGGTATTCCTACTTCAACCTTGAACTTGATCATATTATGATCGCTGTTTCCCAACGGTCCCATTACTTCCACTTCCTTTGCAGGTCCCCTTAACCCATTTAGGATTAGATCCAGAGTGGCATTTCCTCTCGGCAGTTCTCTAACAAGCTGCTCCATGAAGCAATCATTGTAGCCTCCAGGAATTCTGTCTCCCTAGCGCATTTTGAGCTTCCAAGACTCCAGTCTATCCCAGGATAGTTGATGTCTCTCATAATAACCGTGTTACCGCTTTTGCATTCTTGCTTCATCTTGGCTTCCATTTCTTCATCGATATCTCCGGTTTGCCCGGGTTGACGATAGTATAGGCCCATCTTTATTTCAGGCCCTTTCCTTTCCGGTATTTTAACCCATAGTGATTCCAGCTTGTTGGTCGTCTCTGTTGTGTCCATTCTTGTCAATTGTATGCTTTCTTTTATATATAAGGCTATTCCACCTCCTTTCTGTCCTGATTTGTCCTGGCGATAGAGCTTGTACCCTGACAGTGCTGTATCCCATTTGTTTTCTTCATTCCACCATGTTTCAGAGACTCCAATGATGTCTATGTCTTCTGAATCAGAAGAGGGATGACCCTGTTGAGGTGAAGGTGAACAAGAGCCCCTCTAAGTTCCCCTTACTGCAGAGAAAGAAAGTGAAGCCTCTCTGGAATATTGGTAGTGAAGATCTGAATCCATAGGCAAAGATGTGGAAGAAAGTCCACTCCTGGAATGAGGGGAAGCAGAAATCTTTCTTTGTGAGGAACAAGCTGGTGAAGAAAATCTCGCAGGAGACGAACTTGACTGGTAAGAATCCTGTGGCTGCCGAATATGAGGTTACACAATAGATTTTCTCAACAAGGGAGTTGGTGGCCTCAAAGGGTCTTGATGCCCTGATGAATGAGGTCTGCATCAAGAAGAAGACCTGAGTCTAGACAAATGTCTCAACAGATGGTATGGAGATGAACTATGCCTCAAAGAACAAGGCATTGATCGAGTTGAATCCAGTCTCAATGAGGAATGTTGAGGTGTCCTCGCCCTGTGCCTCGAAGAAGGCGATGCCTTATGTTGTGAGGTAGGACTGGAAGTTGTGACATTTCCATCCCTAGGGATGAACCTGTCATGGTTAAGTCCTATGCTAAACTAGTTCCCAGAGGCAGGAAACCAGTTGAATGTAGAGCCCAGAGGCTACAGAAGTCAGGACTGCCTATCCTGAAAGGAATGAGCTTCACTCTGACCCAGAACCCATCCTTGAGCCAGAGCCTGTCAGGAGAGCAAGCTCCCTTAGAAAGTTCAGTCAGTTCCTAAACTGTAATATACCCAGTGAACTGAGAGGGAGCCAGAGAGCATACAAACCTGTGCCCCAGCCACATAAGCTAGGGAGTGGCTTTAACAGTTTAAAACAGCTCTCAAAGAGTGTGAGGCAGGCAGCTCAGGAAGACCTGGCAGATAGGCCTCTTCTGGTTAGGCAAGGGCAAAGCACCAAGCAGGAGCCCATGGAATGGGAAGGCCCTGCACTCCACGGTACTCCAGAGCTGGAAGCCCTGAAAGAAAATATGGAGATAACAGCCTTTGAAATGCCTGGGGACACAGCAGAGCAAATGGATGTGAGTTTGGCAATTTCTTGCCAGTTTTTTTTTCTGAGATATTTTGTTGGGACAATGTGCTGAATGAACTGGTTAACAAAGAACTGCATTTAAGAAGTTTGTTTTTCACAGCAGTTAGGGCTGGGCTTGGATTGTGCAGAGCCCTAATTAAGTTGCTGTACACCAGCTAGGACTGAGCAATAAGGAAGCTGGTGTGTTTTTTGTTTGCTGCATTGCAACAAGTGACTTACAGAATTGTGGGGTGGGTTCACAGAATACCTTGGGTAGGGAATTTTGTGGGTGCTTGTTAAAAGCTGTTATTAAGAGTGACCCCAGCAATTCTGTCTCAGTTCCCAGGAACTGGAGAGTTGCTATGGCCTAGAGAGGCAACAGTGTAGAACTGTGATTCTATAAGATTTTTTTTTCTTTTGGAAACTGCAAAAGCCTGGTGAAGAGCAGGATTGTGTTACTTGAAGCCCAGGTTTCTAGGAAGAGGAATAAAAGTGTTTTGTTTTGTTTTTTTCTTTTTCCTGGTTTGGGGCTGTATGAGGCTGCCCAGGATATTATTATGAACCTGAGGTTACTTACCTGGGAGAATTACTGGAGTTTGTTTAGAGAATACAAACTGGCTATCATGAACTGTTTGCTTGTGGGATAAAAGCCAGTAGAAAAGTTTTGTTGTTTTTTTTTTACTGCAGATTAAACCTATTGCATTTGTCTGAAGCATTTTGGAGTGTTTTTTTTAGTATTAAACCTGAGAACTGTTTGCTTTGTAGGGTCTCCCCCTTTGGGAGCTGTGCCAGGTTTTGTGCTGCCATCTGTCGGCGGTCCCCCACAGTCGCCTAGTGGGCCCAACTGCTGACAAAGTTGAAGATTGAGTTTGAGACACTTGCAAGGGCTCGGCCCCTTGTCTAGAGCAGTGGTTCCAAACCCTGTCCTGGAGGAACACCAGGCCAATCGGGTTTTCAGGCTAGCCCTAATGAATATGCATGAGAGAGATTTGCATATGATGGAAGTGATAGGCATGCAAATTTGCTTCATGCATATTCATTAGGGCTAGCCTGAAAACCCGATTGGCCTGGTGTTCCTCCAGGACAGGGTTGGGAACCACTGGTCTAGAGTGTTCAGATTGACCTCGAGGCACTCTCAAGGACTCAACTCCTTGTAAGAATGCTGAGTGCTCAGGCTGGACTGCAGGAAGCAGGGTTGAGGCAAGAGTCAATTTGGCAAGCATGTTACCAAACTCCTGATGCAGAATAGTTTCCAACATATTCTTCAGAACTGGCACAGAGACCACTAGAGCTGGTACAATTGATGTGGCTATAGACTCAGAGGAAGACGACCTCGAAGAAGAGTGCTTCCTCGATTTGGAGACCCACTTCTTTGGAAGCCTCGAAGCAACCGGTGAAATGGGCTGTGACTCCTGAAGGAGTGGCTTAGCTAACTGGAGACACTGAGGATAACGGCCCCTCCGGAGACAATTTAGCAGATTTCCCCAAAGATGAGGACTTACCCATCGAAGAAGGCTTTAGCGAGGTCGAAGCTTTAAGCCCCGCAGAAGGCTTTGACGCAATCGAGGTTGAGGTTGCAACCAGGGCTGAGGATTTGGTTGGAGGAAGATCCATAGCCCCCAAAATTTTTTCAAGTTGAACACGTTGTTTAAGGGCCCAATTTTGAAGTGTAGCATAGTGGGTGCACGATTCCGGACTTATGTGGGTCAGTGATAGAGATCATGTGTTGACACCGGCTACACTTGTTGAACCCCATGACCAGCCGGGACATGGAATGAAAAACGGCCGCAGCCAAATTAAAGCCCGCAGGCTGAGGCCGCAGAGTAGGCCCCGCCATGACCCGATGAAAAAACCAATAAATTCCTTTTTTTCTTAACACGTGTACACAAATGACCCTGTAAAAGAAAAGAAATGCAAGAGCCACAGTGTAGAGAAGGCACGAGTTAAAAACTAACTCTCACGCAGAGCCTTGAAATGAGGGCTTCTCAGCTCCACGGAAAACTTATAACTGAGGAGATGCCCTACGCAGACTTGCTTGAAGAACTTTTAGAAAGTTTGCGACTGCTGCACTACACATGCGTGAGTGCCCTACGTCGGACGGGAAGGCACTCACGCATGCGTGGTGCAGCAGTCGCAAACTTTCTAAAAGTTCTTCAAGCAAGTCTGCTTGTCAAGCTGTCCGCATTGGGGCTCCGTGGTTGACGTCACCCATATGTTGAGAATATGCTGCCTGCTTGTCCTGGGATAAGACAATATACTGCTGAATTTCTTTCCTTCTTAGAAGACATAGATCTAGAAATCCTGTCTTTCCAAAAAACTCACAACAAAGGTTATCAATTTGATTTAGATCTGAAATTAGTAAACAAAAAATGGTCTCAAGTAATATGGTCAGACCATTACCTATCACATTTCACCATCTATTGGCCAGAACATCTAAAAGGACAGAAACAAGAGGAAAAATAGATAACATTTTATTCTGGCATAAAATGGACAAGACAATGAATGATCAAAATGGAATACTAGCCATCAACAAATGGAATGAAAATGTCAATGAAGTGCTAGACGAAATAACTCCAAAATGAAAAAAGAAGAAATATCATTCAGAAGAGGTACCTCCTGTTCACAGACAAACTGCTATCACGGAAACAGGAATGTAGAAACTGGAAAGGAAATGATACAAGAATCAAAATGAAGATAGGATAGCAAGGAAAAAAAATATAAAACCTCATATATAAAAACCAAACAAAATCAGCCTAATGAAAATACTACACTGAAAAAATAGTAAAAGAAAAACTAGACCTGAGAAAAACTGTTTTAAATAATGAATTTCCTAGCAACACCAACAGAATGAACAACTAAATCAATAAGGGTCTGATTCTATAAATGGGCGTCCCGATTATAGGTGGCAGTAGTCATCCTACCACCATCTGGCAGCCAGTCGGAACACATGTTTTTAGAAAAAAAAAACTTTTTTGAGGTAGGACACCTACACTATAGGCATTTATCATGGGTCTAGGGAGATGGGTAGGAACACCTAAGCTCACCCGAGGCTGGGTGTGCACATGGGTTTTGCCTGGAAGTAGCCTTGGGTGAGTTATAGCGGCCCTAGGTGACTCCCTAGAGCCACGACAATGCCTGAAATGTAGGTCAGCAAAATGCCTAAGGGAGGGGCCTTAGCCATCTGAGCCAATCAGGGCCTTAGGCCCCTCCACAGTGCATCCCAGGATGCAATGGGAAGGGAAAGGTCTGCCATCTTGAAGAGGCTGGCTGGAGGGAGTAGGCATCCCTATGGCTGGCTTTCTTCAAAAAAGATACAGGGGTGGGGGAGTTGGGTGGGCTTAGGGGTGCTGGGGTGTGGGTCATGAGGTTTGATGGGGTCTTGGGGTGGGATTTTGAGGTTTGGGGGTGCCGGGGTGGGAGTCTTGAGGTTTGGAGGTGTTGGGGGATATTGAGGTTTGCGGGTGTCAGCAGTTGGGAGGTTAGAGGGTTAGAGGGATTCAGGGGAGGGTGTCAGCAGGAGGGAGTGAGCATCCCTCCTGCTGGGCTACAGCAGGGGAGTGTCAGGGGTTCAGAGGGGTATCAACAGGAGGGAGTGGACATCTCTCCTGCTGATTTCGGGAGTATGTGTTGTGGGGGGCCTCTGATGCAACCAGCTCAGCTGATCACAGCAGGGGTATTTTCCCCCTGATCAACTGAGCCTTGAGCTGGTAGGACTCTCCAAAGCGCGGCTTCTGGGAGTCCTGCCAGCTCAGCTGATTGGGGATTCCCTTGCTGCAATCAGCTAATGGTAAGGGATCCCTCAGAAAAGATGCGATTCTCTAACCAGTGCCTTTGACATGGGAGATGGTTAGAGAATTGGGGGGTTCGGTGTCTGTTTTTAGGACAGACAAAATAACAACTTCTACTGACTAATAGTCCACTGAAACTGGAACCAGTTCTGAGAATCCTAGGGATCGTATTTGACAGGTAATTATCCTGGAAAGCACGAGCTTTAACCAAGAGACTATTTCGTACACTGAAGAACTTGAGAAGGATTTGCCACTGCTTTGAAAGAAAAGCCTATTAGCTCCTAATCCAATCACTGGTATTATTTCAGACTATTGCAACATAGGCTGCAGAGTAGATGTACACACAAAAAAAACTACACACCCTCCAGAATATAGCAGCAAGGCAAATATTCTCAGCAAGATATGAGAAAATGTCTCCTTTATACCTCAAACTACACTGGCTGCCCATCAAAGCAAGATGTGTCTTTAAACTATTGTCACAAACACTCCTCAGAGTGAAGCTACCCTATGACAAACCTTCTGTTCTGGCGTGTCCCCTATAACCAGGGGAATCTTCAGGACTTTTGTTTGGCCCTAGGTAACTGCCTAGGCCTGGGAGAAAACAAGGTAAATACTGGTTTCAAGTTACCACAACTCAGACCAAGTTCTTCAAGAAAGAATTGCGTATTTATTGTGACCTTAGAAGTCAAAAAGGTATAACACCAGGGCAAATATTTGTAGAATTTCATTCAAAACAAATTCAGTTGCAAAGGAAAAATAAAAGTACAAAAGCAAAAATCACATACAGATTGTCTTGCCTGAATTCTTATATTCTGCTTCAGCAATGAATTTCTAGGGTTGTTCAAAACATATTCCAAACTTCCTCTCAGCGGTATTTGTCTTGGAGGAAAGAAACCTAGATTCTCAGCATTCATGTAAAGTTCAAAACAAACTCTTATAACAGCCAAGGTTAGATACCCTGCCAGTCAGCAAGCAACAGCACAGCTTTGCAAAAGGGCTCCCAGTATCTGCAGCTACCTCTTGGAACACTCTGCAGCTGTGGGAGATCAGGTAATTATGTGAGGTTGCAAACCATTGGACCCCTGAGGAAGGCGTGTTCGCCGATACACGGACCGTGTAGGGTCCGGTTGGATTTTTATCACAGTATTTTTTATCATTGTACTTTTTTAATTGAATTTTCATGGTTTTATATGTCAGTGTTTAATAAATTATCTCCAGAACATCAGTATCCACAGTTTTTGTTTTTGTTTTTGTTTTCACCAGCAAATGGCAGTCACAGTATTGTTTTTTTCAAACAATACAGTTCCTAAGTTTCTTAGCCACAAACTTCCCTTTAGGAAAACAAGCTATCCACGTGCAGGTCAGTACACTTCTTGTACCCAAAATAATAGATAGCTCAAAGCAGCAAAAATACTTAAAGCTTTTCTGGCTTAGAAAGGGACAAAACACCCCCCAGTTTTCCAGCTACTCACTGACTTTCAATTTGTGTCCATGAGCTCTGCCTGGCTCTCTGGTATAGGGCCAGCATCTTGCACTTCCATTCCTTCTACACCTTCAGGAATCTGGAAGTCAGAAGTAGGGAGGCTTTCTTCCACCTCCTGCATTGGCCAATCTGAAAACTCTGCCTCTGCTGCTTGATCCCAAGGCTCCGGCCCTGCCTTGGGCTGCTGGAGTGACTCACCCTCGTCACTTGCTCCTCCCCCTGCTGTCTGCTTCAGCCTGCTTTTAATCAGCCCAGAGCCAATCCCCTTCAGCCTGTAGAGGGGGATGGGCTTTGGTTCCCATACAGGCTTTTCTTGTTTGTTCTGCCTGGGATTCCTAGGCTCACCTAGTTTATCTCTGGCTGCCTTAGCTGACTTATGAGCAGCCTGCTGTTGCTGCCAGTCTGCCTGCCCCTGATCCAGATCACCACTGCTCTGGTCATATGGGCAAGGGAGGTCAGCCTCCAGTTGGTCACCAGAATTAACCTAGTTCCTATTAGGGGCAAAACTAGTGCTGGTGCTAGGTTTGTCACACTATGCACACTGATCTTTCATGGTGAATCCCGACTACTTGACAAAAATTAGTAGAACTATCACCAAACAAGAACTACAACCTGATAAACAACCACCTCAGACTGAGATTCCCTAGCCCCAGAGGCATTAAATACAATACAATACATTCAACAACATTTTCATACCAAGCAGCAAAATGGTGGCATTCTTTCCTAACTCAAGAACCTCATCCTCCTATAAAAACTTCTGTAAAGACCTGAAAACCTATCTATTCACAAAATACTTAACACAAGCAAAATGACACCTTTAGAGAAAATGCAACTACATCCTCAAGAAAGACATACCACTAAATATACCCATAATATAAATACCTGCTCCCCATATCATGTTGTCTCAATCCCCATTTAAGATTGTAATCCCTAGGTATGCAGCAAATGCAAAACTGTAACTCCTGGAAATAACCAGTTTCTTCTTACTGTAAATTGCATAGAACTCCTCATGGAGAATATTAGCAATCCACAAACACTATTGTAATGTAATGTAATCATAAGTGGTTACAGACTCTTCAAAATACAGCCATGCACTTGCTCGGTAAGACAAATAAATTTGATAAAGTGACTTCTCAATATTTCCAATATGAAGGGGTGAAAAGATCTCAGCCCAACCAAGAACTGGACCTTTTTGGCAGTATATCAATCAAATGGTAAATAAACTTGGAAACTTTACAAATTAGCCCCTGCTGGATAAATAACAGGATAAATAAATAGGATAAATAACAAAGTGTCCTTCAGTGTTCCAACAGCATTTATATGGAATTAAAGTTTTGTAGATTATCTTTTGCATTGCACAAAGCTATTTGTTTATTATTCAACATGGAAAAGGAGGGTTTTTTAAAGCCAGTGACGTGCTCTTAACTCCACACATCTCTGCAGGGCAATGGAGGGGCTCCGAGGCTTTTTCCTCCTATTTCTACAATAGCCTTGTGAATGCTAAGTGATTGATACGGTTGCATTTATACCAATAAGTATTTATACACTTTTGGAGATTATAGTTCATATGTGAATTAATGGGTCACACACATACATTAATTGCTCTGTAGCAAGATTTTATGGTTCATGTTTTATTGATTGCTACAATTCTAGGGTTGGATATTCTAATTACTTGGGAACAAGGAAGCCATGGCTACTTAGGTCCAATTTATATCACAATCAGATCAGGAAAACACTTGTCGACAGCACTCAGTGGTCTCGACTTTGAAAGGTTATTGAATCTGGAGGAGTTTGAAGTTATAAGGTTCCCTTTTACAAAGCTGCGGTAGCAATGCTGCCTTGATAAATGAACTGAAGTCCATTCAATTCTTATTGGTTTCAGTGCATTTACCGCAGCAGCATTGCTACCACGGCTTTGCAAAAAGTGCCCTATGATTGGTACTGATTGTTTGCTAAAGCCAGTTTTTGTATTTACATTGAGGTCCCAATGAAAATCCATACTACCAAACAGTCATGCAGTTTGACAAAGTGCATTCAACAGGGTTGAAAAAATGATGATGCCTTTAATTACCAAACTGAGAGAATGGATACTGCCTGACAATCATTATGGCAGTCATTTCGAATACACTTCTCCCTACGTATTCGCTGTGATAGGGGATTAACAGAACTGCAAATACAGAAAAACCGCAAATAACTTTTCATATGCTGTTCGCTGTTTTCTATTAAAAACCATCGTGAATATGGTGAAACCATGAATAACATGGTGGGAGACCTGGCCTGTTCCTGAAGGACAGGCAAAACATGGTGAAGAAAGTGCCGGGAATTGACGATTTTCTCTGTAAATGCTTGGAATCAGCGATTTCTCTATGCAAGCTGATGAAATTTTGGGGGAGGAGCCAGCAAGCTAAAAACCGTGAATACTGAAACCGCGAATACGGAGGGAGAAGTGTAGATGAAAGAGAACACCACTGACTCCAAACTGAAGAAAAGAATTTTAATTTCACTAGGAAGTTCCTGGCAGAAATATGGTCACAGTTGATAACTGGCAATTATTCATCTGTTTCTGAATATTCTGAACCACACAAAAATATAAAACTAAAATATAGTATATGAGAGCATTCCATAATTGTTATAATTAAAAATAACAAAAAGGTGGAGAAAAAAGAGACCTTAGTGAGGCATAAGTTGGTAAAAACAAACTAACAAACAAACACTGCTAGTCTATTATGAGTCTCACCCCAGAACTCTGCAGATCATATGACAGTACCAGAGCCATTCTTAACATATACAGTACTGATGGCAGAACAGTTTGAAAGATGTGCAAACTATAATAATAAATGTTCCATTTATCTGATGCTGCAGCTTATACCAAGAAAGCCTCACTTTGTCAACTCACTGTCCATCTCTCCAGTAAAAGCAGCAAGCTTTATTGGTAGCTAAGCAAGCAGCCGCCAGGGGTTCCCTATTTCGTATATAACTGCATCAGGGGACAACACACTGTCCCACGGATATGGACAATGTGTTCTTCGCTGATGCAGCTATTCGGTACATATAGTATGAATATACTGAACCAGTGAAACTGGATGGAGCTCATGAAGTAAAATTGTGGTGCGGGAGAAGTTGCAGAGGGAGGTTGACAAGGGTAGGATCGCTGGTCCCTTTGACCATCCTCCTTTTGCTAACTTGATCATCTCACCAATAGGGATTGCCTCTAAGAAGGAGCCGGGCAAGTTCTGGATAATTCATAATTTATCATACCCAGCGGGAGAAGCAGTGAATGACTTCATCGACCCCCCCCCCCCACACACACACACATACACTTATGTTCTGTACAGTACACTTCTATTGACCAGACCGTACAAGTCATTTGGCAATTTGATAGGCAGGCTTGTCTGGAAAAGGCTGATATCAAATTTGCATTTTGGCTTTTGCCGATACACCCTGACTCCTTTCCACTCTTGGGTTTTAGTTGGGAGGGCCACTTCTATTTTGACAAGTGTATCCCCATGGGCTGCTCAATTTCATGCACCTACGTCTAAGACTATCAATGTTACGAGACATCACATTCCTGGAGTTGTTCCCCATCATGACGGCCCTGTACATTTGGGGGAGGGAGTTGTCGTCAATTTGACCTAAAAATTGAGAGAGATAGGAAAACAATATAGTTAGTGGGACAGGAAGGAGACACATTAATCTGCAAACATGAATCTCCTATTGATACTACTAATCTATTTAATAAGCGGAAGCATTAAGGATGTTAATTCACTCTGTCCACAACTACACTTAGTCTATTATAATGAGGTACCCATTAGGCTCATTACTAACCAACAGGAAGACAGAGCAAATCATATTAAAGTAATTACAAGCAATGGAAGACATCAACATATCCTTAAAAAAAGGGCAAGGGAAGTACAATCTATCAGAACCACCACATCTACCAGACCTATCACATCCACTTTTATTCCTTGCATATATCTTAATACTAGATCTGTAAGGAATAAAACTTTTTTAATCAAAGACTGGATCATCAGCAAACAAATAGACTAACGGAAACATGGCTATTGTCTGAAAAGGATCCAATAATAAATGACCTTCTACCAGATAATTTTAAAATTCACATGCTAAATCGTGATGGCAGAAGAGGGGGAGAATTAGCAGAAATTTTTAAGGAAGGATTTGAATTTGAACTAATGGATACCAAAATGACCAATCAGTTAGAAATATTAGCCTGTAAAATTAGCAATAAGGAACTAGAAGAATCCCTTTCTTGCATATTATTTTATGTCCCACCAAAAAGCTGGACAAAAGCTAGAGAGGACTTCTGTGAATTTGTTCTACATAATTCAATTACTCCTTCATATAGCATTATTGCAGGAGACATAAACTTACATTTAGACAAAGAGGACAATCCAGAAGCGAAAGATTTAAAAAACTTTCTATCTTTGATTAATTATAATCTCCCTCTAACCACATAAGCACATGAAAAAGGCCATCATCTAGATGTGGTAGCTATGTCCACAAAGGAGATTCTAGAACCTTCCATCTCTCTATCTGACGGTACTTGGTGTCATGATATCTGGTCTGATCACTTTACTTATTATTTTACTTTAATCTGGACTCGTTTAAAATCCAAAACACACCCAAGGATAAAAAAGGAACATCTCACAATCCAGAGGAATATTGGTCACAATACGAATTATGAGAGGCGATAGGAGAAGGGGTTGATTTCTGGGATCACTGGATGAAAACAAGTGAATCCATTTTAGATGAAATTGCTCCTAAACAAAATAGCAAAAGCTGCTCAAATAAATACAATAAATGGTTTGACACTGAACTTCTAAAAATGAAACAAGTAGTAAGACGATTGGAAAGGATCTGGAAAAAAACGGGTAAACTGTCAGACCAGAACAACTGGAGATCCAACATAAAAATCTACAAACAATTGATAAAAGAAAAACGTAAAGCTTTTTACTCATCCAAAATTGACTCATTCAACACTAGCTCAAAAGAAATCAATACAAAAGAACTGTTCAGCCTAGTTACGAACTTATTCGACACCACACGCTACACTCAATCCATGCTCAATAGTAAGCTACCTTCAGCAAACGATCTAGCACAGCATTTTGATTCAAAAATTAAAAACCTAAGAAATAACTACTCGACAAATGATATATATGAACATACCAGCGGATATGATTTGGAACTCCTTTCAAGATTTAGAATGGAATGATTATATCAAATTATATAACAAGTACACTAAATCATACTGCGTCTTGGACTCCTGTCCCCCAGAAATTATGAAAGCAGCCCCATCAGGCTTTAAACTAACTTTGTTGAATTATTTGACTGATAATTTAAAAAATGAAAAATTCCTTACTAATAATGGTCACATTATAAGAAACCCAATTCCAAAAAATCATAAAGAATCATTAGCAGTAGCAACCAACTATAGACCAGTAGCATCCATTCCACTTTTTGTAAAAATCATGGAAGGATTGGTACATACCCAATTGATGGAATATCTTGAGCAGTTCTTTCTTTTACATGAAACTCAATCTGGTGTCAGACCTCTATTTAGCACTGAGACAATAATTGCGGC
This sequence comes from Geotrypetes seraphini, assembly GCF_902459505.1. Classification (NCBI taxonomy): domain Eukaryota; kingdom Metazoa; phylum Chordata; class Amphibia; order Gymnophiona; family Dermophiidae; genus Geotrypetes; species Geotrypetes seraphini. The sequence goes on from NC_047094.1 coordinate 62,567,493, forward strand.
CATCTTGGATAATATACGCTCCTTGTTCAGTAGGGGCCTTAACGCACTGATTATGCAATTTAATATGAGCTCTGCCTTTGACATAGTGGACCATGGGAAACTGTTACAATGCTTAGACGCAATTGGTATCAGAGGTAAGGTGCTAGACTGGTTCCGAGGTTTCCTTACGTCCCGCACTTATCAAGTACGCTTTAACTACAATCTATATGAAACCTGGAGTAATCCATCCAGCATTCAATAGGGGTCTCCACTATCCCCACTGCTTTTCAATGTTTACATGTCATCACTAGGTACGCAATTGTCCCAACTGGGGATAAAATTATTTAGTTACACAGATGACTTCATGATCATTATCCCATTCATGAACTCTCTCTCCGAAGTCACTCCTATGGCAACAGAAGTACTAAATGTGATGAAACAATGGATGACTGAATTTAGATTGAAACTAAACTCAGAAAAAACAAAATTCTTCATAGCCTCGCTACACCCACTTGACACTAAAACATTGGTGCGCATCAACAAATTCAGTTACCCTATCCAATCTACTATGAAGGTACTGGATGTAATACTAGACCAGGGCCTAACCATGAAAGACCAGGTGGACTCTTTGGTCAGAAAGGGTTTTTTTACTCTCTGGAAGTTTTAGAGCATATTTTGATGCTTTATCATTCAGAATTCTGGTACAATCCCTTATACTGAGCCAACTTGACTACTGTAATATTGCCTATCTGGCAATTTCCCAGAAGAACTTGCAATGATTACAACTAGTGTAAAATGTGGCGATCAGGCTGATTTGTGGGCTGAAGAAGTTCGACCATGTTATTCCTTAAGAACATAAGAATTGCTGCTGCTGGCATTGGCGGCTGCTGGAGGTACGTGTGAAGTTTAAGTTTGGATGTTCCTGCTTTAAGGTACTTTTGGGCCTAGCCCACAGATACATAACTGACCTTTTCTATTTCTCAACCAATCGACTTAAGAGAAGCTCAAACTTGAATTTTGTTTCTCCATCGGTTAAAGGATGTAAATTTAAAAGATATTATCAACATCTCTTCTTTTAGCAGGCAGGATTATGGGGTAAAGATCTCAAATAATTATTCATGCTTGCGAATACTTATGGGGAATTTAGGAGACACCTAAAAACATATTTGTTCCTAAAGTATTTAGGCAGCTGCACTGCATAATCATTCCCCACAATAACTGACCGCTAAATCTTAACTCTGTTAGTACTACTCAATCTGTAACTTTTTTAATCATTGTAAACCACATAGAACTTCATGGTCCTGCGGTATATAAACTGTTATTATCATGTTATCATTTTGGCGAACAAGTCCCGCTTGTTTAGGTCGGATAATGCAGCAGTAGTAGCTGCAATAAACAGATTTTCGGCCAACTCCCTCCCCACTATCAAACTGAGGGAGATTGTATTGCTTTGGCTGTTGCATAACATCACTGTTAGAACTAAACATATCCCTGGGGCCCTGAACAACATCCCTGATTCCCTCTCTCATTTTAAGATATCCATGTTCCAAGCACTTGCACCAGAGGTGGATCCAGATCCCACATCTATCCCAGAGGCAGTATGGCGACTTAGCCCACCAAGGTTTGGGACCTGATGTTCCACTCATTGTCAGAAGGCAACCAGAAGGAAGTACTTGCAGGTGTTTAGGGCCTATGAGAGGACAGCAAGTCAATGGGGCCCTCAAGCTATCATCCTGATATGGTCCATGGTCCGCTTCATAATTGACTGCAGACGGGATGGCGTGAAGCGGAGCTGGGTGGTGGTCACTTTATCTAGCATCAGTTTCTTTGCTGAGTCATTGGCCGTGCCAAATCCCACAAAGGCATTTGTGGTGCGCCAGATGATGAGGGGGTGGGAGCGCTTACAGGGATCTCAGTCCGACAGCAGACTTCCCATAATGGTGGACCAACTGTCGAGGCTGCTGGGTGTTTTGCATAGCATTTGTCATTCTGAGTTCAAAGTCCTGCTATTCAAATGTGCCTTTCCATTGGTCTTCCATGGTGCCTTCAGGGTGGGTGAGTTAGTTCCAAATTCTAAAGCCCCAGGCGCAAAGGGAGGTCTGCCTTTGGCTAACACCCGGTGCGAGATGGATGCAGCAACAATGGTAGTACCCCGATTCAAGATGGACCAGCTGGCAAGGGGGCAGTAATCACCTTGCACGCCAGCAGGGGGTGGTCACATGTCCCATATTTAATCTTCAGGCTTACATGGCCCGAAGGCCAGCGGGCGCTGGGTTCCTCCTAATACATGAGGATAGCTTTCCCCTAACCAGGTTTCGATTTATTAGAATCATGCAATTGGGCATGGACAGATTGGGTATGGGGGATCTCCGGTTTATGTCGGACTCGTTCAGGATCGGGGCGGCTACTGCCGCGGCAGCCCGGGGCCTCTCCAATCAGCAGATCAGGGATCTTAGCAGATAGAAGTCCAACGCCTATAGGCGGTACATTAGGCTGGAGAAGCCCCCTGGTCCTCCGGGTAATGTGAACTAATGTCTGCCCTTCAGGTGTGGCCGGAAGCCAAAGACAGATCTGGATTTGCGGACACTCGTTCATCCATTGTGCACAGCAGAGAGCACAAACATGGCCTATGGATGAAAACTTGGGTCTGCAAAAATCACAGGCTGTCATAGTATGGAGGGGGTCCCGCAGAATGATGTGGGACCATTTGATCCCGACCATCCTCTGGGCCCGAAAAACTCATGCTCCGCCATGCACCCTCATCGTGCATTCGGCCGGCAATGACCTGACTTCAACCAACAGTGTGGTGCTCACAAAGAAGATACAGAATGACTTTCTGGCCCAGGCGGGTCTCCTTCCCAGCAGTGTGCTTATTTGGTCCCACATCATTCCGCGGCTCATGTAGAGGTAGGCCAGGTCACACCAAGCAATTGAGAGAACTAGGAAAAAGATCAATAAATGGATGGATAAGTTTATGCTTAGAATAGGGGGTCGGGTGTTAGGACATGGGCTCTTTGAAGATAGTTGCCCAGGGGTATACAGGCCTGATGGGGTACACCTGTCCGATATCAGGCTGGACATTTATCTCAGCACTATGCTAGATGTCAGTGAAGCAGTGTTGCAAGGCACATGGCCGCAGCCATAGATGTGTGGGGAACCAGGATAAGCGAGGTTTCGCTATGCCCTGTTTGTGGCGGGGCATCACACATATCACATACCAGCACATGGGGTGAGAGTATAAAGGGGCAGTGCAAAGCACTAAGTGAAGCAGCTGATGGGAACAACAAAGATGCGTGTCTCCCTGCCTGGATGGTGTGGAGGCCTGTTTACATTGACTCACCAGGCAAGTAAAGGCCCCCCTTCCTTACACGGGAAAGGGGGAAGGCCGACACAGAGGGTTGCATCTTGAACGGCACCCCCCACCAAGAGTTGGGATGTTGTATCTGAGGAAGAACCTCGGACAAGTGGAGTAGGAGGTGTGATGTCCAGCTTGAGGATGATGTCTTGGATTTGAACAGTGATGTATGGTTTGCAAAGTTAGCGGTGTTAAATTAATGGTTAATTGTTGCATTGGTATGTAAAGTTGGTGTTAACCTATCTATGGCCGCGGCCATTAATAAATCCCCTCTTTTTTCAATTAAAAGCTGAGGTGTCCATGTGATTATTGGGGATAAGCAAGTAGCGAAGGCAACCAATGCCGAGTGCCGCTTTTGAACCCTATTTGCTTTCCAATCAAGTTTCATAGTACTGAAACTGTCCTCCTTGATATCATTGATGACTGTTGGAAACTCATGGACCAAGGAAACGATGTCCTTCTGGTGCTACTAGATCTAAGCGCAGCATTTGACACTATTGACCATGATATCCTCCTCACCCGACTTACTGAGCTTGGCATCCAAGATACGGAACTACTCTGGTTTTCGTTGTTCCTAAGTGACAGATTCCAGTGCATTCTACTTGATACTACTCTATCAAAACCAAAGCCGATTAAGTACAGGGTACTACAAGGAGAACTACAATCTTCTCTGCTGTTTAATCTCTATATTACTCCTATCCTGGATATAGTCCACAAACACCAAATCAAGATTCACTACTTTGCCGACAACATCCAACTATGCCTACCGCTAGAAGACAACTGTGACTCCCAGATTGCAAAACTACAAAACTGTCTCTCAGAAATAAAAATTTGGATGTCCACAAACAAGCTCCAATTAAATGCCACAAAAACTGAACTCCATTGGATCCGCAAAGAACATTGTGCCTACAACCGCCCCTCTCTTCTCTGGGAATCATCTACCATAACTGCCAACAATCAAGTCCGCAGCCTAGGGGTACTTCGACTCTAACTTATCACTCACTGATATATCTTGCAAGTGATGTCGTCTTCGTTCTACTATCTACAACTATGGAAAAGATATAAAAACATAGAAACATAGAAAATGACGGCAGAAAAGGGCCACACCCATCAAGTTTGACCACTCTAATGACCTACCCCCCTAATTTCTTCCATGAAGAGATCCCACATGCTGATCCCATTTTTTAAAAAAATCTGGCACATTGCTGGCCTCAATTACCTGCAGTGGAAGATCATTCCTATGATCAACCACCCTTTCGATGAAGAAATGCTTCCTGGTGTCGCTATGAAATTTCCCACCTCTGATTTTCAACGGATGCCCTCTTGTTGCCGTGGGTCCTTTAAGAAAAAAGATATCTTCTACCTCGATACGGCCCATGACATACCCCCTGATGTCACCAGCCGAATTCCCCCATAAAAGGGGAGGAGCCAACGGCGAAGAGTCCATTGGGGACAGCACTCAGGCCAGCCGTAGGAAGATAGGAGGAGCTGAGCCTAGCTAAAAAAGATGGATTCGGTCCAGAGGAAGGCTTCTAAAATGGTATGTGGTCTTCATCATAAGGCTTATGGTTATAGACTTAAAGGAAAGGCGTTAGAGAGGGGAGATATGATAGAGATGTTTAAATATCTACTTAATGTAAATGCACATGAGTCAAGTCTCTTTCATTTGAAAGGAAACTCTACAAAGAGAGGGCATAGGATGAAGTTATGAGGTGATAGGCTCCGGAGTAATCTAAGGAAATACTTTTTTACAGAAAGGGTGGTAAATGCATGGAACAGTCTCCCAGAAGAGGTGGTGGAGATGGAGACTGTGTCTGAATTCAAAAGGGCCTGGGATAAGCATGTGGGATCTCTGAGAGAGAAAGAGATAATGGTTACTGTGGATGGGCACACTAGATGGGCCATTTGGCCTTTATCTACCATCATATTTCTATGTTTCTATGAACCAGACTTTTCACAACTTCTCTATGCCTTCGTCCTCTCCCGCATAGATTACTGCAACGCATTATTTAATGGACTGATGGCAAAAAAATATTAAGCCTCTCCAAAGTGTACAAAATGCAGCAATTAGACTACTGAAGAACCTACGCGCCCACGATTCAGTATTCCAAGCACTAGCATCTGCTCACTGGCTACCCATAGCCATACATTGCATCTTAAAAGGCTTAGTACTTGCGTTTAAGTCCTTACGCGACATGGCGCCTGGCTACATATCAGCCAAACTCCTGCCTTATGTCCCAAACAGACCTCTCCGCTCCCAGGAGAAAATGCACCTTCAAATACCCCCTGGTCGGAGCCTCCAACTAGAAAGTTCCAGACGAAGGTCATACTCTCACTTCTTACCAAAGTACTGGAATCCCTTGACGGACTTTTGAGCTTTAGGAAAGCAATAAAAATCCACCTCTTCACCTGACCCCTCAGGACAAGTTAACATTCAGACTTATAACCAAAGTACTCTATTCCTAATAGATGTTCAACTGACTCCTTTGCATGTTTCAGGCTCCAAGTATCCAGAACAATTGAACTATACACACCTCACGGTGCCCTAGGGCCTTAGTCCTCTGTTCCCTGTTGTTGTTATATGTCTTGTCTGCTGTTATGTATGTTAGTATGTAACCCGTTTTGGGCTCCCTGGGGAGGACGGGATATAAATCGAATTAAATAAATAAATATTTCCATGTGATTACACACAGGTTTCTTCCACCTCTCTTACCTACTGTTGAAATTAAGAGCTCCTTTTACAAAGCCTAACTAGGGCCTTAATGCGCGTAATAGCGTGCACTAAATTGCTGCACGGGCTAGCCGCTACCACCTCCTTTTGAGCAGATGGTAGATTTCAAGCTATAGTGCACGCTAATCCGGTGCGTGCGATAAAACCGCTAGTGCGGCTTTGTAAAAGGACCCCTAAGTGAAGGAAAGATGGAAAGCCATCTAATTTCCATGGCTATTTTAAGCTTTTAATTTGAAGGTGAACAACATCCTTCACTATTCAGCTACAATACTTCATAATGGTCTAGATTCACTAAACTCACCATTGTTGGGCAATCCGTGGCCGAGTCTTGCCGGGCGACTGATTCACTAAAGAGTCCTCATGCAAATTATCTGATCAGACGCACGCCCCACGGATCGCTGCAGAGCTATCGCGATGCACGCCCAGACCATCCTGGGTGGCTGTAGATGCAATCCGCATGCGCTTGCTCTCCGCACAATGAGGTCAAAACAAAGGGGGAGGGGTGACATAGGTACAGACAGGTCAACAATATGCAGCTCCCGAAAGGAATCATTTAAATTGGTGCAGGCAGAATGGAACAGAACACGCTTTGCAGCCAGACTACGGAACAGAACATGCTTTAAACCCACAGGTTAAAACCATGGGTTCACAGGGCAGCAGAGAGCAGGGAGATTTCAGGGATTTCAGGGCAGCAGAGAGCAGGAGAATCGGCAGGGACAGTAAGCAACTGGTCCTCAGCAGTCGCTTCTTTTTGGATCGGCAAGCCCAATTGGTGTTCCTTCTTCTGTTTCGTGAATCGCTGCCTTCCTACTTATGCATACCATTTCCCCTCATTTGCATTTGCGGATCAGATCGGGTGCGGATCGGATCGGGCAGATTAGTGAATCGGGGCAGGGTCGGAGAAGGCTCGCAAAGTGGTCGGGACACAATCGGTGAGCTTAGTGATTCTAGCCCAGTATTCCATATGACCTATCCTGTCTATCAGTCTAGTCTGTATTGTATGACAGGATATGCAAAACATGCTATCACTACTTCACATAGATCTTTGAGAGTAACTGCCTGTTGGCAATTTGAAATGATGGTATTTATAGCTAAGGTTTCCAGCTGGATTGGGATTTGTAGGACAGAGTTGATCCAATGCTCGAGTTACACCTGTGTATGCTAGGATTTGTAGTCCTGTTTTCTTTAGGGAATGAACTGGGGAAATCAGAACTACAAGCCCCCTGCATGCAACAGGGTAATCTCAGGATCAATGTCAAATGAATCTGGATCCACCAGTTGGCAACCTTAATTATAATGCAAGCTGAGAATGGAGAAAGTATGGTGTGGCATGAAAAAGATGATCTGGATTAATGCAAACTACTAGTGCAGGAAGCAAGACTGTCAGCAGACTTCCTATTTGAACAATAACAGACTATTTTTCATTACCATTACAGGACAAATGAGTAAGTATGAGATATTTGCATGCACTGCCTCCATGGCATGCAAATCTCTTTCATGATTATTCATTTTGGATATCCTGAAAACCTTACAGGCTGTAATATCTTCAGGACCAGGTTTGAGAAACACTGAAATAAGTCAATCTAGCAGCATTATGTGGTGGCAAGTCAAATGCACGCACACAATTATGTTGTAGTTGCACAGCTGAACTGATTGCACACTGACTTGATATAGTGTTAGCAGCTTAGCTATTTCCATTAGGCCTAATTAAACTGGGCACATTGTTTATGAATGATGTTTTCCTAGTAAGCTAGCACAGACTGATATTTTTGCGTTATTTACAATGTGGCCTTTTTTTCATTAGGCATTTCATTTGTTTGAGGCTGATGATGTCATTTTGAAGGGGAGTCAGAATAATGTGACAAAATATAAAGAACCAAAATTATGAGACATCATTTATGGAGCCATCTTTAGCTCCACTGCATAACTTCTATAGTATGTCAGTCTCACACATACCTTTCCATAATATGATCAGCAAAATCAACACTATTTTCGGCATGTCTGGCAAGAAATTGATTTAGTGAAACTTTGAGAAAGGGCAGCTGCTTCTCAGCTTCAGGAACTGTTGTAAATTCACAGATCGAAGGTGGATTGGCCAACCGCCTCTTCTGGGCCTGAGTCCTCTGGAGAGCACTGGCCAAAACCAAAGAAATACGAATCTGAACAACCCCGGCCCAGACCAGCATGTGGATCCAATTGGTACCTGGATTTTTGCTCCCCGCCCTTCGCTCCACCTTCCTATACTAACTGAAAGCTCATAAGGAAAAAGAAACGTGGGCAAGAGTTACTGTAGGAACTATATGACCTGCTACCTCCCTGTCCTTTCTCTAGTTCCCTTGGTAAAGGAAGAAGGAGGCGGGACCTGGGCCACTAAGTCATAGTTGAGCCTTGTTGCCATGCCACTCTTCACTATGGTTACCTTGGTAACAGGAAACTCCTGCAGAAAGAGGAGCTAGGACCTGGTGTGCTACAGGGTCTGTGAGTGTTGGCAGGGGTACCAGGAACTTGTGAAATGAGGAGAGGGAAACAGGGGCTGGCCAAAAGGGAGAGGACATGGGAAAGGTATATGGAGGATGAAGAGTGGGAGTGGAAGACTTTGGAAGGAGATGGGTAGAGGAGGGGAAGATCCCAGAACTAACCAATGAGGGGCCCACAAATGGGTAGTGGCATTTGTGAGTGCATGACCCTGAAAGGTGCATTGGAGGGGAGGAGGTATGGTGGTCTCCTAAGAAGTCTTCGGGAGATCAGTGGAGGGGAAGTATTGGATGGAGACAGATGTGAAGAGTATTAAATGGGTGGAGGAGAAGCAGCTGAAAAGATGTCAACAAGGGTAGCAAAAGGGGAAGAAAAGAACGTTGCAAGGTTGGAGGGAGAGACCAGCGACAGGGTTCCCGTTGGTCCCGGCCAAGAGAGGAGCAGCGTCGGGCCAGGCACAGCAGGGGAAGCGGCGAGAGACAAAGCAGAAGGCTCGGGGAAGCGGCGAGAGTTCGCTCCGCCCACCCCCACCGCGTCAGAGGCTGCGCCGGACTCCCCCTTAAAAGGGGCGGAGCCAGCGCGGCACACGCGGCAGAGGAGAGCAGAGGAGAGGAAGAGACCAGCGACAGGGTTCCCGTTGGTCCCGGCCAAGAGAGGAGCAGCGTCGGGCCAGGCACAGCAGGGGAAGCGGCGAGAGACAAAGCAGAAGGCTCGGGGAAGCGGCGAGAGTTCGCTCCGCCCACCCCCACCGCGTCAGAGGCTGCGCCGGACTCCCCCTTAAAAGGGGCGGAGCCAACGGCGCCCAGCCGTTCGGCGCGCGGCGAAGGCGAGCGGTAAAGGCGCTCGCCTTAGCGAGAGCGCCTTTGCGAAGGGCCTTGCAAGGGACGAGTACCTACTATCAAGAACACCGAGGAGGACTGAACGGTAAGAAAGCGACAAACACAAAAGGTAAGGAAGAGACAGACGCCAAGGGAACAAACCCACACATACAATCAAGGTGAGGTAGAGCGGAGACAGCACACACAAAAGAGACAGCAAGGCAAGCAACATAAGGAAGCAGCAGGAAAGGGACACAAGCACACACAAGGGAAGTAAGAAATGGAATCCCAAGGAAGTCAGAAGGTGAGCTTTCCGGTCTTCTGTATCGGCTGCAATATGTATGACTACCTCCCTTCGGGGATCCAGGCATACATTTGCAATCGATGCATGGAGATAGATAGCTTGAAATGTCAGGTAAGACTATTGGAAGGAACAGTGATGGAACTCGAAGACAGAATCCGAGTACAGGAGAAGATGCTAGTGGAGTACAGCCCAAACGACGAGGTCAAGGAACTAGAAATGTTCATAGAGGAAGCTCATCAGCACCACGTAGAGATCCCAGGGCTGGAAAACTGTACTCAGGAAACCGATGTGAGGAGAGAAGACACCCATGCAAACACAGAAGAAACCGAAGACGAGGTAGGAGACAACCGCACATCAGGAGGAATAGTGAGAGCACAGGAAGACATCGCCCCACCCAAAGAACAGGAAACAAGTTCAAGAGTATCATTGGAGGAAGAAGACTGGCCCTACTCCAAGGACGTGGACCTACGCCCCCCATGGAATCCCCGAATAAAGAAGATGGGGATCATCGTAGGAGACTCCATTATACGACATGTGGACAGCCACACCGCAGGAGGAAGAGAGGACAGAGTCGTCACCTGTCTGCCTGGAGCAAGAGTGAAGGATGTGACCAACAGGATCTCCAGGATCATAGATGGCGCACGGGGAGAGGACACCGCTGTGCTTATCCACGTGGGAACAAATGATGTGAGCGGGCGGAAGTATGACAGGGAAGAGCTGAAGGGCCAGCTCCGCTCACTTGGAAGAAAACTGAAGATCAGGGAGGTGAAGGTGGCCTTCTCTGAGATCCTCCCAGTACCAAGAGCGGATGGAAAGAGACAAGGGGAATTGCAAGTAATCAACGCCTGGATGAGACGATGGTGCGAAGAAGAAGGCTTCGACTTCGTGCGCAACTGGACGGCGTTCTGGGGAAAAAGCAAGTACTACAGAAGGGACGGACTACACCTCAACAAAGAAGGAGCAAGAGTTTTGGCAGGCAACATGAAGAAGGCAATCGAGAAGGCTTTAAACTGAAAGATAGGGGAAAGCCGACAGTCGACCACCGGTCGATGGCACGGATAGCAGGATGCCCCGACGAAGAAGCCAAGGAAAACTACTCCTACACAAGAGAAGACGACCTCATGGCAAATAAGGGAGAAAAAGCAGGAAGGGACAATTCAGACACAGGAGGGGACGACCACACAGCAAACAAGGGTGATAACACAGGAGCAGTTAAGGATATCGTAATTGAAACTACAGGGACGGCCAAGAGTAGAAGGTCCAAAAAGGTAACACGTAGGGAACTTAGATGTATGTATACGAATGCTAGAAGTCTAGGTAACAAAATGGGGGAACTAGAGACAATAGCAAGACATGACATATTGGATATCATTGGCATAACAGAAACATGGTGGAATGAAGAAAACAAATGGGACACAGTACTACAGGGATACAAGCTGTATAGAAGAGATCGAGTAGGGCAGAAAGGTGGAGGTATTGCTCTATATATTAAGGAGGGAATAGATTCTGTTGAAATGGTTACAACAGAAATGAAAGAGAAGCTTGAGTCACTCTGGATCAAGATTCCTGGTCAATTTGGAGCAGATACGAAAATTGGCCTTTACTATCGTCCCCCAGGACAGGCGGAGGAAACTGACTCAGAAATGATGGAGGAAATCAAACAAGAATGCAAGACAGGCAATGTAATTATATTGGGAGACTTCAATTTCCCAGGGATAGACTGGAAACTAGCAACCTCCAACTGCGGCAAGGAGGCCAAGTTCCTGGAGGTGCTAGGGGATTGCTTCCTGGAACAAATGGTAAAAGAGCCGACAAGAGGCAACGCCACCTTGGACTTGGTCCTAAATGGCCTCACGGGACCGATAACAGTAGTGGAAGTCATGGTTCCACTGGGAACGAGTGATCACAATGTAATTAACTTTAAACTTGACATCGGGAAAGGGAAACATGCCAAAACCTTAACCACCACATTGAACTTTAAAAAGGGTAAATACGATAGCATGAGAGCCATGGTAGAAAAACGACTCGAAAAGAAGGTGGACAAACTTGAAACGGTAGATCAGGCATGGTCCCTATTGAAAAATACTATCACAGAAGCACAAGATCTCTACATTCCGAGGATTTCCAAAGATCGGAGATCAAAGAGCAAAAGAGAACCGGCATGGCTTACCAAACAGGTGAAGGAAGCCATAAAAGAAAAGAAGGACTCTTTCAAAAAATGGAAATACATAAAGACAACCGAAGCCTGGAACAAACATAAAGATGATCAGAAGAAATGTCACAAGGCGGTGAGGGATGCAAAACAGGAATATGAGGAAAAAATAGCCCAGGAGGCCAAAAACTTCAAGCCCTTCTTTAGATACGTGAAAGGGAAAAAAACCTGCAAAAGAGGCAGTCGGACCCTTGGACGACCAGGGAAGAAAAGGGTACATCAAGGAAGACAAACAAATCGCAGACAAACTAAATTCCTTCTTTGCGTCCGTCTTTACGAAGGAGGACACCTCAACAATACCTGAAGCGGAGAAAGTGTTTGCAGGAGAAATAGAAGACAGCCTCACCACAGTTGAAGTGGACTTAGACCAGATATACTATCAGATCGACAAACTTAAAAGTGACAAATCCCCTGGACCGGATGGAATTCACCCGAGAGTCTTAAAGGAATTGAAGGTTGAAATCGGAGAGTTATTGCAAAAACTTGCAAACCTGACAATCAGAACTGGACAGATACCGGATGACTGGAGGATAGCGATCGTCACCCCAATTTTCAAAAAAGGATCGAGAGGGGAACCGGGCAACTATAGACCTGTGAGTCTTACGTCTGTCCCCGGCAAGATGGTTGAAGCACTGATCAAGGATAGCATGGTCCGGCACTTGGACGCACACGACTTGATGAAACCCAGTCAACATGGATTCAGGAAAGGGAAATCATGTTTGACGAATTTACTCCAATTTTTTGAGACCGTGAACGAGCAAATTGATAGTGGGAAGCCGGTGGACATAATATACTTGGACTTCCAGAAAGCGTTCGACAAAGTTCCACACGAAAGACTTCTCAGGAAACTACAAAGCCATGGCATAGAGGGGGATATACAAAGATGGATAGGCAAATGGCTGGAAAACCGAAAGCAGAGAGTGGGCATAAATGGAAGTTCTCCGACTGGGAGAAAGTGACTAGTGGTGTACCCCAGGGCTCGGTACTTGGGCCGATCCTTTTTAATATTTATATCAATGATCTGGAGGAAGGAACATCCAGTGAGATCATCAAGTTTGCAGACGATACAAAACTATGCCGGGCGATCAGATCGCATGAGGATAGAGAGAAACTCCAGAGCGACTTGTGTCGGTTAGAAACATGGGCGGAGAAATGGCAGATGAAGTTCAATGTGGAGAAATGCAAGGTAATGCATTTAGGCAATAAGAATAAGGAATACGAGTACACAATGTCAGGTGCAACTCTGGGGAAGAGTGAACAAGAAAAGGACCTGGGTGTACTGATAGATAGGACCCTGAAGCCGTCGGCACAATGCGCGGCAGCGGCAAAGAAGGCAAATAGAATGTTGGGCATGATAAAGAAAGGAATCTCAAGTAGATCGGAGAAAGTTATAATGCCGCTTTATAGGGCAATGGTCAGACCACACTTGGAATACTGCGTCCAACATTGGTCTCCCTACCTAAAGAAGGATATAAAACTGCTGGAGAGGGTGCAGAGACGAGCAACAAAACTGGTGAAGGGTATGGAAAAACTGGAATACGAGGACAGACTTATAACACTAGGATTATTCTCCCTTGAGAAAAGGAGACTGCGTGGGGATATGATCGAGACCTTCAAAATACTGAAAGGAATCGACAAAATAGAGCAGAGAAGATTATTTACATTGTCCAATTTGACACGGACTAGAGGACATGTAATGAAGCTAAGGGGGGACAGGTTCAGGACTAATGTCAGGAAGTTCTGCTTCACTCAGAGAGTGGTTGACACCTGGAATGCCCTCCCAGATGAGATTATTGCGGAATCGACCGTCCTAGGCTTCAAGAGCAAACTAGATGCATATCTCCTTAAGAGAGGCATGTAAGGATATGGTGGACTATAAATTACGACAGGTGTACACCTGGCAGGGCCTCCGCGTGTGCGGATCGCCGGACTTGATGGACCGAAGGTCTGATCCGGAGATGGCATTTCTTATGTTCTTATGTTCTTATGTTCTTATGTAAGGTGACCATACATCCCATTCTCAATGGGACCATCCCGTTGTTCCTACCCACCACTTCGGGACACCGAAATGCAGTGGCGTACCTAGGGTATGTGGCACCCGGGGCCCATCATTTTTTGACCCCCCCCCCCCCATGTAAAAAAAATTTTTTTTTTTTTTTTTTGCAATAACCATGAAATGGAATAAATGGTCAGAATAGAAACAGGCAGTGAAAATTTTCTTTTATTGAACCTCATATATGTAACCATTATTCCAAACATAACATAACATAAATTATGTCTAAATTGTCATGACATTAGAAGTACATATGGAGTAGTTGCAGGTGATGCTTGGGACAGTTCTGATTGTGTTAGTTCGGTTTTATGTGTTTTTTGAATAGAAGGGTTTTATTTCTTTTTGAAGGTTTTGCAGTCTGTGGTTGATATCAATTGGTTGTAGAGTTGGGGGTCGAGTGTTGCAGCTCGAATGGCTAGGAGGTTGTCGAACAGTTTTTTTCTTTTGACGTTTTTGGTTGGAGGGTGTGTGAATGGTGCACAAGTTCTCCTATGTCTGTTTGAAGTGGATTGAATTATTTAGCTGAAGAAATTAGTTACCCCCCATTCCACACACATTAATTCTCTTCCATTTTTGTTCCCATTATAAAAAACACTGATAAGTTCCCAGAAAAAAAATACATTAAAATAAGAAGTGAAAACAAAGGCCCCTACAGATGAGAACATAACATAAGAATAGCCTAACTGGGTCAGACCAATGGTCCATCATGCCCAGTAGCCCATTCTCATGGTAGCCAATCCAGGACACTAATACCTGGTCAAAACACAAAGAGTAGCAACATTCCATGCTACCGATCCAGGGCAAGCAGACACTTCCCCCATGTCTTAATAACAGATTATGGACTTTTCCTCCAGGAATTTGTCCAAATCTTTCTTAAAACCAGCTACACTATCTGCTTTTACCATAACTTCTGGCCACTTCATTTTTAAGTTTAGATCTTTCCTTTCAAACAGAGACCTTGCTAGATGTCAAATACAGCACAAGGTAACTTCACATGGACTTAGCTGTGCAGGAAATGTGAATCTCCTCATACACCCACCATATAGTGCAAAAATGTGCAAAGGTCTGTTTTTTTCTTTCGATCACTACATAGCCTAATGCCACACAAGCAGCGCTGTTACAAACATATTCTGTAGGTCAATGCTAAGGATAACAAAGTTTCCTTCCTTGGACCAGAAGGAGATAAACCACTGGAAGAGATCCCAAAACAACACCCAAAGACCCACTCAGTGTGTGAATCAGTTGAGTGGAGTGGACTAACTGGGGGGTGGAAATGGGCCCGGAGTTTGCTCAGCAGAATTTCCCAGACCACCTCTTCCTCTCAACACATTGACACGCTGCCACCATCACCACTAGGAACACCTCACTGGGTAGGCCAGCTATGCTATAAACTTTATAAAACACATTATTATATTTTCTTATAAAGCACATATTTTAACTGACCTCTCTGACATCCTCAGCCTTTCCATTCACAAAAATAGAAGGAAGAAAAGTTCCCATTTCCTGCTGTCTCATGTCCCCGGCCTATACAATATTTTTTTTCTGCAGACCCTTCAAAAGTCTGACCAAATCCTCGTTTCACTTGCATTATAAAGTACTGAGGATGCCATCTCTCCCCAATCCCAGGTCCTAAAGTCTAAGACAGTAGCGCAAACTAATGCTGCCAGATACAGGAAAAAAAAATTTTGATTCGATTCAGCCCTATTGAATTGGTTTTTCAATTCGATTTTCCTGCCCAGTTGGGTGATTTTTTTCAAAACTCCTGGTGGGTTTTATAGCTTTTTCACCCCCTTTGGCTTCTCCTAACCACACTGGCGCTGTGGTGTAAATAAAATAAAGAAACAAAAAGGACTTTTCCTCTCTGTTAAATCCTAGCTCACGTTTGCAGTCCAACACCAGCTCTGGCAGGATATACATTTCAAATCTGACATATTATAATCACAAAACAGAAAATAAAATAAATTTTTCTACCTTTTGTTGTCTGGTTATATTTCAAATCTTGTTGGTCCAAGGCTCTGGTTTTCTTCTGATAACTTGCTTGCCAGGGTCTCCTTCTTTCTGCATGCTAACCATCCATCTGCCAACTCTGTCCTCCCTTTCCATTTCCCTTCCCTTCCCAGGAAGTCTGGTATCTTTCCTTTTTTTCATCTCCCTCCACAGATCCACCTTTTCTTAAATACCCTTTCATCCGGCATCTCTCCCTCCTTCCCCACCATCCCAGAGTCCACCATCTCTCCGTTTCTTTTCCTAATTACCCTCCTATCCAGTATCTCTATCCCTCCTCCACACCATCCCTTGTGTCCAATTTCTCTCCCTTTCTGTTCCTTCCCTCCCTAAGTCCCATGGTCCATCATCTCTCTCCCTCTCCTCTATTTTCAGACCCATTATTTCTTCCCCCCCCCAAAGTTTGGCATATGCATGTCTCTTTGAACACCCCCTTCCCTCCGTGTACTTCTAAATCATGGTTCCCCCCCAAAGGCCTGTCCCCCCTTAAAGGTCTGCCTGTCCCACCTTGAAGGCCTGCACCCCCCTTGAAGGCCTGTCCCTTCCCCTTGTAGGCCTGTCCCCCCCTTGAAGGCCTGCCTGCCTGTCCCCCCCTTGAAGGTCTGCACCCCCCGAAGGCCTGCACCCCCCCGAAGGCCTGTCCCCCACTTGAAGGCCTGTCCCACCCCCTTGTAGCTTCTCCCCCCTCCTTGTAGGCCTGTCCCCCCTTGAAGGCCTGCCTGCCTGCCTTTCCCCCCTTGAAGGCCTGTCCCCCCTTGAAGGCCTGCACCCCCTTGAAGGCCTGCACCACCCCCCTCGAAGGCCTGCACTCCCTTGAAGGTCTGCACCCCCCCCCGAAGGCCGGTCCCCCACTTGAAGGCTTGTACCACCCCCTTGTAGCTTCGCCCCCCCTTGTAGGCCTGTCCCCCCCTTGAAGGCCTGCCTGCCTGCCTTTCCCCCCCTTGAAGGCCTGCACCCCCCTGAAGGCCTGCCTGCCCCCCTTGAAGGCCTGCACTCCCTTGAAGGTCTGCACCCCCCCAAAGGCCTACACCCCCCCGAAGGCCTGCACCCCCCTGAAGGCCTGCCTGCCCCCCTTGAAGGCCTGCACCCCTTGAAGGTCTGCACCCCCCCCGAAGGCCTGTCCCCCCTTGAAGGCCTGCCTGCCTGCCTGTCACCCCCTCCCCCTTGAAAGCCTGCTTGCCTGCCCGCCCGCCCCACCCTGAAGGCCTGATGCCCCGACCCACCCCGAAGGACCGCTCGCCCCCCTGGCCTCCCCGCACCACCTATGAAGCAGCCGCAGCAGGATCGCGAAGTCAGCGTCAGCGATCCCTGCGCTGCTTCCTGCGCCACGGTCCCGCCCCTCCTCTGACGTCAGAGGAGGGGCGGGATCGCGGCGCAGGAAGCAGCGCAGGGATGCTGACGCTGACTTCGCGATCCTGCTGCGGGCTGCTTCACAGGTGGTGCAGGAAGGTCAGTGGGGCGAGCGGTCCTTCGGGGGTGGTGGGGGACTGAACGGCAAGGCCGGGAACACCCCCTTAGGGCTGGTACTCGGGGCGGCCCGCCCCCCCCGCCCCCCCCCTAGGTACGCCACTGCCGAAATGTCCCACATTCAGTGATAGCATCCTGAAGCTGTGCACGGGGACAACAGACCAGGGTTCATAGACAACACCGCGAAAGACAAAGGCGCGTGCCGACAACTGAGCGCAAGACGGAGGCGCGCGCAGAAGAAAATTACAGTTTTTAGGGGCACCGATGGGGGTTTTTGTTGGGGAGCCCCCCCAGTTTACTTAATAGAGATCGTGCCGGCGTTGTGGGGGGTTTGGTGGGTTGTAACCCCCCACATTTTACTGTAAACTTAACTTTTTCTCTAAAAACAGGGAAAAAGTTAAGTTTTCAGTAAAATGTGGGGGGTTACAACCTCCCAAACCCCCCACAACGCCCCCACAATGCGGCGCGATCTCTATTAAGTAAAGTGGGGGGGTTCCCCCCCACGCCCCCACGTCGGAGCCCTAAAAACAGTAATTTTCTGCGGGGCGCACCTCCGCGCTGCGCTGAATTGTCTGCGCGTGCCTTTGTCCCGGCGCACTTTTGACCTGACACCCAGACCAGCGATCGCTTCCCCTCACTGCTGCGCTAAAGCCTGCATCCCTCCAGCGTCGAAACCCCCCACCCCTTGGTCCATCGCAGCTGCTGCTTCTTGCCACCTAAAATCTTTCTTCCTGATGTTAATCATGATGTCGGAGAGGAAGTTCCGGGCCAGCCAGGCAGCGATTGGCCCGGAACTTCCTCTCTGACATCAGAATTGATGTCGGGAAGAAGGCTTCTGGGCGGCAAGAAGCAGCGACTGCGGAGGACCTGGGAGGGGGGTTAAATCAGCGCTGGAGGGAGGGAGGTAGACAGGCAGGCAGGCTTTGGCATGGCAGGGAGGGAGGAAGGCAGGTAGGCTTAGGGGGAGGGGGAGGGGGTGGGATAAAGGCTGGAAGGCAGTTAGGGGGTACTGAGGGCACTAAGGACATAGGAAGGCAGCACTGGGGGTACTAAGGACATTGGGAGGAGGCACCCAAATTGCACTCATAGTTCAACAGAAAAACTTGTATTTCAAAGATACAGTCCAAAATGACTCTTTGCTATCCTAGATCTTTAGTCAATGGGTCTCAAAATACTTTCATGCAGTTTGATTCAGTCTCTTGTTCACAATAATTTCTGGCAGCTTCAGACTGGATCTTGCCTCTGAGCTCCTTGGATCCAGAGCTCAGGGCAGAAGGGACCTCCTCTCACAATGACCACTGATTGTGGTCCCTCCCAACATAGGACCCACAATTCAGTCTAATGAGAAAACTCAAAAAGGAAAAATATCTCCAAAACTACTGTCAGGGCTGTGCAGTGCTACCTGCCACAGCCCAGAAAAAACTCTGGTTCTTGCACAAGAAGGATGCCTTACAGGCTTAACAGTAAACTTTCTTTAACCTAAGTTTACTGAGACAGCCAGCCCCTTAACTAGCAGAACTAGCAAGTCCTTTTAATTTCTCAGTTTTGCTATTTGTCAAAGACCCAGCCTAAGCTCAATTAAACCCCTTCTGTTTCCATATCCCAAAGGTCAGTATCCCCATATCCCTCTTTAAAGTCCATGACTTCCTCAGGGTCTAAATCAGGGGTGCCCAATACGTCGATCGCGATCGACAGGTCACTCGCTCAGGCGACCCCAGTTGATCGCAGAGCGGGTTCCCTTCTCTTTTTTCCCCTCCTGACTGGCCCGCTCCTGAATTCTGCTGCTGCCGCCGCTGCTCAACATTTTAAAAAAAACGGCTTGGAGAACTTAAGCTCCGGGGGCTAACGTGTGCTTGTACCGGCTTCCCTTCTCTTCCCTCTGAAACCGGAAGTTATGTCAGGGGGTGGGGAGAGAAGGGAAGCCGGCACGCACATGTTAGAGCCCCGTTTGCGGGTTAAAGCGGGAGACAGGTCAGTGAAGCTTGCGATTTGCTCTTCTTGCTGCAAGGTCCTGCCTACTTTCTGTTTCCTCAAAGGCAGGACCCGGCAGCATTTCTCCCAATAGGTCGATCTTGGGCCGATCAGCCTTCCTTTCCCCGACGTCAATTCTGCCGTCGGAGAGGAAGTTTTGGCCAGCGGAACTTCCTCTCTGACGGCAGAATTGACTTCGGGAAGAGGAATGCTGGTGGGCCCGAAGCAGGGAGAGCTTGGCCGGCGGTGGGCGGCTTTGGGGGCCTGTTATCCGAAGGCAGTGGCAATGGTTTGGGGGAGGGCAGGGAGGGAGAAAGAGGGCAGGCATGGAGACAGAAGGAAAGAAGAGAAACAGAAAAAAAGAAAGGGGGCAGGGAGAGAGGAAGAAAACGTTGAGGGGGGGAATGAGGTCAGGAGGAGAGGAAGCATACAGGCTAAAAGAAGGGAAGAAAGATTGGATGCATAGTCAGAAGAAGAAAGTGCAACCAGAGACTCATGAAATCACCAGACAAGGTAGGAAAAATGATTTTATTTTAAATTTAGTGATCAAAATGTATCTGAATTTATATCTGCTGTCTATATTTTACACTGTGGTCCCCTTTTACTAAACCGCAATAGAGGTTTTTAGCGCAGGGAGCCTATGAGCGTTGAGAGCAGCGCTGGGCATTCAGCGCAGCTCCCTGCGCTAAAAACTGCTATCGTGGTTTAGTAAAAAGGAAGGGGGGTATTTGTCTGTTTTTGTATGGTTGTTAGTGAGGTGACAGTGCATAGAGTCATCTGCTTTGACCTCTTTGAAAAACCCTGGAATAGGAATGATGATTAACATTTTCTATGCGTACATAGTGCTTTGTGTTTTTTTAAAATTTTATTGTTGGTAGATCATTTTGACTTGGTCATTTTAAAAGTAGCTCGCAAGCCCAAAAATGTGGGCACCCCAGGTCTAAATAATCTTCATTATCTGAAGCTTCACTCATGAAATCTTCTAACATTTCACATTCCATATAACTAGGTCTGACCTGGGTGTTAGGCTGAGGTATGCTGCTACACGTCCTTGGAACTGGTCTCCTTTTGAAAGGTCACTTTGGTCATCCACAAAACTTAGAGACTTGAAGAAAGCACAGATGTTTTATTGAGCATATGCTGGCATTTTCAGAAGTCCCAAAAACAGGAAGTTACAGTGATATTTATACATTTTCTGGCAAAACAACTGAATGCTAGATAAAGCTTCTCATTTGTTACTTTTGCTACATTTTCTTAACAATCATTGGTCCTAAGCTCACACTAGCAGGTCACTTATCTAAGCCCTGCAGTCTTTCTGTTACATGTCCAGGAGGGTGGAATACAATACTGTGTATGCTGAGATAACCATAAGAAGCTAAAACGCCCAAGCTACAACACCCAGTATAGGCAGGCTAGAACATGAGATAAGTCAGGTCTGCCCTAAACATAATTCAGCATTTTATTAAGGAGAAAACTAGGTTCAAGACTCAGGAAAATCAGTCCCAGACTCCTTCAGTCCCCCCTTTCAGGCTAGTTGAATGAAGGAGGAAGGAGGTGAGCCTGATAAAGTTCAAGTTTGACATGAGCTCTGCCTTTGACTTGGTGGACCATGGGAAACTGTTATAGTGCTTAGACGCAATTGGTATCGGAGGCGAAGTGCTAGACTGGTTCTGAGAATTCCTTACATCCCGCACGTATCAAGTACTCTTTAACTACAATCTATCTAAAACCAGGAGTAATCCATCCAGCATTCCTCAGGGGTCTCCACTGTCCCCACTATTTTTCAACGTTTACATGTCATCACTATGTGCACAATTGTCCCACCTGGGGATAAAATAATTTAGTTACGCAGATGACTTCACGATCATTATCCCATTCACGACTTCCCTATCCGAAGTCACTCCCATAGCAACAGAAGTACTAAATGTGATGGAATAGTGGATGTCTGAATTTAGACTGAAACTAAACTCAGAAAAAACAAAATTCTTCATAGCCTTGCCACACCCACTTGACACCAAAACTTTGCTGTGCATCAACAAACTCAGTTACCCTATCCAATCTACTATGAAGCTACTAGGTGTAATACTGGACCAGGGCCTATCCATGAAGGACCAGGTGGACTCATTGGTCAGAAAGGGTTTTTACTCTCTGAAACTTCGGTCTATTAGAGCATATTTTGATGCTGCATCTTTCAGAATTCTGGTACAATCCTTTATACTGAGTCAACTTGACTATTGTAATATAGCCTACCTAGCAATTACCAAGAAGAACTTGCAACAATTACAACTGATGTAAAATGTGGCGATCAGGATGATTTTGGGTCTGAAGAAGTTCGACCATGTAACTCCTTCCTACCGACTCCTGCACTGGCTGCCAATGGAGGCACGTGTGAAATTCAAATTTGGATGTTTCTGCTTTAAGGTACTTTCAGGCCTAGTCCCCAGATATATAACCAACCTTTTCTCTTTCTCAACCAATCGTCTTAAGAGAAGCTCAAACTTGAATTTGGTTTCTCCACCGGTAAAAGGATGTAAATTTAAAAAACATCATTAACATTTCTTCTCTTACCAGGCAGCGTTATGGGGTAAAGATCTGAAACAATTACTCATGCTTGTGAATACTTATGGGGAATTTAGGAGAAACCTAAAAACATATTTGTTCCTAAAGAACTTAGGCAGTTACACTGAACAATCTTTCCCCACAATAACTGACGGCTAAATCTCAACTCCACTAGTACTACTCAATCTGTAACTTTTAATTATTGTAAACCGCATAGAACTTCACGGTACTACGGTATATAAACTGTCATTATTATTATTATTATTGTTGGCAGGCCAGGGGTCCCAGGCAACAGTGGAGGTGTTAAAAGACCAGAGAGATGAACACTTGAGGTGTCCAACCTGGACATTGAAGGGACCCCCGATTCGCTGAAGGCAGTGGGAAGCAACAATGGAGGTTCGCAAGGCCCATCATGGAGGTCGTGGACCTGACGTGAAAGTGAGGTTCTGTGAAGTTAGGTTTAACATGTCCAGCTGCTTTGCCTCCCATGGCCACTGTTCTCCCATACCAGTCTCTCCACATACAAAACAACTGCTAATGTTAAGAGACTGGCCTATAGTTTCAGCAAACTGTATAAACAGATTTCTAGTGATTACAGAAATATCAATATCTACTTTCATATTTTCATAAAACTGAGGAAACACCACAGAGTGGTGAACAGGGGAACGAGGGCGGGACACAATACAGACATATACAACAGTGCCTGGGTCTAATCCTTTACCATCAATGTAGAATCCTATTCAGTTTTTAGCATACTGGACCTGGCCATTGGCATTCCAGGTGTGAGGGTTAGTGATAGTGAAAACCATGGGATTACAGTGACTTGCAGTACACGTGGGACCGGGGTTAGGGCCTATTGCTAGAGTGGCAGAGAGGGTATTGGCTGAGTATTTATGAGGGTTCTTGTAGGTGGCCCACGAGAGACATTCCCACTCAGGACAGGCTCCACCATTAGTGAAGGTTTCCTCATAGGGGCATTTCTTAAAGGGCATTAGGTTGTAAAGGCATGCATACTTAGCCCATGAGGTGTAATAGCACTGCCAAGGTAGGGAGCCACATGGGACTGTATTAGGGGCAATACCATGACCCTGGGCAACATCAAATAACATGCATGCATCAAAATACAAAGACACCGGGTGAGTGGGGTCTACAATAAGAGTCTGGTTGATAAGTGGACCCTCAACATTATCAATGCAGATCTCCGCCCACTTTTCAACTTCATCACCAGTAGGTTGGAAACAGATAATACCCTCTGATGTTTGACACTTTCTGTACTTAACTCCGTCATGCAAACAAACATCAGGCAAAGGGGCTGAGGGGCACTTAAATTGGGTATGGTGTAGGAGGGCCATTTCTTCCTTATCTCCATTACGGACCTGAGAAAGGCATGGTTTACAGGGGGTAAGGTATTGTGACTGATTATTTAGTACAATAGGGAAGAAATACAGAAGAAAGAAACATAAGACAGTGAGGGCAAAACAAAAGTCAGATATATAACACAAAAGGCACCGACAATGCTGGCACAAGAAGCTCATTTTGTCAGGAAAAACTTAGAAAACCTAAAACAGTTATACTCAAGGCACTTGTGAAAAGGTTATATTCAGAACACCTGCTAAGTACAGTGGTAAATGTTCAAAGCAATTTTGAGGTTTTAGAGATCTTCAGCTGGCGGTCTATTTTGCCTGTGGTGGCTTGCAACACAGCAGCTGGCTTGACTCTGCTGTAGTGAAACCAGGTTTCATGTCCAGATACCTTGATAGCTGTAGGGGAAGAAATGAGGACAGTGAAAAGGCCTATCCACCTAGGTTTCAGGGGGTCTGACTTCCAAGATTTCAGCCATACCGTATCCCTAGATATGTATCCTTGGACTTGTGTGGCTACCGATAGTGGGGCCCTTTCCAGAACCCATTTGTGGAGCTCTTGGAGGGCCTTAGCTAAGGATTGGACCTGACTCTGGAGGATATCCAATCCCAGAGTAGCAAAGGAACCAGGATCTGGGTTCACAATGGATGGTGGCCTGCTGAACATGAGCTCAAATGGGGACAATCTAGTGGGTTTGGATGGGGTACATCTAATCTGAAATAGGACAGAGGGCAGTAGGACAAGCCAGGACAGATTGGTTTCTTCAATTTGTTTCGTGAGAAGGGTCTTAAGAGTTCTGTTCATTCTTTCGACCTGACCAGAGCTCTCAGGATGGTAAGCAGCATGTAACTTCCATTCAATTTGGAGGGCCTGAGTAGTTTGTTGGATGACTTCGTCAATGAAGGCGAGGCCGTTGTCACTGCCTATGGAAACAGGAAGACCAAAGCGCGGAATTATGTCATTCAAGAGGTGTTTAGTTACTTCCCTGGCGCGTTCAGTGCGAGTAGGGAAGGCTTCGACCCATCTAGTCAGGGTGTCTGTGAAGACTAGGAGGTGACTGAGGGAATGGGAAGTGGGCATGTGGGTGAAGTCTACAGACAGAACCTGCATTGGATATGGTTCCAATGGGTTGGTGTCCAGGAGGTGGCAGTTGTCTAGTTGGGGGATTTGTTCTAGAACAGACAACACACTGTCGGACCGTATTCCGGACTAGCTGGTCAAGATGATTGATAAAGAAATGTCTCTTGAGGGTCATTTTCATAGCGGGTTCTCCAGAGTGTGCCAGGCATCTTTTAACAATCGTGAGGGCCAGGTGTTGAGGAATGAATATGATGGTACCCGCTGTGCTTGCGTTTGAAGTATCAGTGTGTGGTTCTGGATTGGCACTTGAATTGGTGCATATTTGTACCCCCTTTTCAGGACAGACTGGCCCGAAAGAGTGTGGGCCCAAGTCTGTTCCTGAGAAGTGTAGAAACATAGAAACATAGAAACATAGAAAGATGACGGCAGAAAAGGGCTACAGCCCACCAAGTCTGCCCACTCTACTGACCCACCCCATTAAGTCTGAGTGCTAATGACCCAGCTCCTTAACTTGACCCTCACAGGGATCCCACGTGGATGTCCCATTTATTCTTAAAGTCGAGCACGCTGGTGGCTCTGATCACCTGCTCCGGAAGTTTGTTCCACTGATCCACCACCCTTTCTGTGAAGAAATACTTCCTGGTGTCACCACCAAATTTCTCTCCTCTGAGTTTGAGCGGGTGCCCCCTTGTGACCGAGGGTCCCTTGGGAAAGAATATGTCATTTTCCACCTCGACACGACCTGTGACGTACTTAAATGTCTCTATCATGTCACCCCTTTCCCTGCGCTCTTCTAGAGTATAGAGCTGCAATTTGCCCAGTCTTTCTTCGTATGAGAGACCCTTGAGTCCGGAGACCATCCTAGTGGCCATCCGCTGGACCGACTCAGCTCGAAGCACATCTTTACGGTAATGTGGCCTCCAGAATTGCACATAGTATTCCAGATGAGGTCTCACCATGGTTCTGTAAAGTGGCATTATGACTTCAGGTTTGCGGCTAACGAAGCTTCTATTGATACATCCCATCATTTGCCTTGCCTTGGATGAGGCCTTCTCTACCTGTTTGGCAGCCTTCATGTCTGCACTGATGATTACTCCCAAGTCCCGTTCTTCTGAAGTCCTAGCTAGTGTTTCTCCATTCAAGGTGTATGTTCTGCATGGATTTACACCTTGAATGGAGAAACACTAGCTAGGACTTCAGAAGAACGGGACTTGGGAGTAATCATCAGTGCAGACATGAAGGCTGCCAAACAGGTAGAGAAGGCCTCATCCAAGGCAAGGCAAATGATGGGATGTATCAATAGAAGCTTCGTTAGCCGCAAACCTGAAGTCATAATGCCACTTTACAGAACCATGGGGTGTAAGGTTGTCCAGAAAAGGAGATTGTGTACAGAGGAACCGAAGGAGGAGGGCAGAGGCTGTTAGCTCGGGCTGTGTGGTCGGCAAGGGCATTGACGCAAGAGACGAGATCAGTGACACGACGGTGGGCTCGACAGTGCATAACCGCAACATGGGAGGGCAATTTGACGGCCTCGAGGAGGTCAAGAATGAGAGGAGCATGATGGATCAGGCGGCCGGAGGCTGTAATGAAACCTCGATGTTTCCAGATGGCCCCATGGGCATGCAAGGTAAGGAAAGCATATTTGGAGTCAGTGTATATGTTGCAGGACTGAGAGGCAGAATGACGCAGGACAGAAGTGAGGGCATACAACTCAGCTTCTTGGGCGGAAGTGCCAGAGGGCAGGGGGCCCATGAGTAAAGGGAAAGTGGCAGAGACTACTGCATAGCCAGCAATATGGGTATCAGAAGAAGTGACAGACGAACTGCCATCTGTGAAGAGTGTGATCAGGGTCCCGGAGTGGGATGTCAGTGAGATCAGGATGGGAAGAATAAACTAAGTCAACGGTGTCAAAGCAGTTGTGCACGACCGACGGGGAGGAGAGTGGAGGGGTCAAGGAGTGAAGAGACAACAAGAGAGACCTGAGGGTTTTTGCAAAGAAGTGCTTGGTATTTAAGGAGGCGCTCGTTCATGAGCCACAGGGAGCCGTTATGTTCTAGAAGAGAGGTCACACAGTGCGGGACATAGAGGTCAATATGCTGGCCAAAAGTGAGTTTGTTAGCATGCTGTAAGAGATCTGAGAAGGTGGCAATGGCTCGAAGGCAGGGAGGCCACCCAGCAGCAACAGGATCCAATTGTCGAGAGAGATAGGCGATGGGTCTATACCAGGAGCCAAGGAACTGGGTAAGGACCCCGGCTGCAATACCAGATTTTTCATGAACATAGAGCTGGAAAAGTTTGGAGGGGTCAGGAAGGCCAAGGGCAGGAGCCTGAATCAGAAGTTTTTGGAGGCAGCGGAAAGAACGCTCCTGGAGTTGGGTCCTGATGAAAGGGGCTGAGTCAGCACCTTTGGTGGAATCAGAGGGCAGGCAATGGTAGAGAAATCAGGGATACAGATACGACAATATCCAGTGATACTGAGGAAGGCGCGCAGAGCTTTGCGATTGTCAGGAACAGGGAGATTACATACAGCCTCGACACGGGTGTGGGGAAGGATCCTGGTACAATGCACTTCAATGGTTCTCTTCATTCCTGAACGACAGATCGCAGAGAGTCCTACTAGGAAAATCCATATCTGAACTCCACTATGGAGTGCCTCAGGGAGCTTTACTTTCACCTCTCCTCTTCAACCTCTATGTCAAACCAGTACTGGACATAGCGGGTAAACACCGCATCAGAATCCACTCCTTCGCTGACAACCTACAACTCTATCTTCCCCTAGGCCAGGGGTCTGCAACCTTTAAGACATAAAGAGCCACTTGGACCCGTTTTCGAAAAGAAAAAAAAACTTGGAGCCGCAAAACCATTATAAAACAAATCTAACACTGCATATATTGTTTCTTATCTTAATGCTATATACAGGATCACTAAATTGAAAATAAAATCATTTTTCCTACCTTTGCTATTTGGTGATTTCATGAGTCTCTGGTTGCACTTTCTTCTTCTGACTGTGCATCCAATCTTTCTTCCTTTCTTTCAGCCTCCTGTATGTTTCCTCTCCTCCAGACCTCATTCTCTCCCCCAACTTTTTCTTTCTGTCTCCCTGTTCCCCCTTCTTTCTGTCTCCGTGCCCTCCCCCAAGCCACTCGGTTTGCTGCCACCGCAATCGGGGAACAGCCCCCAAGCCACCGCCGTCCCAAGCTTTCCCTGCAGAAGTGTTGCGCTGACCAGCATTCCGCTCCCTGACGTCAATTCTGACGTAGGAGAGGAAGTTCCGGGCCAACAAGGCATTTCTCCTCATTCCATCCAGCCTGAGCCCCATCTCTCCTTGATCCAGCATTTCCCTTCTGTGTCTGTCAGAATTACCATTCCACCTATTTTCCAGCATCACCCTTCTTTGTGTCCATCTCACCTATATCCCTATCTCACCACTTTTTCAGAATCTTCATTTGTCTCTGTCCTTATCTTTACGCCATGTTCACCATTTGCCCTTTCAATGTCTTTATCTCCCCCCCCCCACTTTTTCAGCATTACTTCTATGTCTCTATTTCACCTCCTCTTCATGTCCCCTCTGTATCTCTATCCTTATTCAGTAGGTCCTGCTTACCCTTTCTCTTCTTTGTGTCACTATCTCTATTTTCAGCTTTCCCCCCCTTTTCCTTTGTTACTGCACCCTGTAGCTAGAATCTTTCCACCCTCCCTCCACTCCTGCCCAGCCCAGTATGAAAGATTTCCTTTTGTTTCCCTCCCCTCTCTCTTTCTCTCTCTCTTCTCCTCCCTCACCCACGAGTCCTGCATCTGGCCCTCTCCCTTCTACCTGCACCTGGCAACACCCCCCTGCTCCGCGGCTCTCTTCAGCAACTCGTCAGCAGCAGTGATCAAGACAAGCTGCCGACATCGAGGCCTTCCCTCTACGAGTCCTGCCTTTGTGGAAAAAGGAAGTTGAAACAAGCGGGACTCGCAGAGGGTAGGCCCCGACATCAGAAGCTTGTGTCGATCGCTGCTGCTGAGTTGCCGAAGAGAGCCGCGGAGCAGGGGATGTGGCCGGAAGCAGGTAGAAGGGAGAGGGAGATAGGAAGGCTGTAGATCTCCGGAGCATGACACCGACCCCGGCCAGGATGATTTCTTTTTCAGGCACCTTACAAGTCCAGCGTCGCGGCGGGAAATAGCCATGCTGAGCAGTGAGCTCAGCACTACACAGATGAAAGCCTTGCTTGCTGATTGGTCCGGCGGCACGGCGGGGCGGGGCCGCCGGACCAATCAGCAAGCAAGGCTTTCATCTGTGTATGTGCTGAGCTCACTGCTCAGCATGGCTATTTCCCGCCGCGACGCTGGACTTGTAAGGTGCATGCCTGCGTGACACACTACCGGAGCCGCAGCAAAGGTGGAAAAGAGCCGCATGCGGCTCTGGAGCCGCAGGTTGCCGACCCCCGCCCTAGGCCGTCACCGAGACACACAAATCAAATATCTCCAGTCTTGCTTAACTGAAAGAAAGTCTTGGATGACCGTAAACAAATTACAGTTAAATGAATCCAAGACAGAACTTCTCTGGATCCACAAAGATTTATGCGTATACCCCTGTCCGTCCTTTTCCTGGACCACAAACACCCTTACATCCAAAGACAATGTCCGCAGCCTAGGAGTAACTCTTGACTCTAATTTATCAATGTCAGATCACGTATCCAAACTAGTATCATCCTCCTTCTATTACCTCCGCCAGCTATAAACCATACATGCCTACTTCTCAGAATCTTAATTTGCCCAACTACTTTATGCTTTTGTTTTATCCCGCGTAGACTATTGTAACGCTCTACTAGTGGGCCTGCCTACCAAAACTCTCTCCCGCCTTCAAAGGGTGCAAAACGCTGCAATCCGCCTTCTGAAAAACCTAGGCATCCGCAACCATGTTACCCTTGCATTAGCTTCCATGCACTGGTTGCCCATTCAAAAACGCTGCACCTTCAAGGCCCTTCTCCTCGCTTTCAAAACCTTCCATGAAACAATTCCGTACTACATGAAAACTAAACTACAAATCTACTTCCCAAAATGACCACTGAGGTCCCAAGGAGAAAAACGACTGACCATGCCTTCTGGCCGCTCCCTCAAAACTGAAACTGCCCGCAAACGCTCCTACTCACATTTCATACCCAAACTTTGGCACACAATCCCTACATCTGTCAGATCACTAGATGGACTCTGGAACTTCAGGAAGGCCGTGAAAACCTTCCTCTTTACTAACCCAGCACCTTAAAGTCATTCACCCTGAAATGCCACCCAGTGAACTCACCTATGTCACTTAATTTCACCAGATGCTACTTAGTACATATGTTTTATTGTCATGTCTATATTGTAATTTATGTAAACTGTCATCTATATTGTAATTTATGTAAAATGTCATTTCTGTTCTGTCTGGATTATTATGGATGTACTTTGTAACCCGTTCTGGGCTCTTTTGGGAGGACGGGCTAAAAATCGAATGAATAAATAAATAAATAAAATAAATAAAAATACTCTGGGAAATATGAAACCCAAGGTAGATGACACTAGGAAGGCACAATTGAGCCTTCCGGAGAGACACATGGAAACCGCATTGGAGAAGAAACTGGAGGAGAGAGCGAGTGTCCTTCTGACAGGCAGAGGTGGATAGAGAGCAGAGGAGAATATCATCAACGTACTGCAAGACTTGGGAATCAGATGAAGGGGAGAAATTGACAAGGTCTGAAGCAAGGGCGGTGCTGAATAGAGCGGGGCTATTTTTAAAGCCTTGGGGTAGACGGGTCCAGGTTACTTGGGAGGTTTGTCCAGTGGAAGGGTTTTCCCATTGGAAGGCAAAAATTGGCTGACTGGAAGGGGCTAACCGACAGCAAAAGAATGCATCCTTGAGATCCAAGACAGTGAAGTGGATAGCTCCAGGGGGAACCAATCCCAACAGGGTGTAAGGATTAGGGACAGTAGGATGAATGTTCTCTACAAGACGGTTGACAGCACGGAGGTCCTGGATGGGGCGGTAATCGAAGGAGGGGGTCACTGGGTTTTAAAACTGAAAGGAGGGGGGTATTCCAGGGTGATTTGCAAGGAACCAAAAACCCACAATATAGCAAACGAGACAAGTGGATGTGTATTCCCTAGAGAGCGGACTAGGGTATGCGGTACTTCTTGATAGAGACCAAATTGGCGGAAGCCTTAAGGGTAACAACAAAGGGTGGGATGTTATGTGCTAGTCCGGGACACCCAGACACAGCCCAAACAGTCGAATCAAGGCCCTCAAGAAAATCAGGTACAGAAAGTGGAGGTTTTCTTGCCATGGGTTCTGACAATAGGGAACAGATGAGGCTTGGTGAGGGAGCAGCGGAGCGGTCAGGAATGGGGGTGAGGTTTGCAGAAGGGAGGTCCATAGTCAGACCGTGAGAGGACAGACGAATAGTGGCTCTCAAGTGCTGGAGAAGGTCTCAACCAAGCAAGGGGACAGGACAAGAGGGCATGTACACAAAGGAATGTGGTATGGAATGGCCGCCAATGTAGACCGAAACAGGTTCAAGGATAGGGACAGAATCAGAAGAGTCAGTTGCACCCATAATGGAGATAGATTTGGAAGAACGCTTACTGAGAGGGTGGGTCAGAACTGAGTGCTTGGCACCAGTATTGACCTGCATAGAGATGGAGTGGTCCCCTATGCGGACATTGACCAAGGGCTCAAGGGAACTGAGCGAGTAAGTTGGGAATAATCCAGAAAGGCCTTGGTACTCACTGCGAGCCGGTCTGTCTCAGTATTCAGTTTCAGAATCAGAATGAAAGGATGCCAAACCAATAGTAGGTTGGTCCGTAGTTTTAGCCTGGCAGGTACAGGGCTTGCTTGGACACTCATTCTTCCAATGACCCATCTCCTTGCAATAGGCTCACTGATCCCATTCCAAGTCCTTACGAGGTCCTGTCCTATCAGGCCGGGACCCCGTAGGTTTTGAGGGGCTAGAGGAATAGGGGGTTGCTTGGAGGAGCTGGGCTCAGTTTTGGGCAGGGGGCTGGTTACTTGGGAAAGTATTTTGGAGGGCTACAGCAATGAGATCAGCTTTGTGCTGCAGAAGCTTATCAGCCTCTTGCCGATTGGCTGGGCAATCTCAAGGAGCTGGATGGTGTTCATGCCGGTGAACCCGTCCTGCTTCTGGAGTTTCCTACAGGTATCAGGTTGTGTCTGGCTCACAAACGAGGTATTAACCATACAGAGATTTTCAGGTTTTTCTGGGTCAAAGGGAGTAAAGATACGGTAGGCGTCACAGAGACGTTCATAGAATGCGGCTGGGGATTCATCAGTCTTTTGGAGGACCTCAGATACTTTGGAAATGTTGGGTTTCTGAGAAGACAATCGGAGACACTCAAGGATATACTGGCGGTATCGCACAAGGAAAGTATTATGAGTGGCGTTATTGGGGTCCCAACTAGGGTCCTGAGAAGGGAAATGGTTGTTAATCCAGTTGGGATTGCTTGCATCCGCATCTGCTTGGGCCTTTGTAAGGGATTACGTTCTTCGGTATTTAGGAGACAGAGAAGTAGTTCCTGGGAATCTGACCACGTGGGGTGGTGTGTGCGAATGATGGACGTAATAAGGTCAATAGTTGCCTGTGGCCACTCAAAGTAAGGGGGACAATGGGAATTCCAGCTGTATAAATCAGTGGTGGTGAAGGGCTGATATACGAAACTAATAATGGGTGGTCTAGGATGCCTGGCGGCATCCAGTGGGTTGGCAACAGGAACCTGGCGAAGGGGCGTGGCCAGATTTGTAGCCTCCAGAGTCTCCTGTTTCTTTTGACTTCTCATGGGAACTATTTGAAGAGGATCAGGTCTCAAGTGATGGCTGATAGGAGAATCACCAGAAAGAGTGAGTCCAGAGGTGGATAAAGGACTGGGGAGGACAGGATTTCATGAGCTGAGCTATCGGCCGGGGCTCGGGAAGGGGAGGCTGGAAGTCGGGCAGGGAGTTGTACGGGCCAGGAAACAGAAGGCTGAGCAAGGGAGACAGAACTGGGATTGGGTATGGGCTGTGGTGTTGTCGAGTACGAAGGCGGAGCGGTGGGTATTTCAAGTATGTCAGTTGAAGGGTCAGACTCAAAGACATAAGTAGGACGATGGTGCTCATTGACAGTCTTCCTGAGGGCGAGGACTTGGGACTGGAGTTTCGTGGGTACAGGAGGGAACAGCCAAGAAGGCTTGCTGTGGACCAAGTCTAACCACCTATCTATATAGGGGAATTGATCAGGATGGCCAGTCTTAGGGTGGATTACTATGATAAAAACCTGATGGATTATGTCCTCACCCAGGGAGCCAGACAGGAGCCAGCCCATACCAAACGTTGGCCATTCTAAATGGCACAGACGAATAAGGGTTGATCTTTTAAGTGTAGTCCCACAATCAGAGCCAAATCCCTTTTTAAAACTAACTAACATTGTATCAAGGTAGACTGACATCCCCCCATTGTGCAATGGAGGACAAAAACACTTCCCTATATTTCTGGCCCTGCCCATCTCCGGACAAGGGAAACGCAGTACTAACAGGTCCGCACTCGCTTCGTCCACAAGGACATCTCAGACACTCTCAGACACACAAAACATGACAGACTTCAGTTTGGTTACCAAATCAGAAAATAACAATTCCTAGAATTCCTCCCTGCAACTTCAGCAACAAATCAAGTAGCTTAACTAGGCAGAGGAATAGAGACAGAACAGAAGTGATCAATTTCTGTACTTACCAGATGAGAGGCCACTCAAAATTTGGACAGATATCAGTTCCTGCACTTTAAACCAGGACTGGGTTAATCAATTAAGCTGGTCAAAGTGTCAGAGTTCCACCGATTCCAAAAGAGGACCAAGCCGGCTAGGCGGACGTGTCGGCTCTTAGACCAGACACAAGTGACCAGTGGTCAAATGACCTTCAAGTCCCTGTTCAGGTGCCAAATAAAAGGTCACTTTGGTCAGCCACAAAACTTAGAGACTTGAAGAAAGCACAGATGTTTTATTCAGCATAAGAGGACTCCTGAGCCCCCAAGCTGGCAGCTTCAGAAGTCCAGAAAACAGGAAGTTACAGTGATATTTATACATTTTATGGCTAAACAACTGAATGCTAGATAAAGCTTCTCATTTGTTACTTTTGCTACATTTTCTTAACAATCATTGGTACTAAGTAGAGAATGACACGGTGGCGGTTACCCACGGCTAGCCGCGTTTAGCCACGGGTAAACCGCCAAAACGGGGAAGAAAAAATAGTGGCCTCTGCGGGACGGGGACAAGGCCATTCACCGCCCCGTGGAGCGGTGAATGGATTTGTCCCCGCACTGAGGCAATCAAGATCGCGCGGTCCCCGCCATCTCCCTCCCTCCACCTCACCTTTGATTTGGAAGAGTACCGCCGGTTGAATTTCTGCCGGTCCGCGCGAAGAAAAAAAAAAGCCTCTCCTTTTCTCCTGCTCCTTCCTCCATGCTGCAGCTACTAAAGCCGACATGAAGTCTATCTGACGTCAATTCTGACGTCGGAGAGGACATTCTGGGCCAACCAATCGCTGCCTGGCTGGCCCAGAACGTCCTCTCCGACTTCAGAATTGAGTCGGAAAGAAGACTTCCGACTTTAGCAGCTGCAGCATGGCGATAAGAGAAGGGGAAAAGGATGGAGGCATTTTTTTTTTTTTTTTTGAGCGGTAGGGAGGCAGCAGGCTGGCTTTGGCTAGGGAGGGAGAAAGAAAGAGACAGGCACAGGCAGGCAGGCAGGCTTCGGGGGTGGGGTGGGACAAAGTGTGGAAGGCAGTGAGAGGGACATAGCAAGGAGGCACTAGGGGCACTAAAGACATGGGAAGGAGGCACGGGGGGCACTAAAGACAGGAAGGGGCACTAAGGACATGGGAAGGAGGCACTAAAGACATGGGAAGGAGGCACTGGGGGCACTAAAGACAGGAAGGGGCACTAAGGACATGGGAAGGAGGCACTGGGTCACTAAAGATATGGGAAGGAGTCACTGGGGGCACTAAAGACAGGAAGGGGCACTAAGGACATGGGAAGGAGGCACTGGGGGCACTAAGAACATAGGAAGAAAAGAGGGAGGGAATAGAAAGGGACAATTCTTGGGCTTGAGTGCAGAAAGAAAGAAATGAAAGAAAGGATACACAGACAGAAGGAAACGCAACCAGAGACTCATGAAATCAATCATCAGACAGCAAAGGTAGGAAAAATGATTTTATTTTCAATTTAGTGATCAAAATATGTCAGTTTTGAGAATTTATATCTGCTGTCTATATTTTCCACTATATTTGTCTATTTTTCTATAGTTACTGAGGTGACTGAGCTTGCGGAGATGGGGCGGAAACAGGGTTTTAAAATTTTAGTCCTAGTAGTTTGCCGGTCCACAAAATAATTCTTTTATTTCTGCCAGTCCACGGGTGTAAAAAGGTTGGAAAACCACTGATGTAGAGTATGCCGGCTTTCTTTTTCGCCAAGCCGCGCTCGCGTTGATCAATCTTCTCCTCTCTTGCAACTTCCTGTTTCCGGTTGCGTCAGAGGAGAATATTGAACAAATGAGCACCCGCACATGCGGCTGGGCGAAAAAGAAAGCTGGCATACTCTACATCTAAGGTGAGATGGAGGGAGGGAGATGGCGAAACACTGCAGTTGGTCAGGTGTCTGCTGTTTTTGTATCACTGCCTGCCTGCGCTCACGTTCCAGATTCTCCTGCATTTTTAGTGTGCACAATTGACTTGATTCGAGCTATAGGTGAACATGGGGAACACGTCATTGAAAGGGAGGACAAGTTAATTGATTTATTTTATGTTCGGTTTTTACTACAGGGCAGAGGCACTGAAACAGATTCTCAGTGCAGTAGTAGTAGTGGCAGAACTCTCTTCTGTCTTCATGGTGTTTCGCAGTACTGAAGCTTATATGGATGCTGCGGAGACGGTGACGGGGCGGTGAATGGGATGGCAGTGGCGGTGACGGGGTGGTGAAAGGGATGGCGGTGACGGTGACGGGGCGGTGAAGGGAACGGCGGTGACAGGGCGGTGCAGAGGATGGTGGGCCAGGGACGGTGCAGTGAAGGGGACAGATTTTTTCCCCGTGTCATTCTCTATTACTAAGCTCACAGTAGCAGGTCACTTATCTAAGCCCTGCAATCTTTCTGTTACATGTCCAGGAGAGTGGAATACAATATTGTGTATACTGAGATAACCATAAGAAGCTAAAACGCCCAAGCTACAACACCAGTGTAGGCAGGCTAGAACATGAGATAAGTCAGGTCTGCAATTAAACATAATTTAGCATTTTATTAAGGAGAAAACTTAGTTCAAGACTCAGGAAAACCAGTCCCAGACTCCTTCACTTTCAGCATTCTGTTTCCTCTCCAGTGCGGGTTGGTTCAGTGGCTGCATCCCCACTGAGCATTGCTGCTGGTCTTTATAAGCCTCAGAATAATGAGCTATAGGTGTGGCTTGTTCCGGGCTAGAATGTTCCTGCTGTCACCTGGAATTGGTGCACCTTCCCTCTAGGAACACTATCCTGAGCACTTTTAGTTCGCCCTGCCCACTGTTCTCCCTTCTCTAATTCAGGCGAAAACAAATAGGTACTTTCTTGCTCCACACTAAACTTTCCTTGTTTGGCTTTGGTTCTGGGTGTAGGTGTAGGTAGTATCCTTTCTTTTTGGAAGAGTATTGTCCCCTGCCTAGCCCTAGGCATCGGCGTCTTTTCACTACCCAGCTCAGTCACAAGGCCTACACTGTGACAGGATATAGGAAGGGGCACTAAGGACATAGGAAGGAGACACTGGGGGCACTAAGGACATGGGAAGGGGCACTAAGGACATGGGAAGGAAGCACTGGGGGCACTAAGGATATAGGAAGGAGGCACTGGGGGCACTAAGGACATAGGAAGGGGCACTAAGGACATAGGAAGGAGACACTGTGGGCAATAAGGACATGGGAAGGGGCACTAAGGACATGGGAAGCAGGCACTGGGGGCACTAAGGATATAGGAAGGGACACTAAGGACATAGGAAGGAGGCACTGGGGGCACTAAGGATATAGGAAGGGTCACTAAGGACATAGGTACTGGGGGCACTAAGGAGATGGGAAGGAAGCACTGGGGGCACTAAGGACATGGGAAGGTGCACTAAAGACATAGGAAGGAGGCACTAAGGACATAGGAAGCAGGCACTGGGGGCACTAAGGATATAGGAAGGGGCACTAAGGACATATGAAGGAGGCACTGGGGCACTAAGAACATGGGAAGGGGCACTGAAGACATGGGAAGGAGGCACTGGGGGCACTAAGGATATAGGAAGGGTCACTAAGGACATAGGAAGGAGGCACTGGGGGCACTAAGGAGATGGGAAGGAAGCACTGTGGGCACTAAGGACATAGGAAGGAGGCACTAGGGGCACTAAGGATATGGGAATGGGCACTAAGGACATATGAAGGAGGCACTGGGGGCACTAAGAACATGGGAAAGGGCACTGAAGACATGGGAAGGAGGCACTGGTGGCACTAAGGATATAGGAAGGGTCACTAAGGACATAGGAAGGAGGCACTGGGGGCACTAAGGAGATGGGAAGGAAGCACTGTGGGCACTAAGGACATAGTAAGGAGGCACTAGGGGCACTAAGGACATGGGAAGGGGCACTAAGGACATAGGAAGGAGGCACTTGGGGCACTAAGGACATGGGAAGGAGGCACTAGGAGCATTAAGGACATGGAAAGGGGCTCTAAGGACATGGGAAGGAGGCACTAAGGACATAGGAAGAAGACACTGGGGGCACTAAGGAGTAAATTCTCTATAGTGCGTCTAACCTTAGGCGCGCTTTAGACATCCAGATTAATTGAATAATTACGGAGTTAAGGGTCTTACTAAGCGTTAATTGAGAGTTAGACGTAGCTAGATGTTACCTAGACGTCCAGAAAAGATAGACGCAGGGAAGACGTCTACGTAAAGGATACTGGCGTCTAAACATGTAGACGTGGGCGTAATATGGGCGTGGTCATGGGCAGGCACTACTTAGACGCTACTTAGGCGGCAGACCGCGTCTAAATATCATCTATAATATAGGCATAAGAAACGCTGGTCTAACGTGGGTTTTGCTTCATTTCAATGCAGTTTCAACTTTCATAATTCCCGCTCCCCGTTAGACGCAAGATACACGTCCTTTGTGCTTTTGCAATAATAATTCCAATAGCGAGTTTGAATAGGTATTTTTCATCCTTTCTCTGTCCTAATAAATTTAATGACACCATATCAATAGAACACATTATATTGCATGGATAACAAAGTGCATTTCTGCCCAAACAATAATATAATTTACACATTGCACCACTTTTGGCTTTCCTGTTTAAAAACAACCCCCTTTTTTCTCAACAAACAGCACTGCAATCGGCTCTTTTTTGAAAGCAAAGAAAGAACAGGAAACACATATCATTATTGCACATATTACTTCATTTCTCAGCACTTAAAAAGAGAAAAAACAGATACACACCTTAACATTCATCTTCCCTCATTGCAAAATGGAGCTCTTCAGCTGCACAAAGCTGACCTCATTGTGACATCATCAAGCTGCACCTTCAAGGTAGTATGCCACAATTAAAAGATGCGCTGGATGTAGAACTCACAACCTTTGTACGACTAGCACAACATATTTACCCAAAGAGCTACAGCATATTCTACTTAGGTTCATCTCACCACCCTTTCATATCATACTTGACTGATCTACCTATGTATCATCTCATTATATATTATGTCACATTCAATACAAAGAAAGCATTTCTGTCTCACCAGGTTAATGCGCCTGGTCCAACCTCTCACGCTCACCGGTTCAAATCCCACCATCAGCATACCTCTTTTTCACAGCTTCCTATTAGCTCTCAAAGTGGTATATATATATATACTAGTCTTATAGCCCGTTACATTAACGGGTGCTAGAATATATGTGTGTGTCTCTCTTTATTTCTCTCTCTCTCTCCTTAGCTGCTTTCTTTTTCCTTGGCTGTCCATCACCACCCCTTGTCTGCTCCCCCTGTCCATTCTCCCTTCCTTTTACCTCCCCTGTGTCCACCACCACCCCTTCACAGGTCTCCTTATGCAGCAGCACCCCTTCTCCCTTTGTTTTACCTCCCCCCTGTCCAGCAGCACCTTCCTTCTCCCCCTGACCAACATTAGGCCTCCGTTCCTTTTTCTTCACCCCCCCTGCCCATCAGCACCTCTTTCCTTCTCCCCCTGTCCAGCAGTAGGCGTCCCTTCCTTTTTCTCCCCCTCCTCCTTCTTATCCCTATGATACACTTACCTTGCTCTGCCCCTGATCAGAGGCTCCCGACAGCCGCCCAGTTGCACCCATTGGAAAAGTTCCCTTTGCGGCATCCCGCACCCCTCCTGATGCAACTCCCACTGTCCCGCATCTGCCCCTGTGTCTTTCTTCTTGTCTTTCTGTGTCCCTTCCTCCCTCTGTCTGTCTGTCCAAAGCAGCATTCCCTCCCCCACACCATTTCCCTGTGCACCTGCCCCTGTGTCTTTCTTCTTGTCTGTCTCCCTTCCTCCCTCTGTCTGTCTGTGCAAAGCTGCATTCCCTCCCCCTTCCATTTCCCTCCCCCCACACCAGTTCCCTGTGCCTGCATTAGCATTTCCTCTACCCTCTTTCCCTTCCCACAGTCGCGACTACAAACGCGGGCCCGAGTCCTTTGCCGCCGCCCCCTTCCCTTCCCGCAGGCCCGACTACACATGGCGATTCAAGCAGCGTGTGCTGCAGTCTTCACACGCTGCTTCGGGTCCTTCCACTGGCCTGATTTACTCTGGCACGTCCGGAGCAAATCAGGGCAGTAGAAAGGCCCAAAGCAGCGTGTGAAGACTGCTGGACACGCTGCTTAAATCGTCAGTTGGACCCGCGGTAAGGGTAGGGGGGGGCGGCAAATGACAGCGGAAAGTTGCTGGGCTCCTCGGTGGGGGCGCTGAGTGGCCGCGATCCCTCTCCTCCCAGACCCCCCGGAGGAACGGAGATTGAGTTGCCGCCATTTTGAAGATCGTTCTGCCCTGCTCCTTGCCTTAGTATATTTTTAAGTTGAAAGACACGGCGGCGGCGGCTCCTCTCAAGATCCCCGACTGCATTGGACTTCCGACGCAAGTGGGGATCCTGAGAGGAGCTGCTGCCTCGTCTTTCAACTTAAAAATATAGTAAGGCAAGGAGCACGGCAGAGCGAAGAACATTGATTCCCATAAGATCATCCGCCTCGGGGGAAACAGACGCCGCGTCCGACATCAGCCTCGGGGGAGGAGAGAGGACTTCAGGCAAGGAGCAGGGCAGATCAAAAAACAGCACGGGCCGACAGCCTCCGTGTCCGACATCCGTCTCGGGGGAGGAGAGAGAGTGTTTCGGGCGCATGCCACTCCTATCTGAGATGCTGTACATCTCACGGAAAATGGACCCACGCGATAGGACTGCGCATGCGCGACCTAGCATTTTATTATATTAGATATATGGTGGACTTTGCTGTTTTTCATGGTTAGGGTTAGGATGTTATGCTGCAGGAGTGTGTGTTGGGGTGGAGGAGGGGGTCTAGGATGACAGAGAATAGGCTGTTGAGAATTGCTGCAGATCATTTTAAGGATCAACTCAAATAAGTTTAAGGAAAGGAATGCCTAAAGATTTGGAAGGTTTTCTGGTAGAAAAACAAATATCAAATATGTATTAAAGAATTGCAGCACAAATGACACCGATCGTTAAGCACAAAGAACACCACTTTTCCGCATATGACGCCTAAACGGAACAGATTACTTACAGTCATACATCCATTAGTACAGTGCTTAGAATGAAGATTAGCATGTGAGCATGGTCTGGGTTTGACATTAGAAAAATGGAGCTTGCGTTTGATCAAAACAGCACTTTTGGACTCCACTTCACATATATTCAACCATACTTGGGAATATGGGTTTGGGGGTCAGTGAAAGCAGCGCTTTAAACCATTGAGCTACCACTCTTTTGTCTCAGCCTACTGTGAGATGACAGCTAAGCTTCTTTTACCTTAGCAGTTCACTAAGGTATGATATGACAGGGGAGCCAGAGACATTCGAGCGAAAGGTGCTATAGCTCAGTGAGTAAAAGTGCTGTACTGATCTTCTGGGGGTTGTGGGTTCAACTCCTGGCCTGTATTTTACTTGTGGCATATCTACCTTCCAGGTGCACCTTGATGATGCTTTCCACTTCTTATAGGAGTTGATTATAACATTACTGTACAACTTTCTGTGTAGCAGAAAAATAAACTTTTCCCCTTCCATGCTAAGAATTTGAGTTCAACTCAACTTATATTTCTCCTTTTAAACATGGCATGCTTTGTTAGTTTTTATAATGTTAAAGTATACAATTCTGAAAT
This sequence comes from Geotrypetes seraphini, assembly GCF_902459505.1. Taxonomy (NCBI): domain Eukaryota; kingdom Metazoa; phylum Chordata; class Amphibia; order Gymnophiona; family Dermophiidae; genus Geotrypetes; species Geotrypetes seraphini. Next base: position 62,608,231 of record NC_047094.1, read on the forward strand.
CATGAAGAAAAAATATATAAAACAGCAGTGTTTTGTCTCCTAGCAGAATTAACTGCCTATAAGAAGCGGTATAAGCAAATCAAAATTGCTACTGTACGGTTTGTTATCTAGCACCTTCAAGGTATTATGCCACAATTAAAAGATTTGCTGGGTGTAGAACTCACAACCTCTGTACGACTAGCACAGGAATTTAACCCATAGACCTACAGCAGCTTCTGCTTAGATGGATCTCACTGCCCTTTCATATCATACGTGACATATGTATCATCTCATTAACTATCATGTCACAATAAGCACAAAGAAAGCATTTCTGGCTCGCCAGGTTAATGCGCCTAATCCAACCTCTCAAACTCTATTAATGAGCTGTTTGGAATCACTTACATGTGGCACAAAGATTAAAAAGTGCACTTTATGAATGACCATGATTAAGAACTGGAGGTTGTAAGTTCACATCCCACTCTGCCACCTTTGGGGGGGGGGGGTTAATAAGAAAGCAATATTCTGTACAGATTTATGTAAAGAAAATATATTTACTTTATTCTTTGATCAATTGAATATTGTAACCGGGACTGTGGTCAAATCGGGACTCACCAGCACCCCTCAGTGGTTACAACAAAGAATAGCACTAGCGTGTGACCCGGACTGGAGTCACCCTGCAGGCTGGGACTGACACCAATAGGAAAAACAAAAAAATAAACCACAATCTTCTCAAAAAGGAAGTAAATCAAAATCTCAGGTTTATTCCTTCCAAAGCACCAAAGTCAGGATAATTATGAGTTCCACAGAACAGGTAAGTAGAACATCCAACTTTAAACAGTTCAAATTCAAAAGTAAGAGTAATAAACGGTTCAAACATAAACTTCCAAAGTGTTTTTCTTTTTCACACCTCTGAGGTTTGTGCTCACCTCAGCATTCAAATCAGCCTGCTCCTAAGCAGGATATTCAGTTCATCAAAAAAAACAAAAAACAATAGGGTTTAAGGCACTGGATACCCTATTCTCAGTGCTTCAAAGTGAAGCCTCTGGCAACCTTTCACTGCACTGCCAGGCAAGGAAGAGTGTCCCAGTTTGCTTTCAATTAGCTACAATATAGCCTACAAAATTGCCCTCCCAGGTAACAGCAAACCTCTCCCAAAATAACAGACACTATCAGCTTCACAAAAAAGGCAAAAACAGCAAAAGAAAAGCAAAGCAAAATCCCAAAAGGTTCAGCTTCAATAAACAGTCTCTCAAACAAAGCAAGCTGAAAACACACTCACAGTTTCTACCAATTAGGATCTGCAGCTGGTGGAAAGACCAACCTCCATGGCTTCCTCAGTAGGATTTGCTTCTTCAGGCAGGTTGTCAAGTTCCATTGGAAGATCCACATCTGAAAGAACTTCCTCCAGCATTTCACCAGCCTCCTGTACCTCCATGGGTGAGGCTGTATCGTCCCTGCTTGGCCCGAGGAGACTCTCAGGGAGTAAAGGTCTGAACCTTCTCCCTAGCCTGCCTCTCTGCTTGTGCTCAGCTGCTGGTTTTTGTACTGCAGGGGCACGCCCTACTCTACCTGAGTCAGCAGACCTGCCTGTGGCTCTTGGGCTCCTCCTGTGGTGATCTAGATAGTGTTCTTGCAGCAGGTCCCTAGAGATTTCAGGCTCCCCCTGGTGGTTAACCTGCAAATCACCCCTAGAACAATCCTTGTACATTCCCTTCCGGGTTTTCTTCTGTGTCTTAGGAGGAACTTTAGCTGGAACCAGGTCAGGCACGATGTCTGTCTGGTTACAATATGAATACTTACATTCCTGGGAAATGAAGCCAGGCGATTATACCTCCTGGTGAGGTGCTCCCAGGAGGCTCGAAATTGCAGGAAGGTCCTCCTCCTTCCTGCTATTTTTAAATAGTGATGTTCCTTTGGGAGGAACAGTGTGGCTAGGAGGAGGGAGTCTTCAGAGCTGAAGTTGGGTTCCTTCTGGCTGCCATATCTGCAAAATCAATTGCATTGTAAAAATCAGCGATTCTGTGACGTCACAACGCTGAAACGGCATGACGTTACTCGACGCCGCTTGGGCGTACTTATAGATCTGCAATGACGCTCATCGCAAAACGCTATGGATGCCATTTATCCGCATACGACGTCTATGCGGGACAAAGTAAAATTTAACAAAGCCTATGCGTCAGACGCTAATTAGACGTGTTTAGTATATAGAGGGCTGTAAAACAGCAAATTTTTGTCTCCTTTAGACTCCTGTGCGTTCGTGCTTCTGGTGCTTGATCTGTGATATTGTAACTTTGTGCTGTGATTTCACTGTTTTTCTTTCCCCCATCTTCTCTCTTTTGTTGTGTACTTGTCAATTGGTGTTTTTGGTCTGGTGTTGGTTTGAGAAATGACTGACTACTTTGAGTTTGTCATACGTGTGGTTGCCCGCGATAGATTGTTGCGCAGAGGAAGGGGTCCGGCCCCGTTCCTGGGGCTTCTAGAGCCTGGGCCAATCAGGCCTTAGGCTTCGGCGGGATGGGCCGGGAAGGGGCGGGCCCGCCTCATTTCGATGAGGCTTGCGTGCCAGCTGGACGTGCAAGACCCATCTCGCCGTAAGAACAGGTTTGGTGGAGTGGAGGTTTGAGGGTTGTTAGCGCCGGGGGGGGGGGGTGCGTCTTCGGGCAGGAGGGATTGGGCACCCTCCTGCCAGCGATCGATATTGTCGGGGGGGGAGATCGGTAATGGGGGGGGGGCAGTCGCTAGTGTCGGGGGGGGCAGGCGGTATTGTCGGGAGGGTGCGTCTTCGGGCAGGAGGGATTGGGAACCCTTCCTGCCAGCGATCGGACAGGCCGCGGCCCGCTATACTTATCGCGGCAGAGAGATCCCTTGCCGCGATAAGTATAGCGGCCGCGTCTACTTACAATGTAGACCAGCATTTTGCTGGCCTACATTTTAAGCTTCTCCTCTACTAGGGAGATGCATAGGGCCGCCTAGGTTCAGCCTAAGGCCCACCTAAGGCCCTTAGACGAGCTTAGGCATCTTGCGGGTCTCCCTAGGCTCCCGGAGGCGCCTTCAGGAGCATTTTTTTTAAAAAAACGTGCATCACGATTGGCTGATTAGACAGCTGTAGGATGCCTACAGCTGCCTAAAATCGGGACGACACTTTGGAGAATCAGGGCCTAAAGATATAATAAGGGTCACTGAGGACATAGGAAGGAGGCACGGGGTACTAGGGACATGGGAAGAGGCACTAAGGACATAGGAAGGAGGCACTGAGGGTACTAAGGATATAGTAAGGGTCACTAAGGACATAGGAAGGAGACACTGGTGGCACTAAGGACATGGGAAGGAAACACTGGGGGCACTAAGGACATAGGAAGGAGGCACTAGGGGCACTAAGGACATGAGAAGGTGCACTAAAGATATAGGAAGGAGGCACTGGGGCATTAAGGACACGGAAAGGGGCACTAAGGACATGGGAATGAGGCACTAAGGACATAGGAAGGGGCACTAAGGACATAGGAAGGAGACACTGGGGGCACTAAGGACATAGGAAGGAGACACTAGGGGCACTAAGGGCATGGGAAGGAAGCACTGTGGGTACTAAGGACATGGGAAGGAAGCACTGTGGGAACTAAGGACATGGGAAGGAAGCACTGTGGGTACTAAGGACATGGGAAGGGGCACTAAGGACGTATGAAGGAGTCACTGGGGGTACTAAGGACATGGGAAGGAAGCACTGGGGGCACTTAGGATATAGGAAGGAGGCACTGGGGGCACTAAGGACATGGGAAGGAAGCACTGGGGGCACTAAGGACATAGGAAGGAGACACTAGGGGCACTAAGGACATGGGAAGGGGCACTAAAGACATAAGGAGGCATTGAGGGCATTAAGGACATGGAAAGGGGCACTAAGGATTGGGAAGGAGGCACTAAGGACATAGGAAGGAGGCACTGGGGGCACTAAGGATTTAGGAACGGGCACTAAGGACATAGGAAGGAGGCACTTGGGGCACTAAGGACATGGGAAGGAGGTACTAGGGGCACTAAGGATATAGGAAGGGGCACTAAGGACATAGTAAGGAGGCACAGGGGCACTAGGGACATGGGAAGGGGCACTAAGGACATAGGAAGGATGCACTGGGAGCACTAAGGACATGGGAAGGCGTTTTGGACTTGGACAGAAAGTTGGACGGAAATGTGGTATAAAGATGGACGATTTAGTGGCTTGGACGATCAGATCGGCAGGACGTATAATTAGACAATTTTCGAAAGTAAAAAAATGTTGGACGCATCTTTCGAAAATGTGTCTTAGGTTCTTTAACTTTGGACGACTTGCGAGATGGATGTAAACGGACTTAGATGTCCCTTTCGATTATGCCCCTCCACACGTTTAAAGGAAGAACCTCTGATTTTCTCCAGTTTATCTTATATCCTGAAAATTTCCCAAATCTATTAATCATATTAAGTAAATGTGGAATGGTTGTTTCGGGATTCCTCAAATGAAGCAAATATCATCTGCATAAGCAAAGACTTTGTATTCCCGACCTGCATAAGGAATACCCTGAATCTCCTCTGCCTGTTGAATAGCCAATAACAAGGGTTCCAAAACAATATCAAACAGCAGAGGAGATAATGGACATCCCTGTCTAACTCCCCTCTCCAGACGAAAGCATTCTGAAAAAGTATTATTAATATATAATCTGGCAAAGGGGGAGCTATACAAGGTTTGAATCATTTGTATAAATCTAGAACCAATGCCAAACCAATCCATAGCTTGATACATAAAGGTCCATTCCACACGATCAAAGGCCTTCTCTGCATCCAAAGAAACAGAGAAAGCCGGATCATCCATGGTTTTTGTTAAATTCAACTTAAGAAAAGCCAATCTAGTGTTATTAGAAGAATACCTTTGAGCAACAAACCCCGTTTGATGCATACCAATGATGTAAGAGAGAGCCTTAGCCAAGCGTAAAGCCAATAACTTAGCCAAAAGTTTTCCATCCACATTTATCAAAGAAATAGGCCTGTAATTTGAAACCAACATGGAATCTTTATTTGGCTTTGGTAAAACAATAGTTAATGATTCTGCCATAGTACTTGATATACAACCTTTAGTTAGTTGAGCCTGATATAAATTTAAAAGATGAGGTAATAGGGTAATTTGGAATGACTTGTAAAACTCTACAGTGAAATCATCACCACCTGGAGTGGATTCAACTCTAAGAGACTTTAACGCTGTTTGTAATTCTTTCATTGATACAGGTGCCTCAAGACTTTCTCTTATATGATCAGGAATTTTTGGTCCCTTAATTAAATTCAAAAATTCTAAAGCTTTATAAAACTCCAAAAACTTTTAAAATACTAGCAAATTGAGGGTGAGTCTCACCTTTTTCATCCTTAATCACCCTTAATCACAACAATTTTTACTTTTCTTTTTTTAGCTTTGAGATAATTAGCAAAAATTATTCCTGCCTTATTCAAGTTTCCATAATATAAAGCTTGCTGAGAAAACAATTCTTTTCTAGCCAATTGAGAGGAAATCTCATTGTATTTATATTTAGCTTTTAAAAGAGCCTGTAAAATTGATTGTTCCCATTTTAAAGCCAGTTGTGATTCTAATTCTTTAATGTTTTGTTCAAGATCAGAAAAATCCTTTATAAATTGTTTCCTAATATGAACCAAATATGAGATTATTTGTCCCCTCATGGTAGCTTTAAAAGGCATCCCATAAGGTTTCCATTGAGATTTCCTCTGAGGCATTAATTTGAAAATATTCATTCATTTTTAATTGAAATTCTTCAAGAAATTTTGAATCTGCAAGCAATGTATTATTAAATCTCCATACAGGTCTACTAGAATCTTTATCTGCAAATTTAAATTCAATCCAAACACCACCATGATCAGACAAAATAATTGGATCTATGGCGGCCTTTATTACCTGCTGTACTAAAGTATCTGATACGAAAACATAATCAATTCGTGAAAAGAATTTATGAACCTGGGAGCAAAAAGAAAATTCCCGATCATTAAAATGGAGAATCCTCCAAATGTCCTTGAGTGCACATGAATGCACCAGATTATCTAATCCTAATGACTTTATTATTCTACTAGGCTTTTTATCCAATAACTAGTCTTTAAGCCCGTTACATTAACGGGTGCTAGAATAGATGTGTCTGTCTGTCTGTGTTTCTTTATCTCTCTGTCCTTGGCCGCTGTCTGTATCCTTCTGTCTCCCCCCCCGCCCCGAGCAAAGCTGTTTGCCCCCAGCACCCACCTCCCCCCCAAATGTCTCTCCATGGCCATCTTCTGTCTTCCCCCCCAGAGCAAAGCTGTCTGTCCCCAGCACACCTCCCCCCAAAGCATCCCCCTTTCCCTATCTCTCCATGGCCCCTTCTGTCTCCCCCCAGCACACCCCTCCCCTCAAAGCAGCCCCCTTTCCCTCTCCCTGTCTCTCCATGCCCCCTTCTGTCTTCCCCCAGAGCAAAGCTGTTTGCCCCAAGCACACCCCTCCCCCCAAATCAGCCCCCTTTCCCACTCCCGCTGACTCTCTCTCTGGCCCCCTTTCTCTGTCTGTGTTTCTGTCCCTCTCCCTACCCCTGTGTCTTTCTTTCTGTCTCCCTCCCTCCCGCTGTCTGTCTGTCATTTTTCCCCATTTCCCTGTGCAGCAGCATTTCCATCCCACTTTCCTATGCAGCAGCAACAGCATTTCCCTCCTATCCCCCCCTTTCCTGTGCAGAAGCAGTAGCAACATTTTCCCCCACCACCCCTTTCCCTTCTCTTCCTTTCTCTTCCCTGCTCCGTTCGGCCCCTTCCCCTTCTTTTACTGCCGTTGTCCTACTCGATCCGGCCTGCTCCTGACCCTCCCACCGCCGACAAACCTCGGGGCTCCAGCCGCGTAGGCAGCACTTTAAACACGCTGCTTTGTGGCCTTCTACTGCCGATTTCCTCTGCCACGTCTGTCTCCGATGATGTCATCAGAGACGCGGCAGAGGAAATCGGCAGAGAAGGGCGCAAAGCAGCTTGTTTATAGTGCTGCCTACGCCACTGGAGCCGGGAGGCGAAGGAGAGGGCATGGGGTGCTAGCGGCTGGCAGCCGCCGCTCCACAGGTGGAGAGCAGGGAAGGGCGCACATGCTGCCTTCCCCGCCTCCCTCACCGCCTGACTGCAGAGCTGAGATTGAGGAGCCACCACCGGCTTGAAAGTTAGGCGGCCAGGCAACTTCCATCTCGCAGCAATTCAGTTTGGAGTCAGGCGCTGGTGCGGCTCGTGAGAGGAGCCGACAGGAGAGCAGGATGTTCAGCGCTGGGGTCCAGTCAGGGGATTCACGCATACGCACTCATGCAGCCACGGAACTACTGATCATGGAAGCACGCAAATAGGAGTGCGCATGCGCGAGTTAGCCTTTTATTATATAGGATGGATCCATCACAGCATTAAAGTACATTAGAAGCAGCTAGTGGTAGTATCAACTGTTGAAGTCTTAAAAAATTCATCCTAATGCGAATTAGGGGCGTATACATTAAAAAGTGCCATCTTGTTTTCCCCCCAAACTCATGTTCACATGGATCCATCTGCCTAGGGGATCTGCAGATTTTAATTTAAATATAGCTAAACACTTATTACTAACTAAGATTGCCACCCCAGCTTTTTTACCCACAGCAGGGGCATATAAACATTCACTAATCCAGCCTCCTTTTAGTTTTTTTTTATTCAGTGGCATTTAAGTGAGTCTCTTGAATGTAGTATATATCAGCATTTTGTTTCTTTAACAAATTAAGTGTTTTCTTTCTCTTAATCGGATTATTGAGGCCATTGACATTTAATGAGAATATTTTTAAAGACATCTTAAATAAATATACCAAACATTCCAATCATAATCTTTCCTATCAAAGTATCCCAAAAATAAATTTCCATACACATCCAGAACCCTTCCTCATCCCTTGCTCTCCCGAGCCCATATTCCTATCCCTCCCATATCCCCCCTCACAAAGACAATTTGATATGGTGAACTTGGTACGAGACAATGGACCCACAACCTATCCCCTTCCCCCTATGCCCTCTATAAACCTAATGCATATAAAACATTTTTCCTATTAATTGTGAAAATCTATTGTTCTTAAATTTATTTCAATTCTTTTCCCCAAATAGAATCCAAATCCTAGCTTAATATTTATAATTTAACAATATTACATTTTTTTAGTTCAAAGATTTTATTGATTTTAATATATAGCAAGAACAGGAGTTTTAACAGGGCATGAAAACAATAAGCCGTACAAAGCAAGAAATCTTAGAGTATTGACAAACAATGCAATATAACAGATTGAACCATGCCTATTCAGCAGGAGAGTGTCAGCACAACCTGCAGCCAAAGATGTGCACAGTATTCAAAGCACCGAGAGACACCGGAATCATACTCCATAGGTATGAAATAAGAGATGAGCCACAACATAATATTGTGACAATCCTGCATCCCAGAGTCTTGTCACAAAGAAATATGGAAGGAATTACAAACCCCGATGCAGTAGGGCTGGCCAAGTCAGAGGCCTGGGGTGTAGATCAGCTGATTATCCTATGGACAGTGAAGAAATGGAAGTAGAACAGAAAAGTTGTGACTTCCCTGATACTGGCCTGAAGCCGGGCAGTAAAGTTTTGCCTTACGATATTCCAGGTCCTGTTAAGCAGAAAGCAGCACAGCAGGGTGCCTGGAGAGAAAGGATTCAAGCCGAGGGAAGGAAACTCTCTTCCTGCAGCTAAAGGGGAGTGGTTTCTTCCCACAGCTTAAACAGAGGCTCTGTAATGAGCTTAGGGGAGCAGCAGGAATGGAGCAGAAAGGAACCAGCAGAGCCCTCGGGACAGGAGCAGTGCAGGAACACAAATCCCAGCATGAGGCTGAACTAACCTGGAAGCAGCCAGAGCTACTTACAGAAGGGGACTGGGACATGAAGGAGGAACAGGTTGGGAACTCTCCTTTACACTACTGTGTGCCTGAGCCCATAATAATGATGAAGGCTGTGCTCCGTGTGTGACTCATGCTGAGCCAATGGAGATGGCATAAGGGTTGTGCAGTTAAAGAGGGAAAGGTTGCTGCTCCTATCTGTTTCTATGCTGTTCCACTGCTCACAAAGAAATGGTATGCCTAAAGTTATATTCATAAAAACTTACCAGCATTGTTCTTGATGTTAGGACCAAATAAGACACCAGAGCTTATATGTTCTGGGAAGATACCAACCTGCACATAGCTGAGTCAAACGCTGGCAGAATGACAGCCTGTGTTTGCCCTGGTCTCAGGTTACAAGCCTCCTGCAGGTTTGCAAGTGCTAATTGATCTCCATAGCAACTAGTGAGAGGCTACGAGTGTTGCCTGCCTTTAGAGTCTTAACCCAAACGCTGGTGAAAGGACTGTTCATGAGTGCTGGGGAATTATAGTCCCCGTTTATCCAGCTCAATAATACTAACTGTACTTCAGTGAAACTGAAAGAACTTTTGATTGACAGTAGTTGCACTTTTTAGTTAAGAGACTCTGGTGAAGAGGACTGTTTATACCATGATTTATCTTGATGAAGTCCGAGCAT